>NC_029781.3:64569696-64575610 GCF_000817695.3 Arachis duranensis
CACTTCGAGTGCAGGGAGGTCAGAATCCAACAGCATCTGCAGTCCTTTTTAGTCTCTGAATCAGATTTTTGCTCAGGTCTCTCAATTTCAGCCAGAAAATACCTGAAATCACAGAAAAACATACAAACTCATAGTAAAGTCTAGAAAAATGATTTTTAACTAAAAACTAATAAAAATATAATAAAAACTAACTAAAACATACTAAAAACATACTAAAAATAATGCCAAAAAGCGTATAAATTATCCGCTCATCAGGGATACGTGAGCTAAACAAACAATGGTCTCAATCATATGCATGCACATAACACATTAACATTGGACATATAGGATAAAACAAAATTCAGATTACAATCATAGAGAAGAAAATACATAAGAAATAAAAATGTTTATGGTTAAATAGTGTAACCATGTATTTAGGCTCAAAGTCTCACGGTAGTGTGTTCTTTTAGCTCAAAAATCCTGTTCCAATTTCAACTTCAAACAAATTTAACATAAATATTTTTATTTAAATTAGTGAAATTTTCCAAAAATATATGGTCTTAAAAGAAACTTATTATCTTTTTAATCAGGTAGAACATGCATGCAAATAACCTACTAATATGCAATCTATTCTATTCTAAAGAAAAAGAAATTGGTGTTAAAGGGAAAAAATTGCCTCCGGAAGTCAGGTACTGACCGACCTCCCTACACTTAAGGCTTTGCACCGTCCTCGGTGCCATCTGTCAGTATCTCCACAGTCAGGGCCGTCATGGCTCCCTATGCTGGTAAAGGAAGTGGAGTCCGGAGTGCTTGGGTTCTCGTCGGGTCTGTGGTTGCATGTGAGTAGCTCTTTGAGGTATTTGAAACGGCGGTGGTTGTAGCACTCTTGTAGCTTCGCTTTCTGGTCTTGCCGGTCCAACTTCTCCAGTATTTGATGCAGGAGCTGACTAGTAGAAGGTGGAGTGTCTGTAGCATGTTCTGCTGACTGGCTGGTAGTGGTTAGTGGTGGCCTGAGATATCTCCCGTTAGGGATGTATTGATCATCCCGTGGATGTATGGCTTTGGTGTCCCCAGATCTGTAGGAGACTCTAGCTGCTGAGACAAGATCAGAGACCAACGCGGGGAAAGGTAGGTTACCCACGATTTGCCCATGTCCCATAGCGTTCCGGATGTGTCTCAGTAGATTTAGAGGCTGGTCTGTGAGGATGCACCATAGTAGAACGGCAATGTCTGCAGTGAAGGAGGACTCATGAGTGCTCCAAAAGACGTAATGGGACATAATCTGTGCCCATACATGAGCCTCTAAGGTAAGTGCGGAAGCCGATATTCCCTTAGGACGGGAACGATGGTATCCAAAAATCCATTTGCTGCCAGGTTGTGCGATAACTCTGAGAACAACGTCCCAGTCAAATTTGTACACCTGGCGCTTGAGTGCGGCTTCTTGAAATGTGTCCAATCCTTCTAGAGTAGGGGAAAGATCTAAGGCTCGTTGAATGGCCTCTTCTGTAATGGGGACTTACTTCTGACAGACATAAACAGACTGTAGGGTTGGCAGGTGGAGATTGGAGTAGAACTCAACTACCCAAGAAAGATTAACCTGTCGTGGCTGTCTCTGTAAGAATCCCCAATGTCTTTGTGCAATCTGCGGCTCAACAAATTTGGCAATACGAGGTGGAAGGATAAGAAGGTGTTCGTTGTTGTAATTCCGAGCAGCCAGAATGGGGAACATCTGCTCACAGTAATGATTGGGAAATCGTGCAGTGTCCTTTACTGGGAAGGCTTTCTCCTTTTCATCGACCTTTATAATCTTTTTAATTCTTTTTGTTGAGGGCTTAACTGCAGTTGAAGATGGCTCTGCCACTAATGCTCTTTTAGTTCCTTTCCTTGCTGTGGATTTGGGGGTAGCTTTCTCCTTGACTTTCTTGGTGGCCATCTTGAAAGGAAAAGAGGAAAAACATGAAGATTTCAAGGGTTATAGCAAGGAAAAGAATGGGAAAGGTGGCAATCAATGCACAGGGAGGGATAATGATGTGAACACATGGTCATAACTACATGTGACAAATCAACAATGAAAATATAGCAAGTGCATGTGGTGACAGTTAAATGCAAGGTGTTTAGTGGCATGCCGGCAAGGGCATGAGTAGCATAGATCAAGCATTTAATGTCCAAGTTAGATTACCAAGTCTTTCTAACAAATAATATAATTGTAAATAACAATTATATTTAATTAATAAAATATAAGAAGGGTTTTGTTAAGAGCAGGCATTTAGAGTAGTAGATTGAAAGAAATATAAAAATAGTGCAAAATGCCATATGGGCATTTTCACAAACACATAGCATGCATGTTAAATAAGGTATGGAAAATATTAACTTGAACATGCAAGTACCCTATAAAAATAATATATAATTGTTAAACAAGTCCTAAACAATCCACAAGCAACATATAAAAATAATGACCCAAATAAATTTCCAACACCAATAGGGGAAAAGGAAAGAAAAAGAAAACATGGATAGGGAAAGTAGAAGAGAAAGAAAAAGAAAACATGAAAATAAGAATAAGAATGACAAAGTAAGGAAAGAAGAAGAAAAGAAAAACCTTGATAATGGTGGTGGGAAAGAGGGAGTAGAAGGGAAAAAGAAGGGAGAGAGAAAGGAAGGGAGAAAAAGAAATAAGATTGGGGGAAGAAAAGATGAGACAGTCTGGCAGATTTGAATGAGTTGGGCGGCGCGAGCGACGCAGACGCGTGGTGCACGCGGTCACGCGAAGGGCCCTTGAAAAAAATGACGCGAACGCGTCGGTCACGCGGACGCGTGACATGATTTGCGCTAGGGGCACGAGGACAGCTTCGCGCTCGCACAACTCTCTGTGTGAAACATGTTTCTGCCAAATTCCAGAGTGACGCGGTCGCATGGTTGACGCGATCACGTGGATGACCAGATTGAGAAAACGGTGCGGACGCGTGGCGCACGCGTTCGCGTGGCTGGACTTGTGTGACTAGCACAAGTGCAGCCCAGCTCCAGCACAACTCACTGTCATACACTCTTTTACGTCAAATTGCAGAGCCACGCGTTCGTGTGGGTGACGCGGATGCATGGGGAAGCCTTGTTACGAATGACGCAAGTATGTCATCCACGCGAACGCGTGGGTCAAATGGTGCCAGAGGCACGCCTCCAGCTACATACCTGCGCAACTCTCTGTTCCTTTTCTTTAATGATGCGAATGCACTATGACGCGAGCGCGTCAGCGACGCTGGCGCGTCGCATGCCGTAACCCTTTTTTTCTATAAAAATGCAATATGCAGTATGTGGATTAGATGCAGAAGATAGGCATTAGTACGGAGAAGAGTTATTGCCAAGGGAAGATAAGGAGAGGGGAAGAACGATCATACCATGGTGGGTTGTCTCCCACCTAGCACTTTGCTTTATCGTCCTTAAGTTGAACGCTCTACTAGCTCAGTCTTCTGTTGTGGGCGGATCTTCCAAGAGGAACATCTCTAGTTCCTGGTTTTTCACCATCTTTTCACCATGGAATAACTTCAAGCGATGTCTATTGACCTTGATAAGTTCAGAGCTTGAAGGATGGCTCAAGTGAAAGACTCCGTATGGTTCCACCTTCTCTACTCGATAGGGACCATCCTATCTGGATCTCAGCTTGCCAGGCATGAGTCGCATTCTAGAGTTGTAAAGTAGAACTAAGTCCCCATGTTGGAATTCTCTTCTCTTAATGCTCTTGTCATGCACAGCCTTCACCTTCTCTTTATACAGCTTGGAGTTTTCATAAGCTTCTAGGCGAAGACTCTCTAATTCTTGCAGTTGCAACTTCCGTTCAGCACTGGCTCTCTCATAGTCCATGTTGCACTCCTTTACCACCCAGAAGGCCTTGTGTTCCATGATGCCAGGGCATACTGACCTTTCCTTTACTGTTTTAGGGTAGTTTCATGTATTTTCTTAGCGAATAAGGCAAGTTTTGGATGAAATTACACTTACACCTTGATTCAAGCAACTATTGTGAACTTTTCATGATTTCATCAGAATTTTGCTAGAATTACATGATAAATTGATGATGCATAATCTCATAACTTTGGCTAGAGCTTTGATGCACTTTAATTGCTTGATTTCAGGGCAAAGGAAGCAAGGAAGAATCACGTTAGTATTCACGTTAACCTAGTTAACGTAAACACTAACGTGGAATGGTAAAAAGCTTGCAACATTAATGAGAAAAGTGATCACCAATAACGCCTGTGAAGCCATCCATAGCTCACGTTACTTGCCACGTTAACTAAGTTAACGTGGTAGTTAACGTAGAAGCAAAAGAGAACTCCAATGTTAAGAGAAAACGTAAACACCAATAACGTTTTTCTCCAATGTTAGTGGTAAAAGTGAACACCACTAACGTTGGAAAACTTGGCAATGATCCACGTTAAGAGTCACGTTAACTTAGTTAACGTGAACTCTAACGTGGAAGAGGAAAACAAAAGCCAACGTTAGTGACACTCACTTTTGTCACTAACGTTGGACCAACTAGCATTGCCTACGTTAACTTTCACGTTAAGACCATTAACGTGAAAAGTTAACGTGGAGTTGAGATCAAGGAGCCAATGTTAGTGACACTCACTTTTGTCACTAACGTTGGAAGATGGCATCACTACTACGTTAAGAGCTACGTTAACTTAGTTAACGTGAGTTCTAACGTAGAGAATTTGAGCATTTGGAGCGTTAGTGACAAAGGTGAGTGTCACTAACGCTCTCGAAGGTGAGACACACCCACGTTAAGAGTCACGTTAGCTACACTAACGTGAACTCTAACGTATGAACAAAAGGCACCAAGCAACATTAATGCGAAAAGTGATTCCCAATAACGTTCGCGAATGGGTATAAGCCAACATTATTGGGAAAAGTGAGTCCTAATAACGTTGGCCAAAAATTGAGAAGGCAAGGTTAGTGGTCACGTTAAGACCACTAATGTTGGAGTTAACGTGGGTACATGAGGGTGGAACGTTAGTGGAAAAAGTGAATGCCGCTAACATTCTCGAACCCACAATGGCACTCAATGTTAATCTCACTAAATGCCCAAGCCTAATTCATATTTCTCTGCAAGCTGGGCCCACTAAAGATGAGAACTGCTTCAACTCAAGATCCAGAGCCCACATCCAAGACTTGAAGAACTCACTAGAAGATCAAGAGGAGTAGTATATATAGGAGTAGTTTTGAACTATAGAGAAGCTTGGCAATTTTGGGAACTATTCTCTGCATATTTACTTTTCTGCACTTTTAGCATGGATGCTTTCCTACTGTCTTCTTCTTCAAGCATGCAAGACTCCTTCCATGGCAAGTTGTATGTAGGGTTTCACCGTTGTCAATGGCTACCTCCCATCCTCTCAGTGAAAATGTTCCTATGCTCTGTCACAGCATGGCTAATCATCTGTCGGTTCTCGATCAGGACGGAATAGAATCCAGTGATTCTTTTGCGTCTGTCACTAACGCCCCGCCTTCAGGAGTTTGAAGCTCGTCACAGTCATTCAATCATTGAATCCTACTCAGAATACCACAGACAAGGTTTAGACCTTCCGGATTTTCTTGAATGCCGCCATCAGTTCTAGCTTATACCACAAAGATTCCGGTTAAAGAATCCAAGAGATAACTACTTAATCTAAGGTAGAACGGAGGTGGTTGTCAGGCACGCGTTCATAGATGAGAATGATGGTGATTGTCACGGATCATCACATTCATCCGGGTTAAGAACAAGTATTATCTTAGAATGGAAGCAAACATGATTGAATAAGAAACAGTAGTAATTGCATTAATCCATCAAGACACAGCAGAGCTCCTCACCCCAACCATGGGGTTTAGAGACTCATACTGTAGAAGATACAATGAAACGTGTAAAGTGTCATGAGGTACAGATACAATGTCAAAAGATCCTATTAATAGTAAA
>NC_029781.3:64575906-64576244 GCF_000817695.3 Arachis duranensis
AAATTATCCGCTCATCACAACACCAAACTTAAATTGTTGCTTGTCCCCAAGCAACTGAAAATCAAAATAGAATAAAAAGGAGAGAATATACTATAGACTCCAAAATATCAAGGAAACTTAGCTCCAATTAGATGAGCGGGACTAGTAGCTTTTTGCCTCCGAACAGTTTTGGCATCTCACTCTATCCCTTGAAGTTCAGAATGATTGGCATCTATAAGAACTCAGAACTCAGATAGTGTTATTGATTCTCTTAGTTGAGTGTAATGATTCTTGAACATAGCTAGTGTATGAGTCTTGGCTGTGGCCCAAAGCACTCTGTCTTCCAGTATTACCACCGG
>NC_029781.3:64576352-64577824 GCF_000817695.3 Arachis duranensis
GAGGTGTCCAGGGTTCTTAAGCACACTCTTGTTGCCTTGGATCACAACTTTATTTCTTTCTATTTCTTTTTCTTTTCTCCTTCCCTTTTTTTTTCGAAATTTTTTTTTTCACTGCTTTTTCTTGCTTCAAGAATCACTTTGATGAATTTTTTTTTTAGATACTCAATAACAGTTCTCTTTTTCCTTCATTCTTTCAAGAGCCAACAATTTTAACATTCTCAAAACAACAAATTCAAGAGACATATGCACTGTTCAGGCATTCATTCAGAAAACAAAAAGTATTGTCCCCACATCAAGCTAATTCAACTAGTTTCAATGACTAGTTTCAAGGATAAATTTTGAAATCCTGTACTTCTTGTTCTTTTGTGATTAAAGCATTTTTCATTTAAGAGAGGTGATGGATTCATAGGACATTCATAGCTTTAAGGCATAAAATTTCGATTTTATTAATTATGAATTAAGAACAAGACTCAAAGATAAATATAAGATGAGAATAAAAATAGAAAACAAAACAAAAGAAAGAAAAAAAAATGCAAAAACATAGGCTCCTAATGATAGAGGTTTTCACAGAGTTAGGACTCAACAACCTTGATTTTGAGAAGTGGATGCTCCCTTAACTTGAGAGGAGAGCTTTTGGCGTTTCAACTCTTGGAGTTCACGCCCCTGCTTCTCTTGTTCCTTCAGTAATTTGCAAAGCATGCAGTTCTGATTCTGCTGTTCTTCCTTCAGTTGCTCCATAGTCTCTTGCAACTTGGTGATAGATGCTTCTAGGCTAGTCCAGTAGTCAATTCTTGGGAATTCAGGGAGGAATTCATGCGCCCTCCTCTTGATAGAGTTGTCTTGCATTTGTCCTTCCATTGACTTCTTGGTGATTGGGTGTTCAATGGGTATGAACTCATCTACTCCCATCTTCACCCCAGCCTCCTTACAGAGCAAGGAAATCAAGCTTGGGTAAGCCAGTTTGGCTTCAGTGGAATTCTTATTTGCAATTGTGTAGATCTCACAAGCAATCACATGATGAACCTCCACTTCTTTTCCAAGCATAATGCAATGAATCATCATTGCTCTCTTGATGGTGACCTCAGAACAGTTGCTAGTGGCAATATGGAACGCCCAATAAAGTCTAGCCAACTTCTTGCAATTGGTTTGAGGTCTCCCCTCTTGAGTTGGTTTGGGACACCCTTTGAATTGGTTATCCACTTAGTTCCAGGGAGGCATATGTCCTCTAGAACTTGATCCAACCCTTTATCTGCTCTCACCATCCTCCTATTAAAGGATTCAGGATCATCTTGCAGTTGAGGTAGTTTGAAGATTTCTCTTATTTTGTCCAGATGGAAGTACATAACTTTCCCTCTGACCATGGTTCTGTAGGTATGGTAAGCAGTTCCAGTCATTCTCTGCTTATCTGTTAGCCACAGATTAGAGTAGAATTCCTGAACCATGTTCCTTCCAACCTTTATTTCAGGATTGGT
>NC_029781.3:64578076-64579642 GCF_000817695.3 Arachis duranensis
AAGCAAAAGAAAGGAAAGAAGAGAGAGAGGGAAGAGTAAATTCGAATGGTGTGGTGGAAAGAGGGAGCCAAACGTGTATTTATAAGGTGAGGGAGAGGAGATTTCGAAAAAAAAAGAGAAAATTGAAAGAAGATTTGAGAAGATATGGAAAGAAATTGAGAGAAGGGTGAGTTTTTGAACAAAATTTGGGAATGATTTGAGAGATTTGAAGAATGATTTTAGATTTTTGAAAATTTGAAAGTGAATGATGAGAGATTGGAATGTGTTTTTGTAGAAAAGTATGGGTAAGAAAAGGAAAGTTTGAAAAAATTTGATTTGAAAACAAAATTGTGGTACCCCCACCTTTCTGGCGTTAAACGCCCAGAATGGCACCCATTCTGGCGTTTAACGCCCATTTGTTGCCCCTTTTGGGCTTTTAACGCCCAGCCAGGTGCCCTGGCTGGCGTTAAACGCCAGAATTCCTTTGTCACTGGGCGTTTTTCTAAACGCCCAGGATGCTGCACACCTGGCGTTAAACGCCCAGAATGGTGCCCATTCTGGCGTTTAACGCCCAAAATGCCCCTTACTGGCATTTTTTCGCCAGTAAGCTCTTTTTCTCTGCTTTTTGAGCTGAATCCTTCTGTAACTCCTGTAATCACATACGGACCCCTCCACCGGGATTTGAGTTTTTCTGGAAACAGTCTGAGCCTAGAGTTGAAGAGTAGAACTTTTTGTCCTGGCTCAAAGACTCTGGTTGACAACTTCTTGTCATGCCATTTCTTTGCCTTTTCCTTATAAATTTTTGCATTTTTCAAAGGCATTGAGTCTGAACTCCTCTAGCTCATTTAGCTGGAGTAATCTTTTTTCACCAGCTAACTGAGCATCCATGTTTAGGAATCTGGTTGCCCAGTAGGCTTTATGTTCCAGTTCCACAGGCAGATGACAGGCCTTCCCATACACCAGTTGGCATGGAGAGGTTCCTATAGGAGTCTTGAATGCTATTCTGTATGCCCACAGAGCATCATCCAAGCTCTTTGCCCAATCATTTCTTCGGGCTATCACAGTCCGTTCCAGGATTCTTTTTAGCTCTCTGTTAGAGACCTCAGCCTGCCCATTTGTCTGTGGATGATACGGAGTTTCCACTTTGTGGCTAATTCCATATCTAACCATAGCAGAGTATAGCTGTCTATTGCAGAAATGGGTGCCCCCGTCACTGATTAGTACCCTGGGAACACTAAACCTGCTGAAGATGTGTTTCTGGAGGAATTTTAGCACGGTCTTGGTATCATTAGTGGGTGTAGCAATTGCTTCTACCCACTTAGATACATAGTCCACTGCCACCAGAATATAAGTGTTTGAGTATGATGGTGGGAATGGCCCCATGAAGTCAATGCCCCATACATCAAACAACTCTATCTCTAATATCCATTGTTGAGGCATGGCATATCCGTGAGGCAAGTTACCAGCTCTTTGGCAACTGTCACAGTTACGCACAAACTCTCGGGAATCTTTATAGAGAGTAGGCCAGTAGAAGCCACATTGGAGGACTTTAGTGGCTGTTCGCTCACTTCCAAAATGTCCTCCATA
>NC_029781.3:64581495-64582117 GCF_000817695.3 Arachis duranensis
TTGTGCATGCATCTAGCTGGGCTAATGCCCTTAAGATCACTTATGGACCACCCAAGAGCTGTCTTGTGTGTCCTTAGCACTTGAATCAGTGCTTCCTCTTCCTGTGGATTTAAAGCAGAGCTTATGATCACTGGAAAAGTGTCACCCTCTCCCAGAAATACATACTTCAGGGATGGTGGTAGTGGTTTGAGTTCAGGCTTGGGAGGTTTATCCTCCTCCTGAGGAATTTTCGAAAATTCCTTTGTTTCCTCTGGTTCTTGTTGATCAGGTTGAGCATCCTTGAAGATGTCTTCAAGCTCTGATTCTAGGCTTTCAGCCATATTGATCTCTTCTACCAGAGAGTCAATAATGTCAGCGCCCATGCAGTCATTTGGTGTGTCTGGATGCTGCATGGTTTTGACAGCATTCAACTTGAACTCATCCTCATTGACTCTCAGGGTTACTTCCCCTTTTTGTACATCAATGAGAGTTCGTCCAGTTGCTAGGAAAGGTCTTCCTAGAATGAGAGTTGCACTCTTATGCTCCTCCATTTCCAGCACCACAAAGTCAGTTGGAAAGGCGAATGGCCCAACCTTGACAATCATATCCTCTATTATGCCTGATGGATATTTAATGGAGCCAT
>NC_029781.3:64582691-64583396 GCF_000817695.3 Arachis duranensis
CCTTCTAATGTGCATGGTATCATAAAGCTTCCTGGATCTTGAAGCTTTTCTGGTAAGCTCTTTAATATGACTGCACTGCATTCTTTAGTGAGAAACACTTTTTCAGTTTCTCTCCAATCCTTCTTATGACTCAAGATTTCTTTCATGAACTTTGCATAAGAAGGTATTTGCTCAAGTGCCTCTGCAAACGGAATCTTTATTTCAAGAGTTCTCAGATAGTCTACAAAGCGGGCAAATTGCTTATCCTGCTCCGCTTGGCGGAGTTTTTGAGGATAAGGCATCTTGGCTTTATATTCTTCAACCTTAGATGCTGCAGGTTTATTCCTTACAGAAGTGGTTGAAGAAGCCTTGTTAGAAGGATTACTGTCAGCACTCTCAGGTGTCTGATCATCCCTTGGCGTATGAACGCCAGGATTGGGTGGAAATTGGGCGTTTAACGCCAACTTTTCCCCCTTTTCTGGCGTTTGAACGCCAGAACTGGGCAAGGAATGGGCGTTTAATGCCAGCTTCCCTTCCCTTTCTGGCGTTTGAACGCCAATAACGTTCCTCTCTGGGCTCTTACTGTCCTCAGAGGGATTTTGAACAGTAGGTTGGTTATCCTCTGTCAATTGTTCCATATTTGGCCTTTTGCTCTTTTGAGCAGTGTTATTCAGTGTCTTCCCACTCCTCAGTTAAACTGCTTGACATTCCTCTGTTATCTGTTTA
>NC_029781.3:64583712-64585760 GCF_000817695.3 Arachis duranensis
GATAAAAGTGATTCAGGAATTTGTCTGATAGTTGTTTCCATGTCTTTATGCTTGCTGTAGGTTGGTTATTCAACCACCTTTTAGCTTGATCTTTTACAGCAAATGGAAATAGTAGTAATCTGTAGACATCCTGATCCACCTCTTTATCATGTACCGTGTCAGTAATTTGCAAAAACTGTGCCAGAAACTCAGTAGGTTCTTCCTGTGGAAGACCGGAATACTGGCAATTTTGCTGCACTATGATAATGAGTTGAGCATTTAGCTCAAAGCTGCTTGATTTGATGGGAGGTGTACATATGCTACTCCCATATGCAGCTGTAATGGGGTTAGCATATGACCCCAGAGTCCTTTTGGACTGATCAATCCCACTTAGATCCATAATGGATTGCAAATAGATATATTTATATATTTTTTTTTTGAATTAAACGAAAAAATAAAATAAAATAAAAGGAAATTAAGATAAAAATTCAAAAATCAAAAAGAAAATAAGATCAAAGCAAATTGAGAACTGAATCAATTAGTTAATTAAAAAGATTTTGAAAATGGCAATTAAAAAGATATGATTGAAAAACTTTTATGAAAAAGATTTGATTTTTGAAAAGAGGAAAGAGAAAAACACAAAAAGACACCAAACTTAAAATTTTTAGAAAATCAAACACTAATTTTCGAAAATCTTTAAGGAAAAAAAAAACACAAAGAGGACACCAAACTTAGAACTTTTATGAATCAAAAAGAGACTAAAAACATGCAAATTCGAAAATTAAGAGAAAAACAAAAGCATGCAATTGACACCAACCTTAAAATATGAAACTAGACTCAACTAAAAGACTCTAAACCAACAAAAACAAAATAGTCCTAATCTAAGCAACAAGATAAGCCGTCAGTTGTCCAAACTGGATGTTTAACTTAGGGCTCTTTGTGCAATCAAGAGTAAAAGAGAGATGATTAGTGGTTGGCATTTGGTGCACGAAATTGCAATCACACTTTTGCAATCCCGTACAACTAACCAGCAAGTGTACTGGGTCGTCCAAGTAATACCTTGCGTGAGCAAGGGTCGATCCCACGGAGATTGTCGGCTTGAAGCAAGCTATGGTTATCTTGTAAATCTTAGTCAGGATATCAGAAATTATCAGGATTGATTGTGAAAAGCAAAAGAACATGAAATGGTTACTTGTTTTGTAGTAATGGGGAATAGGTTGAGGTTTTGGAGATGCTCTGCCTTCTGAATCTCTGCTTTCCTACTGTCTTCTTCTTCAAGCATGCAAGACTCCTTCCATGGCAAGCTGTATGTAGGGTTTCACCGTTGTCAATGGCTACCTCCCATCCTCTCATTGGAACGATTCCTAATGCCCTGTCACGGCACGGCATTCCATCTGTCGGTTCTCAATCAGGCCGGGATAGAATCCAGTGATTCTTTTGCGTCTGTCACTAACGCCCCGCCTTCAGGAGTTTGAAGCTCGTCACAGTCATTCAATCATTGAATCCTACTCAGAATACCACAGACAAGGTTTAAACCTTCCGGATTCTCTTGAATGCTGCCATCAGTTCTAGCTTATACCACAAAGATTTCGGTTAAAGAATCCAAGAGATAACTACTTAATCTAAGGTAGAACGGAGGTGGTTGTCAGGCACGTGTTCATAGTTGAGAATGATGGTGATTGTCACGGATCATCACATTCATCCGGGTTAAGAACAAGTATTATCTTAGAATGGAAGCAAACATGATTGAATGAGAAACAGTAGTAATTGCATTAATCCATCAAGACACAGCAGAGCTCCTCACCCCCAACCATGGGGTTTAGAGACTCATGCCGTGGAAGATACACAAAGAAATGTGTAGAGTGTCATGAGGTACTGATACAATGTCAAATGATCCTATTAATAGTAAACTAGTAGCCTAGGGTATACAGAGATGAGTAAATGACTTAAAAATCCACTTCCGGGCCCACTTGGTGTGTGCTTGGGTTGAGCAATGAAGCATTTTCGTGTAGAGACCTTTTCTGGAGTTAAACGCCAGCTTTAATGCCAGTTTGGGCGTTTAACTCCAA
>NC_029781.3:64585818-64605891 GCF_000817695.3 Arachis duranensis
ACCTCACAGAGATCCTACCAACATCCATCTAACCACCCTTCTCAACCACATAATCTTAACCCATCATCAATAACTGAGGATAGGCTCTCAAAGATCGAGACTCTACTTGAAAACTTATGCAGAGAAGTCTAAGACAACAAAGTGTTTAAGGAAGAAGTGTGAACCAACATCAAGAACCAAGGAGAAGACATCAAGAGATTGGAGTCCCAAGTAGGGTATCTATCTCAAAAAATTCCCAAACCCACTGATGGATTCCCTAGTGATACAGAGAAGAATCCAAGAGGAGAAACAAAGAAAGTGAGATGGGAAGAATGCAAAATGATAACCACAAGTGATGAGGGGAGTATGAATGGAGTAGAACACCTCCAAAATAATCAAAAGGAAAGCCAGGAGGAAGGAAGCTATACACCCCAACCTACATCCAAGGAAGAGCTGAAGAAGAAGGAGGTATTGAACCCATATGCACCTTTTCCCCACAGGCTTAAGGGTGGTGTAGCAGGGAGAATGTATTCAAGGTTCCTTGATATGTTTGCATCTCTTGATGTAAATATACCATTCATTAAAGCCCTCCAGCAAATGCCTTTCTACATCAAGTATATAAAGGAGCTACTAGCCAGAAAAAGTCCATTGAAGGGTGGACAAACAATAAAGATGAACAGGGATTGCAGTGCTCCCATTCAACCAGGGCCACCCACAAAGAAGGAGGATCCAGGGAGTTTCCACATTCTTTGTGCCATAGGAGAAACAATGATTGACAAAGGGCTTTGTGACTTGGGAGCAAGCATCAACTTAATGCCTCTCTCCCTCATGAAGAAGCTCAAAATCAATGAACTAACTCCTACTGATGTAATTATCAGATTGGCTGACAAAACTCAAAAACAAGCAATAGGAGTGGTTGAAAATGTGCTGGTGAAGGTTCGGAGCTACTATCTTCCCACAGATTTTGTTGTTCTGGAAATGGATGAGAATCCTATTTACCACATCATTCTGGGAAGACCATTCCTAGCCACAGCCAGAGCACTCATAGATGTAGAGCGAGGAGAGCTAGTACTGAGAATACATGATGAGCAGCTCACTTTCAATGTTTTCAACCTCTCACAAGAAGCAAGTCAAGAAAACAAAGAATCAAGAGAAGAACATGATGAGGCACTGATACAAGAAACAAGTAGTGAAGCACAAGCAACACAACTGGAAATCCCATGGGTTGGAAAGCCACATATTCAGGAAGAACCACATTCAAAGGTGATCCAAAGAGAACCAGAACCACCAGAGTCATGCAGAGTCAACAACAAGGATCCCTTAGATAAAGAATCTATAGAAAGTAAGAGAGCATCAAGAGATACAAAGAAGAAAGTCCCAAGGGGATGGAGAAATAAGAAAATTCCTACAGAAAATTTCTCGCCTGGTGATAAAGTGATCTCTACATACTTTCTATCTATACCACCTCACCTCCCCACTATTCCATCTCAGCTGCCTCCTGTGTACACTATCAACAAAATCTTGTCCTTAGAGCATATGGAGCTTATCAACAAAGCCAATGGACATAGGTTCACTGCAAGAGGAGAAGACTTCAAGCACTATCAGCCACCTTGACAAGGACCAAACGTCAAGCTAATGACGCTAAAGAAGCGCTTCATGAAAGGCAACCCATGTTCTATACCCTCGCTCTTAAATCTCTAATAATAGTAATAAGGCAATTTCCAAGGAATTTTAAATCAATTTTGACAACTAATATAAAGCCCCTCTACATGCAACGTATAGTACATGATAAGTTTGGTGTTCAAAGCACACCAAGTGAGGTTTGGAC
This sequence comes from Arachis duranensis, assembly GCF_000817695.3. Lineage (NCBI taxonomy): Eukaryota > Viridiplantae > Streptophyta > Magnoliopsida > Fabales > Fabaceae > Arachis > Arachis duranensis. Next base: position 64,587,626 of record NC_029781.3, read on the forward strand.
ACACCTTGTGTGGAAAATTTATTCCCCAAACTTGTTGCACCATGTGATCACAAACAAGTTTGGTGTACCAACGTGCATGCATGGGAAGCTTAATGGTTGATTGATTTGCATTAATGGAAAGCATTTAGTCATGTAAAAATAAAAGAAAAATAATTTTTTTTTAGTTCACACTTTAAGGTTTCCCACCAAAAATTTCAAATAACTGATTGCACTTTTTCTTCGTGTATAGGGAATCAAAAAGGACATTGATGGTACTTGATAGGACAATTGAGGAAGGGAGATTCGGCCACTACACCAAGGGAATTTCACACTTGTCTTCATGGGGAATGTCCTTGGAAGTGTTGCCATGCAACATTGGGAGTTGATAATTTTGAAGACCGAACCAAGACCCCCATAAAGGAGGTGATCCTTGTGGTCATTCAATCCCAAAACCCCAACCGTCCACTATCAAACAACACCATCAATCCACACCCTTCAATCAATTGCCATCTTCCTATATAAACCCCTTCACACAACCTCTCCGTACACACTTCATCCTCCACCAAAGGCTTCACATACACCCTCCTAGCCATCTTGAGAATAGCCAACACATCAACAATCTTGCATGGCATCATCAAGCTCCAAGAGACAAAAGGGGAAGGAACCCATAGAGCATCCTCCTTTTGATGAAGGGCGATTTAGAACCTTTCATCATGCACTCCAGTATGGGTGGATGGCTAATAAAAAAATCATTTATGAACTAGCCTTCCAAGTCACAAAAATCGAGTGTCCAGAAATCACAAAGAAGGTGGAGCAACGCCGATGGGAGCTCCTCACCGATCCGATCATAAGGGTGAATGCAACTCTAATAAGAGAGTTTTATGTAAATACAGTTAGACAAGACAAGGCGGATGACTTATACACAAGTTTCGTGAGAGGAGTCATGGTGGATTTTAGTCCCATGACCATCATGAGAGTGTTGAAATTGCAAAGCATACCCTTTGCAGAGGAAAGATATCACTCGAGAATGGACAACAACCCCAATCATGACCAAATTATACAGGATATATGTGTGCAAGGAGCAGATTGGGAAAGAGGCCCCAAGAGGAAGCCCAAATTTGTAAAAAGAGGAGATCTCCTCCCTGAGGCTAAAGGTTGATTCGAAGTTGTAAGGAGATCCATCCTCCCAGCCAGAAACAACTCAAAGGTAAACCTCAAGAGAACAACGATGGTGCAATGTCTAATGAAGGGAGGAGAGATCAAGGCTCATGAACTCATAGCCCAAAGCATTCGGAAGCTTGCTGAGAAGAGCGATTCTGGAGGAAAGTTGGGTTATCCCAGCACTATTTTTCGTCTTTGCAAACTGGCTAGGGTGATATTTGAGGATGAAAACCCCGAGTGGATAAAGGTTGCTATTCCAATCACTTATTGTCGGATGCATGCTACTGCAGCTCCACTACCTCCACGAAGGGTACGAAAGAGGCCAGCCCATCAAGCTGAAGAAGAACAACATCCACTGGAGCAAACCCCAGCCACCTTAAGCATGCACCAATTGCAAGAGGCTATTGATACCTTATCTAGGCAATGCATGGAAAATCAAGGGGCACAAAGGGAGTTTCAAATGCAATTAATAGACCGCCAAGAAGGATCACTCTCTAGATGGATGAATCAGCAAGGGGAATGGCAAAAACAATTAATGGACCAGCAAATGGAAGAAGGGAGACAATGGAGTGAATCCTTCCATAACCTGAATCAGAAGCAAGATCAACAACAAGAAGCCATCCAAATGCTAACCAACATCCAACCACATCAAGGTGCACACATCCATGAGATACATCGGAAATAGAGAGAACAAGCAGATCTTTTCGATGAATACAGAGCATTTTTGGAAGGTGTCTACATGAGTGAGACTAGGTATAATGTGAATACCCAAGCCAGGCTTGGGTACCTAGTCAGACAACTACCTGTTTTGCATCCTGGGATAACAAAATATGAAGATGTAAAGGATGAGTTAGCACGAGTGGAGCGCGAAAGGGTAGAACAAAGTCATGAATCAGTAAGGAAGGCATTAGAGGATTGGAAGATAGCCAGAATGAATCGGATGAGAGGAAGCACAAGCGGACAAAGTAAACTTAAAGAGGGCAAGGAAGCAGAAGAACATGAGCATGCCAACAAGTGAAAGGTGGTGAAGTTCCTTCTTAGTTTACCTTTTTCAAAGCTTTAAATAAGGAAAATCATGTATGAAATAGAATATGCTTCCATGAGTAGTTTAGGGCTTTCAATTCTGCATTTAAGTTTCGTTGCTTAGGTTAATGGTGCTAGCTTAATGTCTCGAGTGTTCACTTTCATCTTTCTTACTTGTATGCTTGTCTTTTTAAGTTAATCAAAAAGAAAATGTTATGAAAAGAACAAGAGTGGATTTATTTTGTGAAGTGCATTCTGAATGTTTATAGTAGGATAATTAGTAAGCTAAGTTGGTTCACCAAATAAGGAAAGAAAGCAACTATCTATCCTAAGTCCTATGTTTGAGACACACCCTTTGAGACTAACTAAACAATAAGATCACAATAAGAAAAGAGAAAGAGCAATAAAAGTGAAAAAGAAAGAAACACAATAAGAAATAATGCTAGGCACCAAGGGTTTCAAAATTGAGGCATGTGTCTGTGGTGTTTATGTGCAAGGGATATACTTAGATGAATAAGCTTTTAGGGGTGCCTTATCACTTGGTAACTTGGATTAACTAATCCGGGATTATCAGCTAAAAGTCCACTATCAAGAGTAACCTTTGCTACAGAACACTTAGTAAACCAAAGAGGTGCTGGACACCAAGGTCTCAAGAAAGGAATAATAACAAACCATGTGCCTGTGGTGTGTATGTATGAGGAAAAGAGACTTGAGGGAGTAAGTCCTTAGGGGTGCCTTAACACCTAGCACCTTGAACCAACTGGTTTGGAAGTGTTGGCTGAAAGCTTATCATAAAGAGTCACCCTTTTACAGAGCACTTAGCCAAAAGAAAAAAATAAACCTTAAAAAAAAAGGGGAGGATTAATAAGAAAGAAGTCTCAAAGGATGCAATCAAGAAAGTGACCAAGGATTTGATAAAGGCTTGAACCCTAAAGGGGAGGAACCTAAGTTGCTATGCATGAAACCCCAAAAACCAGGAATTCTACTTCTATTTTATCTTCTTGTTCTTTCATTTCATTCTTCTTATGCTTCAGTACTTGCTTAGGGACAAGCAAGCTTTAAGTTTGGTGTTGTGATACCAGGGCATCTAGGCCAGTTTCACTGACCTTTCCTTTACTGTTTTAGGGTAGTTTCATGCATTTTCTTAGTGAATAAGGCAAGTTTTGGATGAAATTACACTTTCACCTTGATTCAAGCAACTATTGTGAACTTTGCATGATTTCATGAGAATTTTGCTAGAATTGCATGATAAATTGATGATGCATAATCTCATAACTTTGGATAGAGCTTTGATGCACTTTAATTGCTTGATTTCAGGGCAAAGGAAGCAAGGAAGAACCACGTTAGTATTCACTTTAACCTAGTTAACGTAAACACTAACGTGGAATGGTAAAAAGCTTGCAACGTTAATGAGAAAAGTGATCACCAATAATGCCTGCGAAGCCATCCATAGCTCACGTTACTTGCCACGTTAACTAAGTTAACAAGGTAGTTAACGTAGAAGCAAAAGAGAACTCCAACGTTAAGAGAAAACGTGAACACCAACAATGTTTTTCTCCAACGTTAATGGTAAAAGTGAACACCACTAACGTTGGAAAACATGGCAATGATCCATGTTAAGAGTCACGTTAACTTAGTTAACGTGAACTCTAACGTGGAAGAGGAAAACAAAAGCCAACGTTAGTGACACTCACTTTTGTCACTAACGTTGGACCAACTAGCATTGCCTACGTTAACTTTCACGTTAAGACCATTAACGTGAAAAGTTAACGTGGAGTTGAGATCAAGGAGCCAACATTAGTGACAGTTACTTTTGTCACTAACATTGGAAGATGGCATCACTACTACGTTAAAAGCCACGTTAACTTAGTTAACGTGAGTTCTAACGTAGAGAATTTGGGCATTTGGAGCATTAGTGACAAAGGTGAGTGTCACTAACGCTCTCGAAGGTGAGACACACCCACGTTAAGAGTCACGTTAGCTACACTAACGTGAACTCTAACGTAGGAACAAAAGGCACCAAGCAACATTAATGCGAAAAGTGATTCCCAATAACGTTCGCGAATGGGTATAAGCCAACGTTATTGGGAAAAGTGAGTCCTAATAACGTTGGCCAAAAATTGAGAAGGCAAGGTTAGTGGTCACGTTAAGACCACTAATGTTGGAGTTAACGTGGGTACATGAGGGTGGAACGTTAGTGGAAAAAGTGAATGCCACTAACATTCTCGAACCCACAATGGCACTCAACGTTAATCTCACTAAATGCCCAAGCCTAATTTATATTTCTCTGCAAACTGGGCTCACTAAAGATGAGAACTGGTTCAACTCAAGATCCAGAGCCCACATCCAAGACTTGAAGAACTCACTAGAAGATCAAGAGGAGTAGTATATATAGGAGTAGTTTTGAACTATAGAGAAGCTTGGCACTTTTGGGAACTACTCTACGTATATTTACTTTTCTGCACTTTTAGCATGGATTCTTCTTTTCTGCTGTTTTTTATTTCTAGAGCTATGAACAACTAAACCCCTTTCATTGGGTTAGGGAGCTCTGTTGTAATTTGATGGATCAATTATAGTTTTCATTCTTCTTCTTTTTTCTTTTCTCTTTATCTTACTAGAAAGCTTTCGATCGTAATTCAATTGGTTAGTTATCGTGGAAAAGAAACTCTCCATAATTGGATCTCCTTTGAGCCTTGGAAAAGGGATGAGGAGATCATGCTATAAATTCTTTCTCATGTTGGACCAAATTGGGGTTTGGGCGGATATAGTGACATGTAATCCTCCCAACACTTTGATTTGGAAATACATGTGGTATAATCAGTGACCACACTTCATCTCTTCCCATGTGCAATTAAATCAAGGAATTGGGCAATTGTTCAAGCTTAGAGAGATTGGATTGCCAAGGAATTGGGATCCAATCACTTAAGATTGCCAAGGAGATCAATGAATGCATTGATTGAGGAAGAGATGAGAATGAACTTGATCCGGAGAATGCAACATCTCCTGAACCCAATGATTTCCCTATTTCTGATCTTACCCATTCTCTTTACTTTCTGCCATTTATTTTCATGCTCATTACCCCAAATCCCCATTTAAGATTTTGCACTTTAATTTCTGTTATTTACTTCCAGTCATTTAAATTTCTGCAAGTTCCCAATCTAAATTCTGTTTAGCTCAACTAGCATATTCTTCTATCTAAAGTTGCTTGACAAATCAATCCTTGTGGGATTCGACCTCACTCTATTGTGAGTTTTACTTGACGACAATTCGGTATACTTGCCGAAGGGGAATTTGTTGAGAGACAAGTTTTCATGCATCATTCCAACTCAACTGGGAGATGACAGGCCTTTCCATAAACCAAGCGGAAAGGACTCATCCCAATCGGTGTCTTGTATGATGTCCGATATGCCGAAAGCGCGTCTTGGAGCCTGGTGCTCCAGTCCTTTCTATGAGGCTTGACTACCTTTTGTAGTATGCACTTTATCTCTCTGTTAGACACCTCTGCTTACCCATTAGTCTGAGGGTGATAGGCTATTAATACTTTATGAATTATCCCATGCCTCTTTAGTAAGCATGTTAGTCTCCTGTTGCAAAAGTGAGTGCCTTGATCGCTCACGATTGCTCGTGGTGATCCAAAGCGACAAATAATATGGTTTCTAACAAAGGAAACAACAATGTTAACATCATCAGTACGGGTAGGAATTGCTTCCACCCATTTAGAAACATAATCTACAGCTAATAGTATATAAAGGTGGCCATTAGAATTTGAAAATGGACCCATGAAGTCAATGCCCCAAACATCAAAAATTTCACAGAAAAGCATAATTTGTTGAGGCATTTCATCCCTTTGGGATATATTACCAAACCTTTTGCATGGGGGACAAGATTTACAAAGGTCAGCAGCATCTTTAAAAAGAGTAGGCCACCAGAATCCGCAGTCTAAAACTTTTCTAGCAGTTCGTTGAGGCCCAAAATGTCCTCCACTCTCAGATGAGTAGCAGGCCTCTAAAATGGACTGGAATTTTGATTGGAGTACACACTGTCTAATTACCTGGTCAGTACCACACCTCCACAGATATGGGTCATCCCATACATAGTATTTGGACTCGCTTTTCAGCTTGTCTCTCTGATGCTTAGTAAAATTGGGAGGAAAAGTATGGCTAACTATATAATTAGCTACAGGTGCATACCAAGGGGCTATATCAGATACTGCCTGTAAGCTATCAAATGGGAAATTATCATTGATAGGAATCATCTTTAATGTGCTCAAGGCGACTTAAGTGGTCAGCCACTAAATTTTGGTTACCACTCCTATCTTTAATTTCCAGATCAAATTCTTGCAGCTGTAGCATCCAACGTATTAGCCTTGGTTTAGACTCCTTTTAGCTAATAAATATTTTAGAGCTGCATGGTTTGAGTACACTACTACCTTAGTACCAAGTAAGTAGGCTCGAAATTTATCCAGAGCAAAAACAATAGCTAGAAGCTTCTTTTCAGTAGTAGTGTAATTAGATTGAGCAGCATCTAAAGTCTTAGATGCATAAGCAATTACAAAAGGGTCGTTACCTTCATGTTGAGCCAGTGCTGCTCCTACTGCATGATTGGAGGTGTCACACATGATTTCAAATGGTTGACTCCAATCTGGTCCCCTCACAATCGGAGCTTGAGTCAAGGCGGTCTTTAGCTTTTCAAACGCTTGTTTGCAATCCTCACTGAACTCGAACTCAATGTCTTTCTGTAGTAGTCTGGATAAGGGTAGTGCTACCTTACTAAAGTCCTTAATGAATCTCCTGTAAAAACCTGCATGGCCAAGGAACGAACGAACTTCCCTCACAGAGGAGGGGTAAGGTAAACTAGAAATAACATCCACCTTTGCTGGGTATACAGAGATACCAGTATCAGAAACAACATGTCCTAGAACAATACCTTGTTTTACCATAAAATGACACTTTTCAAAATTTAAAACAAGGTTTGAACTAATACAACTGTCCAATACTTTAGATAAACTATCCAAGCAAAGGTTAAATGAATCACCATAAACGCTAAAGTCATCCATAAAAACATCCATACAAGTCTCAATGAGATCAGAGAAAAGACTCATCATACACCTTTGGAAAGTAGCTGGTGCATTGCACAAGCCATAGGGCATTCTTTTATAAGCATAAGTCCCAAAAGGACATGTGAAAGTAGTCTTTTCCTGATCTTCGGGAGCTATATGGATTTGAAAATAACCTGTATAACCATCTAGAAAGCAGTAATGAGATTTACCTGACAGGCGATCAAGCATCTGATCAATGAATGGCAAGGGATAATGATCCTTGCGAGTGGCTTGGTTGAGACACTTGTAGTCAATGCAAACTCTCCATGCGTTATGCACTCTGGTTGTCAGAAGTTCTCCTTGCTCATTCCTTATTATTGTGACTCCAGATTTCCTGGGCACCACTTGTACTGGGCTGACCCATTCGCTATCTGAAATGGGGTAAATGATATCTACTTCAAGTAGTCTGGTTACTTCCTTCTTGACAACTTCCAAGATGGTGGGATTCAGTCTTCTCTGAGGTTGACGGATAGGCTTTGCCCCTTCTTCTAAGAATATTCTATGCTCACAAACTTGAGGGCTGATGCCTACTATATTTGCCAAGCTCCATCCAATTGCTTTCTTATGCGTCCTCAATACACTAAACAGTTATTCTTCTTGTTGGGAAGTGAGCTCCCTTGCAATGATAACTAGAAACTTCTACTTGTCCTCAAGGAACGCATACTTGAGGTGTGGAGGAAGGGGCTTTAATTCCATTTTCCGCTCATGGTTGGGTTCTGGATTCTCTAGGGCTGGTAAAAAAGTTGATGAATCTTCAGTGTGTTCAGAGGGTGTCCCCATACTTGGGTCTTGCTCTATGTGACTCTCTTCCATTTCTTCCTTGTGGGTTGCAGCTATAATTTCATCAACGATGTCACATTGGAATATGGAGTGATCTTCTGGGGGATGCTTCATAGCTTCATCTAGATTGAAGCTCACTGTTCTGCCATCTACCTCAAAGGAATAGGTACCCGAAAAGGCATTCAGCTTGAATTTTGAAGTCTTCAAAAATGGTCTACCAAGCAAGATTGACGAAGGTCTCCCTGAGTCATTTTGGGGCATCTCCAGGATATAAAAATCAATAGGAAACGTGAGCCCCTTAATACTCACTAGTACATCTTCATCAATTCCAACCACTGTGATAATGCTTTTATCTGCTAACACAAAACGAGCTGCCGACCTTTTTAAGGGAGGGAGCCTTAAAGCATTATATATAGACAAGGGCATAATACTCACGCATGCTCCTAAATCACACATACAATCAGAAAATATCACACCTCCAATGGTACAGTTAACCATGCATGGGCCTGGGTCACTAAATTTTTTAGGTATATTTTCCATTAAAGCATATATAGAACTACCTAAAGGAATAGTTTCTAATTCATTAATTTTATCTTTAGTATGGTCTTCCTATTGGAGTTGCAGACATTCATCAGTATAATGACTGTAATCAGCACAGATCCCGCATACTCTTTGTGGAACCAACTATTGGCTGTGCTGTGGTGGAGAAGGGTGAACTTACTGAGCTTGTTGTTGACTTAGTTGGATCTGCTTCAGTAAGTTGGTTGGTGCACGAAATTATGATTTCTAATAATGGCATTCAACTTGGTATGCGCATCTACTAACTCAGCACTTTCTTCACAACTTTGCACAACTAACCAGCAAGTGCACTGGGTCGTCCAAGTAATAAACCTTATGTGAGTAAAGGTCGATCCCACAGAGATTGTTGGTATGAAGCAAGCTATGGTCATCTTGTAAATCTCAATTAGGCAGATAATAAAGGATTATGGAATTTTCGAATAATAATAATAAATGAACAGAAAATAAAGATAGAAATACTTGTGTAAATCATTGGTGAGAATTTCAAACAAGTGTATGGAGATGCTTTGTCCCTGTTGGATCTCTGCTTTCCTACTGCCTTCCTTCAATCCTTCTTACTCCTTTCCATGGTAAGCTATATGTAGGGCATCACTGTTGTCAATGGCTACATCCCATCCTCTTAGTGAAAAAGGTCCAAATGCTCTTGTCACAGCACGGCTAATCATTTGTCGGTTCTCGATCATGTCGGAATACCACAGACAAGGTTTAGACTTTTCGGATTCTTATGAATGCCACCAACAATTCTAGCTTATACCACGAAGATACTGATTAAGGAATCCAAGAGATATGCGTTCAGTCTAAGGTATAACGGAAGTGGTTGTCAGTCACACGTTCATAGGTGAGAATGATGATGAGTGTCACGGATCATCACATTCATCATGGTGAAGTGCAACGATTATCTTAGAACAGGAATAAACTAAATTGAATAGAAAATAGTAGTAATTGCATTGAAACTCGAGGTACAGTAGAGCTCCACACCGTTAATCTATGGTGTGTAGAAACTCCACCATTGAAAATACATAAGTGATGGTCCAGGCATGGCCGAATGGCCAGCCCCCAAAGTCTAAGAACTAAACATCCAAAGATGTGGTCAAAAGACTAGACACTAGTACAATAGTAAAAAGTTATATTTACACTAAACTAGCATTCCCCTCAAGAGAGAATGGGAAAGCTTTTAACAGAATAGAAGTTTCATCAGTACCATCACGCTTAACGGTAGAACAAGCTGTCTAAAAATCCCTAAGGTGCTTGATAGGATCTTGAGCAGGTAAGCCATGAAACTTGGGCATCAAGTTGAGTAGTGCAGTCTTTATTTCAAAATCGACAACCACTGCTGGGTGGCGTGCCTGGTATGGTTGTAGTATAAAATTAGGGGCTCCAGCCTCCTGGATAGTGACTCTCCTAGGTGCTGCCATGTCACCTGCACGTGAATCAACTGGATCAGTAGAGGGGGAGCTTGTTTCTCCCTTAGATGACGTTTCAGATTCCTCCTCGGAGAGGACTAGCCGACGCCGAGCTTGCCCTATACGTGAAATAGTTCTTTCAATCTCAGGGTCAAATACTGGCAAGCTTAGACCAGGAAGTGAACGCGTCACTTAATGAAAAAAATGTGCAGCTCATAGTAACAAAATAAAAGAAAAAATGCAATTAAATAAATTCCAATCAATAAATTAGCACACTATTGCAACTCCACGGCAACGGCACCAAAAATTGACGTGAGCGAAAATTGACAGATTAAGAATTAATGAGAGAAATAGCTGCGAGTACAGTTCTTAACCAGTGAAAATCCACTTATCAATTTAGAAAAAGGGTTGTCACAAATTTTAGAAACAAAATACTGGAGTATGAGTCCCAGGTCGTCTCCCAACGAGTTGCAGGAAGATGTGCTATTTTATCAATCAGAGGTTTTCAAAAGGGGTTTTGAGTTTGATGAACAGAAAATTAAATTAGAGAAATTATATGATTTAAATAAAATCTTGACCGAGAGAAGATTAATTGGAAGTTCTATCCTTGTTAGAATTTTATCAAGAGCAATTAATAATTAGTCATTGTTTACATTTAGTTAACCCTCAACGAATGAAGGAAAGTCAAATTAAAAGTCAACTTCTATTCACAAGTCCTAATCCTCTCCCTTGGGAAGGATTAGAGTTAGTGACTAACAAGCCAACCAACAATGAACCAATTACAATTGAACTCTTGAGTATTCTAACTCAAGGTTCTCCTTTTAATCAACTCCCAATCAAGTTGGGGGACTACCCCATCATCATAATTGTAAACTTCACAAAATCAATGAGAGAAATAAGAGAAGACATAATAAATAATAATGAAAGAGATTAATTAAAAGTAAAAATAGTTTTGTATTAATAAACTATGAAAATAATCCAATGTCAACTCTGGAAAAATTAGGAATATGGAAGAGTAAATGAAAAGTAAATAACAAACTATGATGACTAGTACCGAAGGTAGTCTCTTCTCAAAATCTAAAGCCAAAAATCTTCAAATCCTAATTTATGAATGTCAAAAGAGAAAAACCTAGAGGAGGAGTAAAATCAAATCTAAAAACTTGAAATTATGCGGAATGAATTATTGTTCTTGTCTTTGCATGTTCCCTGGCTCTAATCTATATTTCTGGGCCGAAAACTGGGTTGAAATGCGGCCCAGAATCTGTGCCAGCGACTTCTGTAATTCTGTAGATCGCGCACGTCACGCGGCCGCGTCGTTTACGCGTTCGCGTCACTCAGCGTTTTTTGTACCACGCGTGCGCGTCGTCCACGCATTCGCGTCGTTCGTGCAACTTCCAATCCGTGCGGTCGCGTTAGGCACGCGAGCGCGTCACTGTGATTTCTACCATTTCGCGCGGTCGCGTGAGCCATGCGACCGCGTGACTTCTCGCTGGTCATCTCCTCAATTCCTTGTGTTCCTTCTACTTTTGCACGCTTCCTCATCATTCCTTATGCCATTCCTGCCCTATGAAGCCTGAAACACTTGGCACACAGATCACGGCATCGAATGGTATGAAGGAAAATAAAAATATACAACTAAAAGGTCTTTAGGAAGCAGGTTTTCAATCATAGAATATTTTTAGGAAGGAATTGTAAACACATGCAAATCATATGAATAAGTAGGCGAAGACTTGATAAAACCACACAATTAAACACAATATGAATCACAAAATAGCAATTTATCATGGAGCCAAAAATTGATGGGCGAAAATTGCCGATAAAGAATTTATAATAGGAATAACATTGCAGGTACAGTTCTTAACCGACGAAAATTCCGCTTATCAATTTAAAAAGAGTTGTCACAATTTTAAGAATAAAATACTGGGAGTAGAATTCCCAGGTCGTCTCCCAACGAGTTGACAAAAGAGTGCAATTTATTAGTCAAGAATTTTCTGAGAAATTTTAGAATTGGGGAATAGAGAAATAAATGACTATCAATTAAAGCAATAAAAATTAACACGAGGTTTTATGTAATTGAAATAAAAATTCTTGACTAGGAGAAGATTAATCGAAAGTTCTATCCTTGTTGAATTTTCCCAAGAGTAATAGTAAAAGGTTGTTGTTTCTACTTAGTTATCCTTTACCGAATAAAGGAAAGTCAAGTAACTGAACCAACTCTGATTCACAAGTCCTAATCCTCTCCTAGGGAAGGATTAGCGTTAGTGGCTAGAGAGTTAGGCAACAACTTCCAATTACAAATTAACACTCGAGTATTCCAACTCAAGAGTCTTCTATTAATCAACTCTAAAGTCAAGTTGGGAGCCTACTCCATTGACATGGATGCCATTGTCGCAAACATGTAAAGGGAGTAGAAAGGAGACATGGTAATTAAAATTAATTTAGTAAAAGCAATATTTTTGAAATAATAAGTTAAGGGAAGATTACATTCAAACAATTGATGAATTTAAATGTAAAAATAACTCTTGCATTAATACTTTCCAAAATCAAAGATATCCATATGTAACTCTGAACAAACTGAATGGAAAATAAAGGAGTAAGGAAATAAGAAAACAAACTGTAATGATAGAGACTTCAAACGGGGGTAGTAAATCTTCTCAATATCCAATCCAAAAGTATAAAACTAGAAAATCTATGAATGTGAAGAACCCTAGAGAAAGTATTAAATTCTCTCCAAGATTCAAAAACTAAAACTAAAACTAGTGAATGAGAATGTGTGTTGAATCTCTGCTGTCCCCTGGCTCTAGTCTGTGTTTCTGGGACGAAAACTAGGTCCAAACTCAGCCTAAAATTGCCCCCAATGTCTTCTATAGTTGCAGCACGTGACGCACGTCACACGTACGCGTCGATGATCTTCTGCGAGTGTCACGTGTATGCGTCAGTCACGCGTACGTGTCGCTGTGCAACTTTGCTTGTCATGCGTACGCGTCGCTATGAAAAGCTCCAAATCACGCGCACGAGTGAGCCACGCGTGCGCATCGGTCCTCGCTGGTCAGCTCCTTAGTCTCTTGTGTTCCTTCCATTCTTGTAAGCTTCCTTTCCATCCTCTGAGCCATTCCTGCCCTATAAAGCCTGAAAACACTTAACACACAGATCACGGCATCGAATGGTATAAAGGGGATTTAAAATTGACAATTTAAGGGCTTAGGAAGCAAGTTTTCAATCATAGAACAAAATTGGAAAGAATTTGTAAAATCATGCAAATTTTATGAATAAGTGTGCAAAGAACTTATAAAAACCACTCAATTTAGCACAAGATAAACCATAAAATAGTGGTTTATTAGATTTCTAAAAATTTATTAAAAATTATCCTATGACTAAAGAATCATTACCAAGATTTTTTATGTGAAAAAAGTTATCATAAAATATAACTCTCTAAAATAGCATAAGAGTTAAAACTTGAATTTTTTCAGAGTCAAAAATAACAAATAGTTATATAATATAAAAAAGACCAACCATATTTATACTATATATGTAACTTGAAAAATAATTAAATTATATAATTTAAATTATCATTTAATTTAAGTAGTAAATAGAATCAGTCTAATTCGAACATTATAACAATTAAATATTAAATCGAATTGATTCAATTTACTGTTATATGCTGTTAATTCGAATTAAGTTATTTCGATTTACTACTCATATAGGATAAAATGAAATTAATTTAATTCGATTTATATAAATATATTCAGGACAGGACGTAGATCAGAACTAATTCTGATTTAGAACATTAATTAGCATAAATTACTCTTAATTTTTTTATTTCTTTTTTAATAATTATTATTATTATTCTGTTGTTTCATTTTTTTCTTGCTTCTTCTTTTGTTTTTTTCTTTTGTTTCTTCCTCTTCTCTATCTCATTTTTTCTTTTTATTCTTCTCCTTTCGTTTTTTTTTCTCTTAAAAAGACAAAGAAAAGTTAAAAAAAATAAAAACAAAAAATAAAACGGATAAATGCAGAATTTTTGTGTTTTCATCCATAAATTTCTATATTTTTCAAAAGTTTCTATGTTTTTAACTAAACGTCACTTAAGAGAAACATTTATCCTTAAAAATTAAAAAAAAAAAAGACAATAGTTTCAATAACAAAATACATAAAAATTTGTAAAGTTACAAATTGAATAATCACATAGATAAAATAAAAAATATATACATTTTTAACTACACAAATATAAAAATTTCATAAAAAATGACATCTCAATAACTTGATATATATCCTACCAAAATTAATATAGAATTATGTTTCAATAAACATAAAAGCTCAAATTTTGTGATTTTTTTTCTATCTTTCTATCTTTCTCTTGTAAAAATTCTATATTTATGTGTTTTTATCTATAAATTTCTATAATATGTTAAACATTTGTTATAAGAATTATGTTTAAATAAAATAATAAAAAATACAAAAATTTCAGCAAAAGAAAATACAAAAATTTCAATTAGAAAAAATATATAAATTTGTAAAGTTATACACAAAATAATTATGCAAATAGAATAAAAAAATATAAAACTCTTAATTATGAAACACAAATTTTTGCTGCATAAATACAGATTTTTGTGTTTATATATATGAATTTATATGTTTATTATTTAAAAATGTATGTATTTTTTTTATTTCTTATGCTTTTTTTTTGTTTTACTTCTTTTTTTTCGCTTCTTTATTAAAAACAAAAGGAAGGAAGAAAGGAAGGAAGGAAGGAATGAAGGAAGGAAGGAAGTATTTTGTCGATTTTTAGTAAATTAATGGTGGTTCGATTCTAATAGTCTTGGAGCGAAACCTACTCCTCTTTTGCAGGTACCAGTTCTATAAGTGCATCAATGGTTCTCGAATTAGACGAGTATTAAGATAGAAAATAAGTTTGAAAGGTGCAAGAATGATAAAAGAAGTGTAAAAGAAAAGATTTGAAAAGTAAACTTGACTGAAATCGAAATGACTTATTCTGAATTATAAAGAAAGTGATTAAAATGCCTTCGATTTGATCAAAGGGCTTTTGACAGAAAACTTAAAGATGCTGAAACATAAATGGGGCAAATAAGTAAAGGAAACTTTGAACGTAAATCTGACAATAAAATTAAAGGATGCTCTGAAGATAAATCTGACAGGAAAATGTAAAGTTTACAGAAATCGAACTCAAATGCAGACTCAGAAATTTGTTGGGGATGTGAGTGTGCTTGAGTGTATTTCTGAAGAAAAGTTCCAACCCTTATTTCCTAGAACTTACTAATATTTATAACCCATATCCGTAACCGACCATTAATTATATGACGCTGCCTTGTATGCAGACTCTTAGGTAACTATTCCTACTCTTTTGCTCATAGACATTACCCATAAATTCTTTACTCAGAGAGAGAGCCTTCAACTTCTCTACTTTCATAACTGCTCGATTCTCTATTCAAAAGTACCATTCGATTCTTTATTCGAATTACTTTCCCAATTCGTTAAGGTATCAGAATCGAGTACGTGTCAGATAACTTCCATTTAACGCTTGCACGCGTATCTTTTCGATTTCTACTCCCTTCCTAACATCTTTCCAACCTTCCGAATTAGCTTATCCTTTCGAAAGTATTTTTCGACCAACAAATTGCTCCCTAGGATTAACGTGTTTACCTTCGAAGTCATTCTTTGGAAGATGAAACACTTAATCCTAACTCAGTTTTCAATCACTTTAACTGACCATAATTATCATTTACCTTTTCCATTAATTCTGACCCGTTTGACACGTTTCTCGCGACTTGCACTTTCTCTCTCCACCACTTCGCCTTCTTTGCAAAGTTACCTCTTTTCTCTTTGAATCCCCTTCTGTAATAACGGCTAAACAAAAATCCCTTTAAATTTGTTCAACTTTCTTGAACCCTTTCTTCCTCAATTTCTTTTGCATTCACCCTTCTTGCATAACTTTTACTCTTCAATCTTCAATCTTCTTTGCGCTTCAGTGGCTGCTTCTTCATCCCACGTTGCTGCACAAGACAAAGGCAAAGGCCCCATGGTGTAACCACCAGCTCCTCCAACTCTTCACGTGTTAAATCAGGTCAATGATGAAGTCGTCAATGACCCACAACTTCAAATCAATGACCCTAGAATCCTTGTTCCTTTTACTGTGGGTGAAGATATCCATTATTTCATTGGTCCCATCGAGAATTTAGAAAGGGCAAGCAAAAAACTCCTTTTCTTCCCCAGTGCTCAAGGGGAAGACTTGTTGACCAATAAAGACCTTGATATCTCTTTCTTCACCAACCAAAAACCATTTAGGAACAACCCTAAGATCACTTTTCTAGGAACTGACTTCACAGCCTGGTATAAACATTTTGCTCCATCAAAGAGTGCTGCTTGGGGGACTTTCGGGACTCAAGATCTTGTAAGACTTTCTCACTTTCTCGACACTCCCTTGGATGATCGGAGCCGTGACCTTTTTCTAGAATAGGACTACCAATAATTTTCACCTTCCTTGAGGGATGATTGGTATGTCACTCCCGATGTAGCATCCAAGGCAACAGTACAACATTGCCCCCAAAACTTGTTACAGTGACTTTATTGCTCATCACATGGGCGCAGAGGGCACTGCCATTACAGATGATGAACATGTAGCCTTCTGTTCTACTGGCTAGATGCAATTGTCTTCTGCTCTCGAAGTGTACAAATGTCAAAGCTTTTCCTTCCTCTTGCCGCTCAACTTCATGAAGGGAACAACTTTAACTTGGAGAGTTTGTTAATTGTCTTCGAAATAACTATTTAATCAGTACAGGTAGTCCTCTCTGGTTCCTTTAACTATGGCTCAATGCCATTTTTGAAAAGTATATGACAAAGACTGGAGGTGGCGCTACAGACAAACAACACGTTGAAGGCTTTCGATTGGCCAATTTCAAGCCAAATTTTCCAGAAGCACAATCAAATGAAGACCAATTTTGGGCTGTCTTTTCTCTTTTTCATTCTTGCAAAGACTTCCACAATGAGGACCTCAATTTCACCCTTTTTTGCGTCGAAATTGTGGTCCTGCTTGGCTTGAACGCCTTCTCTTCCCCCATGATACTAAAGAAAATGAGCTTTGTAATAGGAGTTGGGCAAATTTACTGGGTGTAAAGGTAATTCCTACAGGGCTACCTCAACATAAAAAAGAACGTTTCATGGTAACTTTGTATGCCCCTCATTACACAGCCAGGCAGCTTAGCTTCTCACAAGCTATCCCAACTCCACTCCTCAAAAATAGCAGGCTGATGAATGGTTTTTTGTGTGGTCTAGAATTTTACAATAAACTCTCGTTGCAAGTATAGTTTCAAAACCAACAATAATCCTTTCATACAAAAGATTGTTTGTCAAAAGTACAAACCCCTAAAATTAATAACCGAAGTATTCAAACCTCGGGTCATTCTCCCTAGGAATTACAACAAAGTATTCTTGTTATTGGTTATGAGTTATGTTTGGGGTTTTGATAAGAGGCATGTGATGAGCGGATAATTTATACGCTTTTTGGCATTGTTTTTAGTATGTTTTTAGTATGTTTTAGTTAGTTTTTATTATATTTTTATTAGTTTTTATTTAAAATTCACTTTTCTGGACTTTACTATGAGTTTGTGTGTTTTCATGTGATTTCAGGTATTTTCTGGCTAAAATTGAGGGACCTGAGCAAAAATCTGATTCAGAGGCTGAAAAGGACTACAGATGTTGTTGGATTCTGACCTCCCTGCACTCGAAGTGGATTTCTGGAGTTACAGAAGACCAATTGGCACGCTCTCAATTGCGTTGAAAAGTAGACATCCTGCGCTTTCCATCAATGTATAATAGTTCATACTTTGCCTAAGATTTGATGGCCCAAACAGGCATTCCAAGTCAGCTCAAGAATTCTGGCGTAAAACGCCGAAACTGGCACAAGAATGGGAGTTAAATGCCCAAACTGGCACAAAAGCTGGCGTTTAACTCCAAGAAAAGTCTCTACACGAAAATGCTTCAATGCTCAGCCCAAGCACACACCAAGTGGGCCCGAAAGTGGATTTTTACGTCATTTACTCTTTTTTGTAAACCCTAAGCTACTAGTTCTCTATAAATAGGACCTTTTGCTATTGTATTTTCATCTTTTGATCACTTTAGATCTCTAGATCATCTTTGGACGTCTTGTTCTTAGATTATGGGGGCTGGCCTCCCGGCCATGCCTAGACCTTGTTCTTATGTATTTTCAACGGTGGAGTTTCTACACA
>NC_029781.3:64606333-64606668 GCF_000817695.3 Arachis duranensis
ACAAGATGACCATAGCTTGCTTCATACCAACAATCTCTGTGGGATCGACCCTTACTCGCGTAAGGTTTATTACTTGGACGAACCAGTGCACTTGCTGGTTAGTTGTGCGAAGTTGTAATAAAGAGTTGAGATTGCAATTGAGCGCACCAAGTTTTTGGCGCCGTTGCCGGGGAATTAAATGTCCTAACTACAGTTTCACATTTGTTCCCTGCAATAACAGTGCCAAGTTTTGATCCAGCAACAACACCAAGTTTTTGGCGTCGTTGCCGGGGATTGTTTGAGTTTAGACAACTGTCGGTTCATCTTGTTGCTTAGATTAGGTATTTTTCAGAATT
>NC_029781.3:64606792-64609601 GCF_000817695.3 Arachis duranensis
CTGCTGAAGCTTGGCTAGCCATGTCTAATTTCTTTAGACTGAAGCTTTAGACTAACATTGTATGATTCCTGGAATTCTTATTAAAAATTTTGATCCTCTTTATTTTCTTTTCCATATAATTTTCGAAAAATCCAAAAAAATTATAAAATCTTAAAAAACAAAAATATTTTATGTTTCTTGTTGAGTCTAGTGTCTCATTTTAAGTTTGGTGTCAATTAAATGCATTCTTTGAATTCAATCATGTGTCTTCATTGATCTTCAAGTTGTTCTTGATGATTTCCTTGCTCTAATCTTTAAATTCTCTTGTCTTAAGTGTTTTGTTGTTTCTCATATGCATTCTCAATTTGTTAATGTCAGTAGTATACAAACTTCTAAGTTTGGTGTCTTGCATGCATTGTTTATTTGATCTTAGTTGAATTTTGATTATTCCTCATTTTTATTTGATCTTAGTTTCATTTTGATTATTCCTCATCATTAAAAAAATCCAAAAAATTTTAAATTGTGTCTTTTCAAGTCAATAATACAGAGAATTGAAGATTCAGAACATACAGCAGAGGAATTACACAGAAAAAGCTGGGCGTTCAAAACACCCAGTGAGGAAGGAAAACTGGCGTTTAAACGCCAGCCAGGGTACCTGGCTGGGCGTTTAATGCCCAAAGGGGTAGCATTTTGGGCGTTAAACGCCAGAATGGATACTATTCTGGGCGTTTAGCGCCAGGATGGCACAAGAGGGAAGATTTTGTTTTTAATTCAGATTTTTTTCAAGTTTCCATAATTTTTCAAAATCAAATCTTTTTCAAATCATATCTTTTCAATCATATCTTTTCAAAATCAATTTCTTTCCATTTTTCAAAAACACTTGCTAACAATTAATTATTTGATTCAACATTTCAAGTATGTTGCCTTTTCTGTTGAGAAAGTTTTAATGTTTGAATCATATCTTTTCTTGTTAGCCAAGTCATTAATTTTAAAAAATCAAATCTTTTTAAATTATTTTTCAATCATATCTTCTTAATCACATCTTTTTCAAAATAGTTTTCAATCATATCTTTTTTATTTCTAATTTCAAAATCTTTTTCAAATTTCACTTAATTTCTTTCCCAATCTTTGTTTTTGAAAATCAATTACCATTTTTTCAAAATTTCTTTTAATTAATTCACTTTAATTTTCCAAATTTTCTTCCCCTCTTCTCACATCTTTCTATTTATGGACTAACACTCCTCCTCAATGCACAATTTGAACTCTATCTTTCTAAGTTCGAATTCTTATACCTCTTCCTTCTATTTTTCTTTTCCTCTGACACCTCAAGGAATCTCTATACTGTGACATAGAGGATTCCATATTTTTTTGTTCTCTTCTCTTTCATATGAGCAGGAGCAAAGACAAAAGCATTCTTGTTGAGGCTGACCATGAACCTGAAAGGACCTTGAAGCAAAAACTAAGAGAAGTTAAAGCACAACTCTCAGTAGAGGGCCTAGCAGAATTCTTCAAAGAAGAAGACATGGCAACCGAAAACAACAACAATGCCAACAATGCAAGGAAGGTGTTGGGTGACTTTACTGCACCTACTCCCGATTTCTATGGGAGAAGCATCTCTATCCCTGCCATTGGAGCAAACAAGTTTGAGCTTAAGCCTCAATTAGTTTCTCTAATGCAATAGAATTGAAAGTTTCATGGACTTCCATTGGAAGATCCTCATCAGTTTTAGCTGAGTTCTTGCAAATCTGTGACATTGTCAAGACCAATGGGGTTAACCCTGAGGTCTACAGACTTATGCTATTCCCTTTTGCTGTAAGAGACAGAGCTAGGATATGGTTGGACTCACAACCTAAAGAAAGCCTGAACTCTTGGGAAAAGCTAGTCAATGCCTTCTTGGCAAAGTTCTTTCCACCTCAAAAATTGAGTAAGCTTAGAGTGGAAGTCCAAACCTTCAAGACAGAAGGAAGGAGAATCCCTCTATGAAGCTTGGGAAAGATACAAACAATTAATCAGAAAGTGTCCCTCTGACATGCTTTCTGAATGGAGCATCATAGGTATCTTCTATGATGGTCTGTCTGAACTGTCCAAGATGTCATTGGACAGCTCTGCTGAAGGATCATTTCATCTGAAAAAGACGCCTGCAGAAGCTCAAGAACTCATTGAAATGGTTGCAAATAACCAATTCATGTACACTTCTGAAAGGAATCCTGTGAACAATGGGACTAGTAAGAAGAAAGGAGTTCTTGAGATTGATACTCTGAATGCCATATTGGCTCAGAACAAAATATTGACTCAGCAAGTCAATATGATTTCTCAAAGTCTATCTGGAATGCAAGCTACACCAGGCAGTACTAAGGATGCTTCATCTGAAGAAGAAGCTTATGATCCTGAGAACCCTTCAATGGAAGAGGTGAATTACATGGGAGAACCCTATGGAAACACCTATAATCCTTCATGGAGAAATCATCCAAATCTCTCATGAAATGATCAACAGAGACTTCAACAAGGTTTCAACAACAATAATGGTGGAAGAAATAGGTTTAGCAATGGCAAGCCTTTTCCATCATCTTCTCAGCAACAGATAGAGAATTCTAAGCAGAGCCACTCTGACTTAGCAACCATAGTCTCTGATCTAATCAAAACCACTCAAAGTTTCATGACTGAAAAAAAGTCCTCCATTAGAAACTTGGAGGCACAAGTGGGTCAGCTGAGTAAGAAAGTTACTGAACTCCCTCCTAGTACTCTTCCAAGCAATACAGAAGAGAATCCAAAAGGAGAGTGCAAGGCCATCAACATGGCCGAATTTGGAGAGGAGGGAGAGGCAGTGATC
>NC_029781.3:64609739-64610233 GCF_000817695.3 Arachis duranensis
CAAAATGAGACCATAGAGATTCCATTGGACTTACTTCTGCCATTCATGAGCTCTGATGAGTATTCTTCCTCTGAAGAGGATGAGTATGTCACTGAAGGGCAAGTTGCTAAATACCTTGGAGCAATCATGAAGCTAAATGACAAGTTATTTGGTAATAATACTTGGGTGGATGAACCCCCTTTGCTCACCAAAGAACTGGATGACTTGTCTAGGCAGAGATTACCTCAAAAGAGACAGGACCCTGGGAACTTCTCAATACCTTGTATAGTAGGCACCATGACCTTTGAGAAGGCTCTTTGTGACCTAGGTTCAAGCATAAACATCATGCCTCTCTCTGTAATGGAGAAGCTAGGGATCTTTGAGGTACAAGCTGCAAAAATCTCACTAGAGATGGCAGACAACTCAAGAAAACAAGCTCATGGACTTGTAGAGGATGTTCTGATTAAAGTTGAAGACCATTACATCCCTACTGATTTCATAGTCCTAGAGACTGG
>NC_029781.3:64610534-64612663 GCF_000817695.3 Arachis duranensis
TAGTCCTAGAGACTGGGAAGTGCATGGATGAATCTATCATCCTTGGCAGACCCTTCCTAGCCACAACAAAGGCTGTGATTGATGTTGACAGAGGAGAATTGATCATTCAAGTGAATGAAGAATTCTTTGTGTTTAAGGCTCAAGGATATCCCTCTGTAACCATGGAGAGGAAGCATGAAGAGCTTCTCTCAAAATAGAGTCAAACAGAGCCCCACAGTCAAACTCTAAGTTTAGTGTTGGGAGGCCACAACCAACTTCTAAGTTTGGTGTTGAACCCCCACATTCAAACTCTAAGTTTGGCGTTGGAAGGTTCCAACATTGCTCTGAGTATCTGTGAGGCTCCATGAGAGCCCACTGTCAAGCTACTGACATTAAAGAAGCGCTTGTTGGGAGGCAACCCAATGTTATATTTATCTATTTTCCTTTGTTATTTTATGTTTTTTATAGGTTGATGATCATGGAAAGTCACAAAATCAATTGAAAAAAAGCAAAAACAGAATGAAAAACAGAAAGAAAAATAGCACACCCTGGAGGAAAACTTGTTGCCGTTTAAACACCAGTAAAGGCAGCAAATGGGCATTTAACGCCAAGTCTGGCACCATTCTGGGCATTTAAAGCCAGAAAAGGGCACCAGACTGGCGTTAAACGCCAGAAAGGGGCACCAGACTGGCGTTAAACACCAAGAAGGGGCAAGAAGCTGGCATTAAACGCTAGAAATGGGCACCAGCCCAGTGTTTAATGCCACAATTGGCATAAGGAGCATTTTTGCTCGTCACTTGGTGCAGGGATAAATTTTCCTTGACACCTCAGGATCTGTGGATCCCACAGAATCCCCACCTACCCCACCACTCTCTCTCTTCTTCACCCATTCACCAATCACCTCAACACCTCTTCCCCAAAAACTCCCCACCTATCAAATCCCCCTATTCTCTTCACCACTCACATCCATCCTTCATAAAACCCCACCTACCTCACCATTCAAATTCAAACCACTTTCCTTCCCAAACCCACCCATTATGGCCGAGCCATACACCCCCTCTCCACTCCTATATAAACCCTTCTTCACTCCTTCCTTTTCACACAACCTAAACACTACTTCTCCCCTTGGCCGAACCACAAAGCCACCTCCATCTCCTCTATTTCTTCTTCTTCTACTCTCTTCTTTCTTCTTTTGCTCGAGGATGAGCAAACCTTCTAAGTTTGGTGTGGTAAAAGCATTGCTTTTTGTTTTTTCATAACCATTTATGGCATCTAAGGCCGGAGAAACCTCTAGAAAGAGGAAAGGAAAGGCAAAAGCTTCCACCTTCGAGTCATGGGAGATGGAGAGATTCATCTCAAGGGTGCATCAAGACCACTTCTATGAAGTTGTGGCCATGAAAAAAGTGATCACCGAGGTCCCTTTCAAACTCAAAAAGAGTGAATATCCGGAGATTAAGGTTGGCATTCAACTTGCCCATGATGCAAGGAGATGAACACCCCTACACTAGAAGGGTCAACTTTGATCAAAGGTTGGACCAAGTCCTCATAGACATTTGTGAAGAGGGCACTCAATGGAAGAGAGATTCAAGAGGGAAGCCGGTTCAATTGAAAAGGCATGACTTCAAGCCCGTGGCTAGAGGATGGTTGGAGTTTATCCAACGCTCGATCATTTCCACTAGCAACCGGTCTAAAGTTACTATAGACCGGGCTATCATGATTCATAGCATCATGATTAGAGAGGAAGTAGAAGTTCATGAGGTTATATCCCAAGAACTTTATAAGGTGGCAGACAAGTCCTCTACCTTGGCAAGGTTAGCCTTCCCTCATCTCATTTGTCACCTCTGTTATTCAGTCGGAATTGACATAGAGGGAGACATCCTCATTGACGAGGACAAGCCCATCACTAAGAAAAGGATGGAGCAAACAAGAGATCCCACTCATCATGACATCCCTGAGATGCCTCAAGGGATGCACTTTCCTCCACAAAACTATTGGGAGCAAATCAACACCTCCCTAGGAGAATTGAGTTCTAACATGGGACAACTAAGAGTGGAGCACCAAGAACACTCCATCCTCCTCCATGAAATTAGAGAAGATCAAAGAATCATGAGAGAGGAGCAACAAAGACAAGGAAGAGACATTGAGGAGCT
>NC_029781.3:64612692-64613691 GCF_000817695.3 Arachis duranensis
AGGAGCTCAAGCACTCCATAAGATCTTCAAGAGGAAGAACAAGCCGCCATCACTAAGGTGGACCCGTTCTTTAATCTCCTTGTTCTTTATTTTTCTATTTTTTCAAATTTTTATGCTTATGTTTATCTATGTTTGTGTCTTATGATCATTAGTGTCTTAGTGTCTATGCCTTATAATTATGAATGTCCTATGAATCCATCACCTTTTTTAAATGAAAAATGTTCTTAAATGAAAAAGAGAAGAATTGCATGAATTTTGAATTTTATAACAAATTAATTATTTTGATGTAGTGGCAATACTTTGACTTCTGAATGTATGCTTGAACAGTGCATATGTCTTTTGAATTTGTTGTTCATGAATGTTGGCTCTTGAAAGAATGATGAAAAAGGAGACATGTTACTGAGGATCTGAAAAATCATAAAAATGATTCTTGAAGCAAGAAAAAGCAGTGAATACAAAAAAAATAATATAATAATAAAGTCATGATCCAAAGCAAAAAGAGTGTGCTTAAGAATCCTGGACACCTCTAATTGGGGACTCTAGCAATGCTGAGTCACAATCTGAAAAGGTTCACCCAGTTATGTGTCTGTGGCATGTAGGTATACGGTGGTAATACTGGAAAACAGAGTGCTTTGGGACACGGCCAAGACTCATAAAGTAGCTATGTTCAAGAATCATCATACTTAACTAGGAGAATCAATGACACTATCTGGATTCTGAGTTCCTAAAGAAGCCAATCATTCTGAATTTCAAAGGATAGAGTGAGATGCCAAAACTGTTCAGAGGCAAAAAGCTAAAAGCCCTGCTCATCTAATTAATACTGATCTTCATAGATGTTTTTGGAATTCATTGCATATTTGGTGGACGAAATTGTATCTCTTTATGGAATATGATAATAGAGCCTGGTCCAAAATCAATTTCGTTCAACTAACCAGCAAGTGCATTGGGTCGTCCAAGTAATACCTTACGTGAGTAAGGGTCGAATCCACAGAGATTATT
>NC_029781.3:64613719-64629332 GCF_000817695.3 Arachis duranensis
TGTTTTTAGTATGTTTTAGTTAGTTTTTATTATATTTTTATTAGTTTTTAGTTAAAATTCACTTTTCTGGACTTTACTATGAGTTTTTGTGTTTTTCTGTGATTTCAGGTATTTTCTGGCTGAAATTGAGGGACCTGAGCAAAAATCTGATTCAGAGGCTGAAAAGGACTGCAGATGCTGTTGGGTTCTGACCTCTCTGCACTCGAAGTGGATTTTCTAGAGCTACAGAAACCCAATTGGCACGCTCTCAATTGCGTTAAAACGTAGACCTCCTGGGCTTTCCAACAATGTATAATAGCCCATACTTTGCTTAATATTTGATGGCCCAAACAGGCGTTCTATGTCAGCTCAAGAATTCTGGCGTAAAACGCCGGAACTGGCACAAGAATGGGAGTTAAACGCCCAAACTGGCACAAAAGCTGGTGTTTAACTCCAAGAAAAGTCTTTACACGAAAATGCTTCAATGCTCAGCCCAAGCACACACCAAGTGGGCCCAGAAGTGGATTTTTATGTCATTTACTCATTTTTGTAAACCCTAAGCTACTAGTTCTCTATAAATAGGACCTTTTGATATTGTATTTTCATCTTTTGATCACTTTAGATCTCTAGATCATCTTTGGATGTCTAGTTCTTAGATTATGGGGGCTGGCCTCCCGGCCATGCCTAGACCTTGTTCTTATGTATTTTCAACGGTGGAGTTTCTACACACCATAGATTAAGGTGTGGAGCTCTGATGTACCTCGAGTATTAATGCAATTACTATTGTTCTTCTATTCAATTCGGCTTATTCTTGTTCTAAGATATCACTTGTTCCTCAACTTGATGAATGTGATGATCCGTGACACTCATCATCATTCTCACCTATGAACGTGTGCCTGACAACCACCTCCGTTCTACCTTAGACTGAGTGGATGTCTCTTGGATTCCTTAATCAGAATCTTCGTGGTATAAGCTAGAATTGATGGCGGCATTCAAGAGAATCCGGAAGGTCTAAACCTTGTTTGTGGTATTCTGAGTAGGATTCAAGGATTGAATGATTGTGACGAGCTTCAAACTCCTAAAGGCTGGGCGTTAGTGACAGACGCAAAAGAATCACTGGATTATATTCCAACCTGATAGAGAACCGACAGATGATTAGCCGTGCTGTGACAGAGCGCGTTGAACATTTTCACTGAGAGGACAGCACTGTAGCCATTGACAACGGTGATGCCCAACATATAGCTTGCCATGGAAAGGAGTAAGAAGGATTGGATGAAAACAGTAGGAAAGCAGAGAGACGGAAGGGACAAAGCATCTCCATACGCTTATCTGAAATTCTCACCAATGAGTTACATAAGTATCTCTATCTTTATTTTATGTTTTATTCATCTTTTAATCATTAATCCTCCATAACCATTTGAATCCGCCTGACTGAGATTTACAAGATGACCATAGCTTGCTTCATACCAACAATCTCCGTGGGATCGACCCTTACTCGCGTAAGGTTTATTACTTGGACGACCCAGTGCACTTGCTGGTTAGTTGTGTGAAGTTGTGATAAAGAGTTGAGATTGAAATTGAGCGCACCATGTTGATGGCGCCATTGATGATCACAATTTCGTGCACCAGCGTGAAAAGTAAGTGGCAATGGAAGTAAACTAATAGCTATAAAGGTCTTGGCAAGGGTTGGTGGACCACAACTTGAGAATTGGCAATGATCAATCCCATTAAATCATCCTCTAACTAGTAGTAAAGGAAAGTCAAATGAGCTATATCAATCCTAGTCCATAAGTCCTAACTCTCCACTAATTCAATTAGTGAGAACTAGAGTTAATGGATCCCAATCATCAATTACTTGGACATTAGTAACTCAAGAGTTCCTAAGTTACCTTTCCAAGCCAAGAGAAAAAAAATCTACTCTAACATCCTTCCAAGCATTTCATCAAACACTTGGAAGGCATAAAAGGAAAGCATAGTAAAATTGCAAGGAAAGTAAATTTACACTACTCAATTACAAGGAATTAAA
Source organism: Arachis duranensis (assembly GCF_000817695.3). Classification (NCBI taxonomy): domain Eukaryota; kingdom Viridiplantae; phylum Streptophyta; class Magnoliopsida; order Fabales; family Fabaceae; genus Arachis; species Arachis duranensis. Next base: position 64,615,725 of record NC_029781.3, read on the forward strand.
CAACAACAAATCAAATGAACAATAAAGGAAATCAAAACATGAATTGCATAAAAAGGAAAATGGAAGAACAAAAATGCATCAACATAAAAGTAGAGAATTATAAGAATTAAATGTTAAACTAGAGAGAAGAGATGTAGAAGAAGAAGAATTACAAAAGGAAAAGTGAATCAAAGCATGAAATTAACCTAGATCTAAGAATTCCAAATCTAGATCTAACCTAATCCTAATCCTAGAGAGAAGTGAGAGCTTCTCTCTCTAGAAACTAAATTTTTCCTCCTAAAACTTAAACTAAGACTAACCATGACTAAAGATGCCTCATCCCTCTTCAATCTTTGGGTTAAATAGCATCAAAAATGAGTTGGATTGAGCCCAAAATGCTCCTAAAATTGCTGGCCACGAGTTGCATTAAGTGAATCACGTGCAGCCATTGGTGCGTATGCGTATAGTGCACGTACGCATCTCTATACACGCGAAAACTATGGCAAATCTTATATCATTTCGAAGCCCCGGATGTTAGATTTCCAACGCAACTGAAACCGCATCGTTTGGACCTCTGTAGCTCTAGTTATAATCGATTAAGTGCAAAGAGGTTGGGCTTGACAGCTTTGCGATTCCTTTATTTCTTCATGAGTTCTCCATTTCTACATGCTTTTTCTTCATTCCCTTGATCCAATCATTGCCACCTAAACATGTAATCACTTAACAATCATATCAAGGCATCTAATGGAATCAAGGTGAATTAAATTTAGCTATTTTATGTCCCAAAAAGTATATTTTCACTCTTAAGCACAATTAAAGGAGAATTTACAAAACCATGCTATTTCTTTGGATAAGTGTGAGAAAAGGTTGACAAAATACTCTAAATTCAACACAAGATAAACCCTAAAAATAGGGTTTATCAACCTTCCCACACTTAAACGATAGCATGTTCTCATGCTAAACCAAGAAGCACAAGAAAAGGGGTATGATCATTTATTCAATACAATCTATCTATATGCATCCTATCTAAATGAATACAACTAAATGCAAAATGATCCTACCTACTTGGTTAAAAAATAAATCAATCCTCCAAGAGCATGTATAAATGGGTAGGGCTAAGGTCATATGACGACTCATGAATCCTACGAATTCAAGTATAAAAAGGAAGTTCAAGTAGACTTGCAAGTAGAACGCTCATGAAAGTCAGGAAGCAAGGAATTGAGCATCGAACCCTCACCAGAAGTGTTTGCACTCTAGTCGCTCAAGTGTGTAGGGTCGATTCTCTCAATTCTCCCCTAATCATACTTTCCAAGATTTGTTTTTCATCTAACAATCAATAATTATTCAATGCATGCATACATTCATCATGAGGACTTTTCCAAAGGTTGTAATGGGGCTAGGGTCAAGATAGGATCATATATGGATAAGTGGACTAGAATTTGAATCTTTGATTGACTTAAGCTTTCCCACCTAACCTAGATAATAGCCTATACAATTAAGTGCTAACATAACTACCCATCCTTCACTTTTTCACATACTCATGCATTTTCTTTTTTCATTTCACAACACTTATGCATTGACTCTTATTGGACTCACTTGGGGGCATTTTGTCCCCTTTTTATTGTTTTTCTTCTTTTTCTTTCTTTTTCTATTTTTTTCTTTTTTTTTTCTTTTTCACATTTATTTTTTTTCTTTTTCTTCTTCTTTTGTTTTTCTCATTTTTTTTCTTTCTTTCAAGCTACATACAAGAACATCAATACATAAGGTTTATACATTTAATCAATACATGAGTATGCACCCAATTCCTAAATATAGAAATACAAAACACCCTTTTATCCCAACCAATGTTTCCAAATCTCCCTAAATTTGAATAATAAACACTCTCACTAGCCTAAGCTAATCAAAGATCCAAACAAGGGACTTTTATTGTTTTCCGCTTTAGGCTTGTAATGTGCTAAAATAAAGAATAATTGGATTAAGCGTAGGCTCCAAATTGGTTAACAATGGAGAGTAAAAGGTAGGCTATTTGGGTAAGTGATCCAATGAAACAATGGACTCAATCATATAAGTGCATGAATACAAGGAATAATAGACATATAGAATTAAACAAATCAAATATCGCAATCATAGAAAGAGAACAATTGCACACAAGAAGGGAAAATAAGTGGTTATAAGATGTAACTACGTCATTAGGCTCAAAACTCACAAGCTTGTGTTCTTAGCTCAAAAACCATGTTCCAAAATAAGTTCAACAAAAAAATTTTTACAAATTGGTAGGGTGCCCTAAAACAGTTTCTTGGAAAAGAAATCATCACCCTAACCAATTAGTCCTAATAAGAAAGAAGTGGTAAAAAAATATGTACAAATTCTAACTACATCTAACCTATCATGCAATGCAACAACTAGCTAATATTGGTATTGAAAAAGAAAATTGTTACCCATGGAGATCGGTCGGACGATCTCCCCACACTTAAAAACTGCATCGTCTTCGGTGCATGCAAAGAAGAGCAACGTGGACGGGTTGCTACAATTGATGAGCCTCCTCAAAAGATTGTGCGGATGAACTTGTTTGTTGCCCCCATTTAGAAACTTTTTCTTTTTCCTTCTTGGTGGCCAACCTAAAAGGAGAGAAAAAGAAAGAAAATTAAGCCTACAACAAAGATATCAATGCAAATAAAACGTAGGCGGGGGCTAATGCCAAGTAAGAGTATGGTTCTCTACTACATGGTAGCTACGACATGTGAGTGAGAAAACAATAGAAGCCAAGGCATATCAACTAATACTTGATGCAAGAATAGAGTCAAAGCATGAAGAGCATTTAAAAGCATCAAGTTCGAACAAGAAAGAGTAGATCATAAAAGACAATATGAGATCATATCAATGCACAAAGACACAAGAGTCATAAAAGATTGACCATTTATGTTAAAAGTTTCATCACCCAACAATATCAAACAAGTCAAGAGGCACGAAAATAATGCAAGAAATTCTCAACAATTGAGTAGGAATATGCAACACCATTATTAAAATGAGAAACTTAGAAAATAAAATGAAAATAGACTATAAAAACAAAATTGAAATGCAAAGAATAGAAGTATACGAATGCGATAAACAAAAGAAAATGGAAGAGGAGAAAAAAAACTCTTTTTTTTAACCGACGTGGACGCATCATGCACGCTCACGCGTCGATGCGCAGATTGGCATAAGGACGCATACGCGCCAGGTGCGCGCACGCGTGGGTCGGATTAGGCGCAGGGCATAGCGTTAGCCCAAGGTTGGCCCAACTCTCTGGAAAATATACTAGGAGGGTAGGTGGCGCTATCGATGCGCGTGCGTACAGCGTGCGTATGCATGCATTGCGCAATTAGTATCAAGGACGCGTACGTGCCAGGTGCGCATACGCGCGGGGTAGTTTGTGTCTGAGGTGCAATGTTCGCATAGTACAGGTGTAACTCTCAGGTTTTTAGCTGGGGTTGAATTTTTGCATCCACGCGTATGCGCCATGTATGCGTCCGCTGGATGGTCGAAAATGCTTGGGTCACGCGTTCGTGAGCATGATGCGTACGCGTGGGTTGGTGCTCTGTTTTTCAAACTTTTTCCAAGTTCTTGCACCAATCCAAGCCTTCCAAACCTCCAAACAGCTACCAAAATGCCATAAAACCTTATTCAAATTGCTAAGCTACCAAATAAAATTAACTAATCAAACAAAACTTGAAATTAAACCTATTCTTACCAATATTTACAAAAGAGAAAATGAAAAGAATTTACCATGGTGGGTTGTCTCTCACCTAGCACTTTTGTTTATTGTCCTTAAGTTGGACTTATGGGGAGCTCCTCATCAAGGTGGCTTGTGCTTGAACTCATCTTGGAACTCCCACCAATGCTTGGTTCTCCATTGTGCCCAAAGATTTCTAATAAGTTGCCCAAGTCTTGATGGAGTTCCTCACAAGCTTGGGGCTCCCAAAGTCGTTCCTCTTCTTGTAATCCGGGATCCCACACCTTATTTTCACACCCGTCTTGAAGTTGATTCTCATTATTAGTCCATCCGGGTGGTGAGCAAGATAAATTCTTTATGAAGTGCCCAACAATCCTGCTAGACCCATCTAGTTGAGCACTATTCCAACCTTTATTTTCCATCTTTCATGTATCAACTATAATGAACCTTGATTTGCAACACCAACCACGAAACATCTTTATTTTATGCTTCATCCCACAAAGCATCCTAAGTTGACCATCCGTTTCAATCAAGCAATATTCGAGTGGGATAATAAAGGTAATAGAAATAAATTTTACCCACTCAAATGTAGGAGTAGATGACAACCTAGGCAAAGAAGCTCCTATGGGTCTTGATAAAGCATAACTAACTCTCGTCCTTCTTTTTCTAAGGACTTCCACCTCTTTACAAGATTCCTCAAATGTAATCCTTTGTTCAACAATTTTATCTAAGTCCTTTCCCTTACTCAAATCATAGTTAGGAGGATGAGAGAAGTTTACCTCCACAACACTTCCAAGTTCACCGGAAGAAGGTTCTCCAAGTGCAAAGGATTCTTCACTACTAAGACTTGATGCTTGATCTTGATTGCCAAGGGAACTCAATTCTTGCTCTATCCCGTCCAACTCTTCATATGGGATATGCCTTGGAGGTTGTGCACATTCCCCCTTGACATCAATTTCAATCTTTTTAGAGGGGTTTTCTTCAACTCTAGGTTCCCATGGGGGTTTCGCATCTCTTAGGTCCTCAACCACTTCTTCCTTTTCTTCAATAATCCTAGCTTCCTCCAATTGTTCTAACACAAAGCAACTTCCCTCATTTCCCACTGGAGTTTCCAATCTCTCCTTCATGATATGCTCTTCATTAGATTCTCCACATGTAGCCATGGGAGTTCCTTGAGTGTTCAAGCATTGGGAGGCTAATTGATTTGTTACCGCATCCAAGGCGGCCATGAAATTTTGCACATCTTTTTTCATCTCTTCTTGCCCTTGAACAAGAACACCAAGGATGTCATCCATTGGAGGTTGGGGTGGATGGAAGGGTTCATTATTTTGGGGGAAGGGTTCGTAATAGGAAGGTGGTTCATCATAGTGAGGATATGGTGGTTCTATGTACTCCATTTGTTCTACTTGTTGCTCAACACACTCCAATCCAAGTTGAAATTCTGCAATTCCCTTCATGCTACCCTCTTCGATTGCTCCTCCACAATCATTCTTAGACCTATGGTACGAGTCCCATGCATCTAACCTTTCACGGACGGTTTCTTGAAGCTGATCCATTGCTTCCTTAAAAGATGGACATGTATATTCTTCCATGGAGGGTTGTGGTGGAAGGTAGAATTCATCTTGTGGTTGAAAATTTGCATCTATTGGAGGTGGTTCATCTTGATCATAATATGGAAGAGGTGGTTCTTGGAAGGGTTGATATTGTGGTGATTCCATATATGATTCTTATGGCTCAAAGGGTGGTTGGTATGGTGGATATGGATTAGGGTCATATGGAGGTAGTTGGTGAAAAGGAGCTTGTGAGTATGGTTGAGGGCTATGTTGAGGACATGGCTCATAGGCATATGGTGGTGGTTCTTGATAGTCAAAAGGAGATTCACCATAGCCATCGGATTGGTATGAATCATAGAATGGCTCTTATCCATAGTGTATTGGTGGTGGTTGTTGCCATGAAGATTGATCATATGCATATAGCTCCTCCCACCTTTGGTTTTTCCATCCTTGATACATCTCTTCATTGTAATCTCCACTTCCTACAACATAGTTGTAATCACACTCATAGCCAAAGTGAGAATTCATGATGAAAAGAGAATAAAAACAAAAACTAATAAGAAACAATGAAACAAAGTCCTAAACTAGCAAGACCAACAAGCAATCCAAAAATCAAACTATTCACACTAGCAACAAAATTCTAATGGAAAACAAGATAAACAAAATTCTATAACTAGCAAATAAAGCAAAAAGCAAGATATTTACACTATTCACATATATACAATAACCAATAACATAACACCATTGCAATTCCCCGGCAACGGCGCCATTTTGACGAATGGTTTTTTGTGTGATCTAGAATTTCACAATAAACTCTCGTTGCAAGTATAGTTTCAAAACCAACAATAATCCTTTCATATAAAAGATTGTTTGTCACATGTACAAATCCCTAAAATTAATAACCGAAGTATTCAAACCTCGGGTCGTTCTCCCTAGGAATTGCAACAAAGTGTTCTTGTTATTGGTTATGAGTTATGTTTGGGGTTTTGATAAGAGCCATGAAAAGTAAGTGGCAATGGAAGTAAACTAATAGCTAAAAAGCTCTTGGCAAGGGTTGGCGGTCAAAGATCTCTATTCTAATCACTAACCACAACTTCAGAATTAGCAAGGATCAATCCCATTAAGTCATCCTCTAACTAGTAGTAAAAAAAAGTCAAATGAGCTATATCAATCCTAGTCAAAAACTCCTAACTCTCCACTAATTCAATTAGTGAGAACTAGAATTAATGGATCCCAATCATCAATTACTTAGTGGGCCCAGAAGTGGATTTCTGCATCATTTACCTATTTCTGTAAACCCTAGTAGCTAGTTTCATTATAAATAGGACCTTTTACTATTGTATTTTCATCTTGGAATCTTGGGACCATTGTTCACATTTTGGGAGGCTGGCCATTCGGCCATGCCTACCCTATTTGCACTTATGTATTTTTAACGGTGGAGTTTCTACACACCATAGATTAAGGTGTGGAGCTCTGCTGTACCTCGCGTTTTAATGCAAGTACTACAATTTTCTATTCAATTCAAGCTTATTCTTGTTCTAAGATATTCACTCGCACTTCAACCTGATGAATGTAATGATCCGTGACACTCATCATCATTCTCACCTATGAACGCGTGACTAATAACCACTTCCGTTCTACTTACAATTGAGCGTGTATCTCTTAGCCTCCATTCCGAAATATCAGAGTCTTCGTGGTATAAGCTAGAATTATTGGCAGCCATTCCTGAGATCTAGAAAGTCTAAACCTTGTCTGTGGTATTCCGAGTAGGATCTGAGAAGGGATGACTATGACGAGCTTCAAACTCGCGACTGTTGGGCGTAGTGACAGACGCAAAAGGATCACTGGATTCTATTCCAACATGATCGAGAACCGATAGATGATTAGCCGGGCAGTAACAGCGCATTTGGACAATTTTCACTGAGAGGACAGGAGGTAGCCATTGACAACGATGATACCCGAACATACAGCTTGCCATAGAAAGGAGTATGAAGGATCAGATGAAGGAAGTAGGAAAGTAGAGATTCAAGAGGGATGAAGCATCTCCATACGCTTATCTGAAATTCCCACCAATGAACTACATAAGTATCTCTATATTTATTTTATGTTTTATTTATCTTTTAATTATGAAAACTCCATAACCCATTTCAATCTTCCTGACTGAGATGTACAAGGTGACCAGAGCTTGCTTCAAGCCGACAATCTCTGTGGGATCGACCCTTACTCACGTAAGGTATTACTTGGACGACCCAGTACACTTGCTGGTTAGTTGTGCAAAGTTGTGACAAAGTGTGATTCACGTTTGAGAGCTCCAAGTCTTTGGCGCCATTGTTGATGATCACAATTTCGTGCACCAAGTTTTTGGCGCCGTTGCCGGGGATTGTTCGAGTTTGGACAACTGACGGTTCATCTTGTTGCTCAGATTGGGTAATTTTCTTCTTGTTTTAACCATTATTTTGTTTTCAAAAAAGTTTTCAAAAATCTTTCAAAATTTTTCCTCTTTTTCGTTCTTCTAAAAATAATTCTCGAAAAAAATCGAAAAAAAATCATAAAATCATAAAAACCTAAAAATATTTCATGGTTCTTGTTTGAATCTAGGGCCAAACTTTAAGTTTGGTGTCAATTGCATGATTTTAATTGTCTTGTAATTTTCAAAACACATGCATTGTGTTCTTGATGATCTTCAAGTCGTTCTTGATGAATTGCTTTGTTTGATCTTCATGATTTATTGATTTGCACTGCATGATGTTCTACATATACATTATTGCATTCATATGGCCCAAACATGAGAAAGTTCTAAGTTTGGTGTCCTCCATGTTTTCTTTCATTAAGAAAACTGAGTTCTTGATGTTCATCTTGATCTTCAAGATTGTTCTTGGTGTTCATCTTGACGTTCATAATGTTCTTACATATATCTTGTGTTTTGATCCAAGAATTATATGTTTTGACTCATTTTGTTGTTTTTCAAAATTGAAAACATATCTTCTTGAATAAAGGATTTAGCAAAATGAAGATCCAAGAACATAAAGTAGAGGAATTACAGAGAAAAAGATGGGCGTTCAAAACGCCCAGTGAAGAAGGAAAACTGGCGTTTAAACGCCAATCAGGGTACCTGGCTGGGCGTTTAAACGCCCAAACTATGCAGCAATTGGGCGTTAAACGCCCAAAACATGCAGCTCCTGGGCGTTTAACGCCAGGATGACACAAGGAGAGGAATTTTGTTTTCAAATCAGATCTTTTTCAAATCTTCATATTTTTTTAAATCAAATCTTTTTCAAATCAAATATTTTCAATCATATCTTTTTCAAAATCATATCTTTTCAAACATATCTTTTTCAAAAAAAAATCAAATCTTTTTAATTTCCTTTTCAAATCTTTTTCAAAATAAATTTCAATCATATCTTTTCAAACATATCTTTTTTAAATCATATCTTTTTCTAAATCAATTTCAAAATCTTTTCTAACTTCTTATCTTTTCAAAATTGATTTTCAAATCTTTTTCAACTAACTAATTGACTTTTTGTTTGTTTTAGTATTTCTTATCTTTTTCAAAACCACAACCAATTTTTCATAATAATTTTAAATTTTCATTTTTTTTCGGTTATTAAATTTTTCGAAAATTCCCCCCTTCTCTCATCTGTTTCTATTTAAACACTAACATTCCTCCTCCATTGTCAATTCGAACTCCATCTCTCTTTGTGCGTTTGAAATTTTACCTACCTCCTTCTTCTATTCTTATTTTCCTCTAACACCTCAAGGAATCTCTATACTGTGACATAGAAGATTCCATATTCTCTTTGTTTTTTTCTCTTTCATATGAGCAGGAACAAAGATAAAGGCATACTTGTTGAAGCTGATCCTGAACCTAAAAGGACATTGAAGAGGAAGTTAAGAGCAGTTAAAGCACAAAACTCTGAAGAGGACCTCACTGAAATTTTCGAAAAGGAAGCAGCAAAAGAAACAATTATGGCCAAACCAAACAACAATGCAAGGAAGATGCTTGGTGATTTTACTATACCAACTTCCAACTTCTATGGAAGAAGCATCTCAATCCCTACCATAGTAGCAAACAATTTTGAGCTAAAGCCTCAATTAGTTTCTCTACTGCAACAGAACTGCAAGTTTCATGGACTTCCATCAGAAGACCCTTATCAATTCTTAACTGAGTTCTTGCAGATCTGTGATACTGTTAAGACCAATGGAGTTGATCCTGAAGTCTACAAGATTATGCTTTTCCCTTTTGATGTAAAAGACAAAGCTAGAACATGGTTGGACTCACAACCTAGAGATAGCCTGGACTCTTGGGATAAGCTGGCCACGGCTTTCTTAGCCAAGTTCTTTCCTCCTCAAAAGCTGAGCAAGCTTAGAGTGGATGTTCAGACCTTCAGACAAAAAGATGGTGAGTCCCTCTATGAAGCTTGGGAAAGATACAAGCAACTAACCAAAAAGCGTCCTTCTGACATGCTTTCAGAATGGACCATGTTAGATATATTCTATGATGGTCTATCTGAATTTTCCAAGATGTCACTAGACCACTCTGCAGGTGGATCCATTCACCTAAAGAAAATGCCTACAGAAGCTTAGAAACTTATTGAGATGAATCCTGTGAGTAATGGGACGCCTCAAAAGAGATGAGTTCTTGAAATTGATGCTCTGAATGCCATACTGGCTCAGAACAAAATATTAACCCAACAAGTTAATATGATCTCTCAGAGTCTGAATGGATTGTAAAATGCATCCAATAGTACTAAAGAAGCATCTTCTGAAGAAGAAGCTTATGATCCTGAGAACCCTGTAATGGCATATGTGAATTACATGGGTGAAGCCTTTGGAAACACCTATAATCCTTCATGGAAAAATCATCCAAATTTTTCATGGAAGGATCAACAAAAGCAAGGCTTCAATAATAACAATGGTAGAAGAAACAGGTTTAGCAATCGCAAACCTTTTCCATCATCATCTCAGCAATAGACAGAGCATTCTGAGCAGAATCCTTCTAGCTTAGCAAACATAGTCTCTGATCTATCTAAAGCCACTTTTAGTTTCATGACTGAAATAAGATCCTCCATTAGAAATTTGGGGGCACAAGTGGGCCAGCTGAGTAAAAGGGTTACTGAAACTTCTCCTAGCACTCTCCCAAGCAATACAGAAGAGAATCCCAAAGGAGAGTACAAGGCCATTGATATAATCAACATGGCCGAAACCTTAGAGGAGGAGGAGGACATGAATCCCAATGAGGAAGACCTCAGGGGACGTCCAATGGTCAGTACGGAATCCCCTAATGAGGAACCAAAGGAATCTGAGGCTCATACAGAGACCATAGAAATTCCCTTAGACCTCCTTTTACCATTCATGAGCTCTGATAACTATTCATCTTCTGAAGAGGATGAAGACATTGTTGAAGGGAAAGTTGCCCAATATTTAGGAGCAATTATGAAGCTGAATGCCAAGCTGTTTGGTAATGAGACTTGGGAGGAAGAGCCTCCCTTGCTCACCAATGAACTGAATACATTGGTTCAGCAAAATTTACCTCAAAAGAAGCAGGATCCTGGTAAATTCTTAATACCCTGTACCATAGGCACCATGACTTTTGAAAAAGCTTTGTGTGACCTGGGGTCAGGGATAAACATGATACCACTCTCTGTAATGGAGAAACTGGGAATCTATGAGGTACAGGCTGCCAAATTCTCATTGGAGATGGCGGATAAATCCTATGAAAAAGGCTTATGGACTAGTAGAGGACGTGCTAATGAAGGTTGAAAGCCTTTACTTTCCTACTGATTTCATAATCCTAGACACTAGGAGGGATGAGGATGAGTCCATCATCCTTTGAAGACCCTTCCTAGCCACAACAAGAGTTGTAATTAATGTTGACAGAGGAGAGTTGATCCTTCATGTGAATGAGGAATGCCTTGTAGTAAAGACTCAAGGTTCTCCATCTATAACGATGGAGAGTAAGCATGAAGAGCTTCTCCCAATACAGAGTCAAACAGAGCCCCCACATTCAAGCTCTAAGTTTGGTGTTGGGAGGCCACAGCCAAACTCTAACTTTGGTGTTGAGAGATCTCAACCATACTCTCATCATCTATGAGGCTCCATGAGAGCTCACTGTCAAGCTATTGACATTAAAGAAGCGCTTATTGAGAGGCAACCCAATTTTATTTTAATTTTATCTATATTATTTTGTTTTCTTTTAGGCTGATGATCATGTGAAGTCACAAAAAAATTACAAAAATAAAGAAGAAAATCAAAAATAGCATTGAAAATAGCACACCCTAGAGGAAGGACTTACTGGCGTTTAGCATAATGGGCGTTTAAACGGCCAATCTGGCACCTTTCTGGGCGTTTAAACGCCATAATAGGGCACCAGACTGGCATTTAAACACCAGAACAGGACAACAAACTAGCATTTAGATGCCAGAACAGGAAGGAAAGCTGGCGTTTAAACGCCAGAACAGGGCAGCAGACTGGCGTTTAAACGCCATGATTGCACTCTAAGGAGTTTTGAATGCCCAATTGGAGCAGGGATGAGAATTCCTTGACCCCTCAGGATCTGTGAACCACACAGGATCCCCACCAACCTCAACTCACTCTCTTTCCTCTTCACACCTTTCTACAACACTCTTCCTCAAATACCCTTCACCAATTACCTCCATATCTCTTTCCCAAATACCCTTCACCAATCACCCCCTTAACTCTTCCCTAAAAACCCCACCCACCTTCAAAATTCAAAACCATTTCCCTCCCAAACCCACCCAAACCATTCGGCCACTCTCCCTATAAATTCCCCCCTTCACCCCTTCATTTTCACACATCACAACCACCTTCTTCTACCTTTGGCTGAACTCTATACACCCTCCATCTCCTCTATTTTCTTTTTCTTCTACATCTTTCTTTCTTCTTTTTCTCAAGGATGATCAAATATTTTAAGTTTGGTGTGGTAAAAGCATTGCTTTTTGTTTTTCCATAACCATTTATGGCATCTAAGGCCGGAGAAACCTCTAGAAAGAGGAAAGGGAAGACAAAAGCTTCTACCTCCGAGTCATGGGAGATGGAGAGATTCATCTCAAGGGTCCATAGCTCAATAGTAGAGCATTTGACTGCACATCAAGAGAGCCCACTCATGGACCTCAACAAAAGCATGAGGAATTCCTTCATCAAGAAATCCCTGAGATGCCTCAAGGGATGCAATTTCCTCCACACAATTATTGGGACCAACTCAACACTTCTTTGAAAAGCTTGAGTTACAACATGGACCAGTTAAGGGTGGAACACCAAGAGCACTCCATCATTCTCCATGAGATTAGAGAAGATCAAAGAGCTATGAGGGAGGAACAACAAAGGCAAGGAAAAGACATAGAGGAGCTCAAGAGCACCATTGGTTCTTCAAGAGAAGGAAGACGCTACCCTCACTAAGGTGGACTCATTCCTTCATCTCCTTGTCTATTTATTTTTCCATTTTTCGGCTTTATGCTGTATGTTCTATCTATGTTTGTATATTCACTACATGATCATTAGTGTCTAATGTCTATGTCTTAAAGCTATGAATAACTCCATGAATCCTTCACCTCTCTTACATGAAAAATGTGCTTAATTACAAAAGAACAAGAAGTACTTGGATTTCAAATTTTATCTTGAAATTAGTTTCATTATTTTGACGTGGTGGCAATACTTTTTGTTCTCTGAATGAATGCTTGAACAGTGCATATTTTTTATCTTGTTGTTTATGAGTGTTAAAATTGTTGGCTCTTGAAAGAATGATGAACAAAGAAAAATGTTATTGATAATCTGAAAAATCATGAAATTGATTCTTGAAGCAAGAAAAAGCAGTGAAAAAAATGGCGAAAAAAAAGAGAGAAAAGAAAAATAAAAAGCAAGCAGAAAAAGCCAATAGCCCTTTAAACCAAAAGGCAAGGGTAAAAAGGATCCAAAGTGGTGCACGAAATTGTGATCACTACAACTTCGCACAACTAACCAGCAAGTGTACTGGGTCGTCCAAGTAATACACCTTACGCGAGTAAGGGTCGATCCCACAGAGATTGTTGGTATGAAGCAAGCTATGGTTACCTTGTAAATCTTAGTCAGGCAAACTCAAATGGATATGGGTGATGATATACGAATAAAACATAAAGATAAAGATAGAGATACTTATGTAATTCATTGGTAGGAATTTCAGATAAGCGTATGAAGATGCTTGTCCCTTCCGTCTCTCTGCTTTCCTACTGTCTTCATCCAATCCTTCTTACTCCTTTCCATGGCAAGCTTATGCAAGGGTTTCACCGTTGTCAGTGGCTACCTCCCATCCTCTCAGTGGAAATGTTCAACGCACCCTGTCACGGCACGGCTATCCATCTGTCGGTTCTC
>NC_029781.3:64629875-64630145 GCF_000817695.3 Arachis duranensis
CTTGGGCTGAGCATTGAAGCATTTTCGTGTAGAGACTCTCCTTGGAGTTAAACGCCAGCTTTTATGCCAGTTTGGGCGTTTGACTCCCATTCTTGTGCCAGTTCCGGCGTTTAACGCTGGGAATTCTGAGGGTAACTTTGAACGCCGGTTTGGGCCATCAAATCTTGGGAAAAGTATGGACTATCATATATTGCTGGAAAGCCCAGGATGTCTACTTTCCAACGCCGTTGAGAGCGCGCCAATTGGACTTCTGTAGCTCCAGAAAATCCG
>NC_029781.3:64631644-64632225 GCF_000817695.3 Arachis duranensis
TCTCCAATCATGATGCTATGAATCATGATAGCCCGGTCTATAGTAACTTCGGACCGGTTGCTAGTGGGAATGATTGAGCGTTGGATAAACTCTAACCATCCTCTAGCCACGGGGTTGAGGTCATGTCTTCTCAATTGAACCGGCTTTCCTCTTGAATCTCTCTTCCATTGGGCGCCCTCTTCACATATGACTGTGAGGACTTGGTCCAACCTTTGATCAAAGTTGACCCTTCTAGTGTAAGGATGTTCATCTCCTTGCATCATGGGCAAGTTGAATGCCACCCTTACATTTTCCAGACTAAAATCTAAGTATTTCCCCCGAACCATTGTAAGCCAATTTTTTGGGTCCAGGTTCACACTTTGATCATGGTTCTTGGTGATCCATGCATTGGCATAGAACTCTTGAACCATTAAGATTCCGACTTGTTGAATGGGGTTGGTAAGAACTTCCCAACCTCTTCTTCGGATCTCATGTCGGATCTCCGGATATTAAACCTTTTTGAGTGAAAAAGGGACCTCGGAGATCACCTTCTTCAAGGCCACAACTTCATAAAAGTGGTCTTGATGCACCCTTGAGATGAA
>NC_029781.3:64633173-64633320 GCF_000817695.3 Arachis duranensis
TGTTTTTCTTCCTGTTTTTCATTCTGTTTTTGCTTTTTCAATTGATTTTGTGACTTCTCATGATCATCAACCTACAAAAGAACATAAAATAACAAAGGAAAATAGATAAAATATAACATTGGGTTGCCTCCCAACAAGCGCTTCTTT
>NC_029781.3:64634548-64635206 GCF_000817695.3 Arachis duranensis
TTGATCCTTCCATGAGAGATTTGGATGATTTCTCCATGAAGGATTATAGGTGTTTCCGTAGGGTTCTCCCATGTAATTCACCTCTTCTATTGAATGGTTCTCAGGATCATAAGCTTCTTCCTCAGATGAAGCTTCCTTAGTACTGCTTGGTGCATTTTGCATTCCAGACAGACTTTGAGAAATCATATTGACTTGTTGGGTCAATATTTTATTCTGAGCCAGTATGGCATTCAGAGTGTCAATCTCAAGAACTCCTTTCTTCTGATTGGTCCCATTGTTCACAGGCTTCCTTTCAGAAGTGTACATGAATTGGTTATTTGCAACCATTTCAATCAACTCTTGAGCTTCTGTAGGCGTCTTCTTCAGATGAAGAGATCCTCCAGCAGAGCTATACAAAGACATCTTGGACAGTTCAGAGAGACCATCATAGAAAATACCTATGATGCTCCATTCAGAAAGCATATCAGTGGGACACTTTCTGATTAATTGTTTGTATCTTTCCCAAGCTTCATAGAGGGATTCTCCTTCCTTCTGTCTGAAGGTTTGGACTTCCACTCTAAGCTTACTCAATTTTTGAGGTGGAAAGAACTTTGCCAAGAAGGCATTGACTAGCTTTTCCCAAGAATTGAGGCTTTCTTTAGGTTGTGAGTCCAACCAT
>NC_029781.3:64636401-64636950 GCF_000817695.3 Arachis duranensis
GCCAGTCTGTCCTTCTTCACTGGGCGTTTTGAACGCCCAGCTTTTTCTGTGCAATTCCTCTGCTGAATGTTCTGAATCTTCAATTCTTCTGTATTATTGACTTGAAAAGACACAAATTAAAAATATTTTTGGATTTTTAATAATCAAAATGCAACTAAAATCAAATAACAATGCATGAAAAACACCAAACTTAGCAGTTTGTATACTACTGACACTAACAAAATGAGAATGCATATGAGACACATAAACACTCAAGTCAAGAGAATTCAAAGATCAGAGTAATGAAATCATCAAGAACATCTTGAAGATCCTTAAGACGCATGAATGAATGCAAGAAGAACAGAAACATGCAATTGACACCAAACTTAAAATGAGAATAGAGTCTCAACAGGAAAAATATTTTTGGTTTTTATGATTTTGTAAATTTTTTTTGATTTTTCGAAAATTAAGTGGAAAAGAAAATAAAGATATCAAAATTCTTAATTAGAATTCCAGGAATCATGCAATGTTTAGTCTAAGACTCCGGTCCAGGAATTAGACATGGCTTCA
>NC_029781.3:64637085-64637888 GCF_000817695.3 Arachis duranensis
AGCAAGATTGATAAAAATCAACAAGCTCTTGTGATGATAAGTTGAAACCTCGGTCCAATGAAATTAGACATGGCTTCACAGCCAGCCAGATTTCAACAGATCATCATGAAGCTCTAGAATTCATTCTTAAGAACTCTGAAGAAAAAATACCTAATCTAAGCAACAAGATGAACCGTCAGTTGTCCATACTCAAACAATCCCCGGCAACGGCGCCAAAAACTTGGTGCACGAAATTGTGATCACTACAACTTCGCACAACTAACCAGCAAGTGTACTGGGTCGTCCAAGTAATAAACCTTACGCGAGTAAGGGTCGATCCCACAGAGATTGTTGGTATGAAGCAAGCTATGGTTACCTTGTAAATCTTAGTTAGGCAAACTCATATGGATATGGGTGATGATATACGAATAAAACATAAAGATAAAGATAGAGATACTTATGTAATTCATTGGTAGGAATTTCAGATAAGCGTATGAAGATGCTTCTCCCTTTCGTCTCTCTGCTTTCCTACTGTCTTCATCCAATCCTTCTTACTCCTTTCCATGGCAAGCTTATGCAAGGGTTTCACCGTTGTCAGTGGCTACCTCCCATCCTCTCAGTGGAAATGTTCAACGCACCCTGTCACGGCACGGCTATCCTTCTGTCGGTTCTCGATCAGGCCGGAATAGAATCCAGTGATTCTTTTGCGTCTGTCACTAACGCCCCGCCTTCAGGAGTTTGAAGCACGTCACAGTCATTCAATCGTTGAATCCTACTCAGAATACCACAGACAATGTTAGACCTTCCGGATTCTCTTGAATGCC
>NC_029781.3:64638540-64661833 GCF_000817695.3 Arachis duranensis
CAATCTCTGAATCAGATTTTTGCTCAGGACCCTCAATTTCAACCAGAAAATACCTGAAATCACAGAAAAACACACAAACTCATAGTAAAGTCTAGAAAAGTGAATTTTAACTAAAAACTAATAAAAATATACTAAAAACTAACTAGATCATACTAAAAACATACTAAAAACAATGCCAAAAAGCGTACAAATTATCCGCTCATCACAAAGCTTTGAGCATTAATGGATAGGAGGGCCTAAAGGAATAAAATTCTTGCCTAAGCGGCTAAATCAAGCTGTCCCTAACCACGTGCTTGTGGCATGCAGGTCCAAGTGAAAAACTTGAGACTGAGTGGTTAAAGTCGTGATCCAAAGCAAAAGAGTGTGCTTAAGAACTCTGGACGCCTCTAACTGGGGACTTTAGCAAAGCTGAGTCACAATCTGAAAAGGTTCACCCAGTTATGTGTCTGTGGCATTTATGTATCCAGTGGTAATACTGGAAAACAAAGTGCTTAGGGTCACGGCCAAGACTCATAAAGTAGCTGTGTTCAAGAATTAACGCACTGAACTAGGAGAATCAATAACACTATCTAAAATTCTGAGTTCCTATAGATGCCAATCATTCTAAATTTCAAAGGAGAAAGTGAGATGCCAAAACTGTTCAGAAGCAAAAAGCTACAAGCCCCGCTCATCTAATTAGGACTAAGTTTCATTAATACTATGGGATTCATTGTATATTCTCTTCTTTTTATCCTATTTTGTTTTCAGTCGCTTGGGGACAAGCAACAATTTAAGTTTGGTGTTGTAATGAGCGGATAATTTATACGCTTTTTGGCATTGTTTTTAGGTAGTTTTTAGTAGGATCTAGCTACTTTTGGGGATGTTTTTATTAGTTTTAATGAAAAATTCATAATTTTGGACTTTACTATGAGTTTGTGTGTTTTTATATGATTTCAGGTATTTTCTGGCTGAAATTGAGGAACTTGAGCAAAAATCTGATTCAGATGCTGACAAAGGACTGCTGATGCTGTTGGATTCTGACCTCCCTGCAATCGAAGTGGATTTTCTGGAGCTAAAGAACTCCAAATGGCACCTCTCAATTGAGTTGGAAATTAAACATCCAGGGCTTTCCAGCAATATATAATAGTCCATACTTTGCTCGAGTTTTCATGATGCAAAATGGCGTTTAAACGCCCCTTCTCTGCCCTATTCTAAAGTCAAAACGCCAGAACTGGCATAAAAGTTGGAGTTAAATGCCCAAACTGGCACCAAAGCTGGCGTTTAACTCCAAGAGAGGTCTCTACACATGTAAAGCTCAATGCTTAGTCCAAGCACACACCAAGTGGGCCCGAAGTGGATTTCTGCATCATTTACCTATTTCTGTAAATCCTAGTAGCTAGTTTCATTATAAATTGGACCTTTTACTATTGTATTTTCATCTTGGAATATTGGGACCATTGTTCATGTTTTGGGAGGCTGGCCATTCGGCCATGCCTACCCTATTTGCACTTATGTATTTTCAACGGTGGAGTTTCTACACACCATAGATTAAGGTGTGGAGCTCTGCTGTACCTCGAGTTTTAATGCAAGTACTACAAAATTCAAGCTTATTCTTGTTCTAAGATATTCACTCGCACTTCAACCTGATGAATGTGATGATCCGTGACACTCATCATCATTCTCACCTATGAACGCGTGACTGACAACCACTTCCGTTCTACTTACGATTGAGCGTGTATCTCTTAACCTCCATTCCGAAAGATCAGAGTCTTCCTATGATTCTGACCTATGATTCTGACTCTCCCTCTCGGGTCGTTGAGACTACTGCTCCAGATTCGAATTCTCCATCTAGAGTTCTAAAAACCCTTCCTTCTCCAATCCTCCATCTAGAGTTTTGGAATGACTGGTGCTATGACTAGCTTAGCTTTCAGAGTCTCAAAGGCTTGCAAACACTCTGTGTCAAAGATAAATGGTGTGTCAGCGGCTAGCAGATTGCTCAGAGGTTTTGCAATTTTCGAAAAATTCTTTATAAACCTCCTATAGAATTCTGCATGTCCTAGAAAGCTTCTGATTGCCTTAACATTGGCAGGTGGTGGTATTTTTTCAATTACCTCTACCTTAGCTTGATCCACCTCTATTCCCTTGTTCGAAATTTTGTGCCCAAAGACAATTCCTTCAGTCACCATAAAGTGACATTTTTCCCAATTTAAAACCAGGTTAGTCTCTTGGCACCTTTTCAGAACAAGTTCTAGATGGTCAAGACAAGAGCTGAATGAGTCTCCAAATACTGAGAAGTCATCCATGAAGACTTCCAAAAATTTTTCTACCATATCAGAGAAGATAGAGAGCATGCATCTCTGGAAGGTTGCAGGTGCATTGCACAGTCCAAATGGCATCTTTCTGTAGGCGAATACTCCAGATGGCAATGTGAATGCTATTTTCTCTTGGTCCTGGGGATCTATTGCAATTTGGTTGTAACTTGAATAGCCATCCAAAAAGTAGTAGTAATCATCACCTGCTAGTCTTTCTAGCATCTAGTCTATGAATAGTAAAGGAAAATGATCCTTTCTAGTGGCTGTATTGAGCCTTCTGTAGTCAATACACATACACCACCCTATAACTGTTCTTATAGGAACCAGTTCATTCTTTTCATTATGAACCACTGTCATGCCTCCCTTCTTGGAAAAAACTTGGACAGGGCTCACCCAGGGGCTATCAGAAATATGATAAATAATCCCAACCTCTAGTAACTTAGTGACCTCTTTCTGCACCACTTCCTTCATGGCTGGATTTAGCTGCCTCTGTGGTTGAACCATTGGCTTAATATCATCCTCCAATAGGATCTTGTGCATGCTTTTGGCTGGGCTAATACCCTTAAGATCACTTATGGACCACCCAAGAGTTGTCTTGTGTGTCCTTAGCACTTGAATTAGTGCTTTCTCTTCCTGTGGCTCTAAAGTAGAGCTTATGATCACGGGAAAAGTGTCATCTACTCCTAGAAATGCATATTTCAGGGATGATGGTAATGGTTTGAGCTCGGGTTTAGGAGGCTTCTCCTCTTCCTGAGGAGTTTTCAGAGGTTCTTTTGTTTTCTCTGGTTCCTCCAAATCAGGCTGAACATCTTTAAAAATATCTTCTAGCTCTGATTCGAGACTCTCAGTCATATTGACCTCTTCCACCAGAAAGTTAATAATATCAATGCTCATGCAGTCGTCTGGGGTGTCTGGATGCTGCATAGCTTTAACAACATTCAACTTAAACTCATCCTCATTGACTCTCAGGGTCACCTCCCCTTTTTGGACATCAATGAGGGTTCGTCCAGTTGCTAGGAAAGGTCTTCCTAGAATGAGACATGCACTCTTGTGCTCCTCCATTTCCAGCACCACAAAGTCAGTAGGAAAGGCAAATGGCCCAACCTTGATAATCATGTCCTCAATTACACCTGATAGAATTTTAGTGGAGCCATCAGCAAGTTGGAGGCATATCCGGGTTGTTTTGACTTCTTCAGTCAAACCAAGCTTTCTGATAGTGAATGCAGGTATCAGGTTGATACTTGCCCCAAGATCACATAGAGCTGTCTTGGTACAAGCATCCTCTAATGTGTATGGTATCATAAAGCTTCCAGGATCTTTAAGCTTCTCTGGTAAGCTTTTCAGAATGACTGCACTGCATTCTTCAGTGAGAAAAACTTTTTCAATTTCTCTCCAATCCTTCTTATGACTTAAGATCTCTTTCATGAACTTAGCATAAGAGGGTATTTGCTCAAGTGCCTCTGCAAATGGGATCTTTATTTCAAGAGTCCTGAGATAATCTGCAAAGCGGGCAAATTGTTTATCCTGTTTCGCTTGGTGGAGTTTTTGCGGATAAGGTATCTTGGCTTTATATTCTTCAACCTTAGTTGCTGCAGGTTTATTCCCTACAAAGGGGGTTGTTATCAACACTTGCAAGCGTCTGACCCCTCATTGGCGTTTGAATGCCCGAATTGGGGGCTGGATGGGCATTTAATGCCAATTTTCCACCCTTTTCTGGCGTTTGGATGCCAGAATTGGGCATCCACTTAATGCCAATTTTTCCCCCTTTTCTGGTGTTTGAACGCCAAAATTATTTCTCTCTAGGCTCTTACAGTCCTCAGAGGGATTTTAGGTAGTGGCTTGGTCATCCTCTGTCAGTTGTCCCTTTCTTGGCTTTCTACTACTTTGAGTTGAGGTATTCAATGTCTTTTCACTCCTCAAATGAACAGCTTGACACTCTTCTATTATCTGTTTAGATAACTGCTGTATTGTCTGATCCAATTGTGCTTCCATATTCTTGTTAGCGTTTTTAGTGTCTTCTAGCATTTTCTTAAATTCTGCTAACTGTTTTGTTATAAAAAGAAATTACTGATTGAGTTCAACAACTTGTTCTAGAGGACTAAGTTCAGTGGATACTGCTTTAGCCTCTTCTTTCATGGGGGACTTACTACTTAAATACAGATGCTAATTCCTAGCAACTATATCAATGAGCTCTTGAGCCTCTTCAATTGTCTTTCTCATGTGTATAGATCCACTAGCTGAGTGGTCTAGAGACATATGGGCCTTTTCTATAAGCCCGTAGTAGAAGATGTCTAACTGCACCCATTCTGAAAATATTTCAGAGGGACATTTCCTTAGCATCCCTCTGTACCTCTCCTAGGCATCATAAAGAGATTCACTATCCTCTATTTTAAAGCCTTGGATCTCCAGCCTTAGCTGTGTCATCCTCTTTGGAGGGAAATATTGATTCAGGAATTTGTCTGACAACTGTTTCCATGTTCTTATGCTGGCCTTGGGTTAGTTATTTAACCATCTTTTAGCTTGGTCTTTTACAAAAAATGGAAACAGCAATAATCTGTAGACATCCTGATCCACTTCCTTATCACGTACTGTGTTAGCAATTTGTAAGAACTGTGCCAGAAACTCAGTAGGTTCTTCCTGTGGAAGACCGGAATACTGGCAATTTTGCTGCACCATGATAATGAGCTGAGGATTAACTCAAAATTACTGGCTCTGATGGAGGGTATACAGATACTACTTCCATATAAAGTAGTAATGGGGTTAGCATATGACCCCAGAGTACTTCTGTACTGTTCATTTCCACTTAGGTCCATGATGGAGAAAGGGAGATGATGTGAATTGCAAATAAACAATTTTTCTCTCTCTTTTTTTTTTGGAAACCGAAATTAAAAGAAAAAATAAAATAAAATAAAAAATTGAATATAAGTATCAAAAATTAAGAAGGGAAAAAGAAATAAAAGAAACTAGAAAACTAAACTAATTAATTAATTAAAAAGATTTGAAAAATTTTGGATATGATTTTCGAACAATGAAGAGAGAGAAAATGGTTAGGAAGTTTTGAAAAAGATATGTCTTAAAATTAAAGATACTTGTAAGAAAATAAATAAAAGAAAAGATTTGAAAAAGATATGATTTTAAAATTTGAGATTAGAAAAAATAAGATAAGATTTTGAAAAAGATATGATTTTTGAAAAAGATTTGAATTTTGAAATTTAAAACTAAGATAAGAAAAAATAAAAATTTTAAAATAAAAATCTGAAAAAAAAATTTAAAGGAAAATTCAAAAATTCAATTAAAATAAAGACAAAAGATAATTTTGAATTTAATGAGGAAAGAGAAAAACAATAAAATGACACCAAACTTAGAATTTTTAGATCAAAATAAAGAAAACAAACAAGAAAACTTTGAATGTCAAGATGAACAACAAGAACACTTTAATGATCAAGATGAACACCAAGAACAATTTTTTAAAATCTTTAGAAAAATAAAACCACAAAGGACACCAAACTTAAAAATTTTTATACTCTGGACACTAATAATTCGAAAATACACAAGAAAAACAAGGAAAGACACAAAATAAGAAAAACTAAAGATCAAACAAGGAAAATAAACAAGAACAACTTGAAGATCAAGAAAGAACACAATGTATATATTTTCGAAAAATTTTTAAGAAAAATTAAAGCATGCAATTTACACAAGACTCAAATAAGAAAAAAAATTTTAAGAAAATAAAGGACTCAAAGTTAGTGACTCTAAACCAAAAAGATAAATTCTTCCTAATCTAAGCAACAAAATAAACTGTCAGTTGTCCAAACTCGAACAAACTCCGGCAACAGCGCCAAAAACTTGGTACACGGAATTATGAATCACACTTTTTATAACTCGTACAACTAACCAGCAAGTACACTGGGTCGTCCAAGTAATACCTTACGTGAGTAAGGGTCGATCCCACGGAGATTACCGGCTTGAAGCAAACTATGGTTATCTTGTAACTCTTAGTTACGAGATTAATGATAAAGAGGGTTTTGTTTGCAAAAAATAAAAGAACATGAAAAGAATGATACTTGTTATTCAGTAATGGAGAACAGGTTGGGATTTCGGAGATGCTCTGCCCTTTGAATTTCTACTTTCCTACTGTCTTCCTCTTCAAACACGCATGGCTCCTTCTATGGCAAGCTATGTGTTGGTGGATCACCGTTGTCAATGGCTACCATCCGTCCTCTCAGTGAAAACATGTCCTCTACGATTTCCCGCATGGGCTAATCATCTGTCAGTTCTCACTTATGTCGGAATAGGATCCATTGATCCTTTTGTGCACTGTCACTGCGCCCAACAGTCGCGAGTTTGAAGCTCGTCACAGTCATCCCTTTCCAGATCCTACTCGGATCTCAAGAATGCTGCCAATTGTTTCCATCCTATCCCACGAAGGTTATGGTCTCATAGATTCGAATGCTCTATTGTCAGGAGAAGCAGTCAAACTCGTGGACCAGGGGCCCAAGAGATACGCACTTAAACTGTCGTCCAATGACTATGTTGAGCTCATGTAGAACAGAAGTGGTTGTTAGGTACGAGTTCATAAGTTGGGAAATGATGATGAGTGTCACGGATCATCACATTCTCCATGTTAAAATGCAAGTGAGTATCTTAGAATAGAAACAAACGTGATTGAATAGAAAACAGTAGTAATTGCATTAATCCATGGAAACACAACAGAACTCCTCACCCCCACCTATGGGGTTTAGAGATTCATACTGTAGAAGATACAATAGGATTTGTCAAAATGTCATAAGTTCCAAAAATAAATCTCTAAAAGTAGTTTTTATACTAAACTAGTAACCTAGGTTTACAGAAAATGAGTAACTAGATGTAGAGAGTGCAGAAATTCACTTCTGGGCCCACTTGGTGAGTGTTTGGGCTGAGCTTCCTATATTTCATGTTCATGTGCCATTTTTGGAGTTAAATGCCAGCTTGGATGCCAGTTTGAGCGTTTAACTCCAGCTTTGGTGCCAGTTTTGGCGTTTTACGCCAGAAAAGGGTCTCTACTAGGCATTTAAACACCAATTTGGCCCATCAAATCTTGGACAAAGTATGGACTATCAAATATTGCTGAAAAGCCCAAGATGTCTACTTTCCAACGCAATTAATAGCATGCCAATTGGGTTTCTGTAGCTCCAGAAAATCCACTTCGAGTGCAAGAGGGTCAGAATCCAACAGCATCTGCAGTCCTTTTTTAGCCTTTGAATCAGATTTTTGCTCAGGTCCCTCAATTTCAGCCAAAAAATACCTGAAATTACAGAAAAATACACCAACTCTTATTAAAGTCTAGAAATGTAATTTTTGCTTAAAAATTAATAAAAATACAACAAAAAGTAAATAAAACATGCTAAAAACTATATGAAAACACTACCAAAAAGCGTATAAAATATCCGCTCATCACTCATCTTTTAAGGTGGAAAGAATTTGGTCAAGAAAGCATTGACCAACTTTTCCCAAGAGTTTAGGCTTTCTCTAGGTTATGAGTCCAACCATATCCTAGCTTTGTCTCTTACAGCAGAGGGAAAAAGCATAAGTCTGTAGACCTCGGGATCAACCCCATTGGTCTTAACAATATCACAGATCTGCAAGAATTCAGCTAAGAACTGATGAGGATCTTCCGATGAAAGTCCATGAAATTTGCAATTCTGCTACATTAGAGAAACTAATTGAGGCTTAAGCTCAAAGTTATTTGCTCCAATGGCAGGAATTGAGATGCTTCTTCCATAGAAGTTGGAAGTTGGTACAGTATAGTCACCAAGCATCTTCCTTGCATCTCTGGCATTGTTGTTCGATTCAACTGCCATGTCTACTTCTTTTTCGAAGTTTTCTGTAAGGTCCTCTCTGGAGTGTTGTGCCTTAGCTTCTCTTAGCTTCCTCTTCAAAGTCCTTTCAGGTTCAAGATCAGCTTCAACAAGAATGGTTTTATCCCTGTTTCTTCTCATATGAAAAAGAAGAGAACAAAGGGAGTAGTGGAATCCTCTATGTCACAGTATAGAGATTCCTTGAGGTGTCAGAAGAAAAGAATACTAGAGGAATGAGGTAGAGAGAGAATAAGAAGAATTCGAACACAGAGGGAGAGAGAGGGTTCGAATTATAAGTAGAAGAGAAGTGTTAGCAAATAAATAGAAAGAGATGAGAGAGAGAGAGAGAGTATTCAAAAATTAAAACTAAAACAATTAGTTAATTAAAAAGATTTTTGAAAAAGTGGTTAGTGATTTTCGAAAATTGAAAGTGGAAAAGTGGTTAGGTGATTTTAAAAAGATAAGAAATATTAATTAGTTGAAAAATATTTGAAAATAATTTTGAAAAGATAAGAAGTTAGAAAAAGATTTTGAAATTAAAATTTTAAAAAGATATGATTGAAATTTATTTTGAAAAAAAATTGAAAAAGAAATTAAAAAGATTTGATTTTTAAAATTAAAGTTGATGACTTGACTAACAAGAAATTAAAAGATATGATTCTAGAATTCAAAGATTGAACATTCCTTAATAAGAAAGTAACAATCTTGAAATTTTGAACCAAAACATTAATTGTTAGCAAGGATTTTTCAAAATATGAGATAAGGTTAAGAAAACAAATTTTGAAAAATTAGTTTGAAAATTTCCAAAAACATAAAAAAAAATGAAAAATGAATGTGTAAAATATGTTTGATGCAAAAAGTTATGAATTAAAATATGAAAACTTAAAAAAATTCGAATTGGAAACAAAATTACCTCCCTTGTGTCATCCTGGCGTTAAACGCCCAGAATGCTATCCCTTCTGGCGTTTAACGCCCACTTGACTGTCTCTCTGGGCGTTTAACACCCAGCCAGATACCCTGACTGGCGTTAAAAGCCAGGAATCCTTCTTTACTGGGCGTTTTTCTAAACACCCAGAATGCTGTCATTTATGGCGTTAAATGCCTAGAATGCTGCCCATTCTGGCGTTTAACGCCCAGAATGATACCTTTACTGGCGTTAAACGCCCAGAATGCCTCTTTACTGGCGTTTTAACGCCAGTGAGCTCTTTTTCTCTATGATTCCTCTGCTTTATGTTCTGAACCCCCTTTTTTATTTTGAAATTTTGACTTGACTTAATAAGAAACAACTAAATTTTAAAAATTTTTTACCAAGTCAACTCAAAATTTTGAAAATTATGAGAAGAAAAAGGAAAAGATTTTTTTATTTTTGAATTTTTAATGAGGAGAGAGAAAAACAATAAAATGAATCAAAACATAAAAATTTAAGATCAAAACCAACAATGCATGCAAGAACACTTTGAATGTCAAGATGAACACCAAGAACACTTTGAAGATCAAGATGAACATTAAGAACATACTTTTGAAAATTTTTTAGAAAAGAAAGACATGCAAGACACCAAACTTAAAATTTGACACTAGACTCAAAAGAGAAAGAAGATTACCTAATCTAGGTAACAAGATGAACCGTCAGTTGTCCAAACTCGAACAATCCCCGGCAACAGTGCCAAAAACTTGGTGCACGAAATTGCAATCACACTTTTGCAACTCCGCACAACTAACCAGCAAGTGCACTGGGTCGTCCAAGTAATAAAACCTTACGCGAGTAAGGGTCGATCCCACTGAGATTGTCGGCTTGAAGCAGGCTATGGTCATCCTGTAAATCTTAGTTAGACGAATTCAAATGGTTATGAGGTGTGATAATTGAAAGATAAATAAAACGTAAATTAAAATAAAGATACTTATGTAAATCATTGGTGGGAATTATAGATAAGCGTTTGGAGACGCTTTGTTGCTTCTGAACCTCTGCTTTCCCATTGTCTTCATCCAATCATGCGTGCTCCCTTCTATGGCAAGCTGTACGATCCTCTCAGTGAAAATCGTCTGGCTACGGTTTTTGTACGGCTAATCAACTGTCAAATTTCTCATCTCGGATGAAAAATACCAGGTACAGCTACCGCATGGCTAATCATCTGTCGATCCTCACTTGTGTCGGAATAGGATCTCTCTATCCTTTTGCTCACTGTCACTGCACCCAACAGTCGTGAGTTTGAAGCTTGTCACAGTCATCCCGTCCCAAATCTTACTCGAAATACCACAGACAAGGTTTAGACTTTCCGGATCTCAGGAATGCTGCCAATTATTTCTAGCCTACACCACGAAGGTTCTAACCACACGGACTCGATCCGTGGATCAGAGACCCAAGAGACTATGCTCCAGCTGTCGTCCAATGACTACGTTAAACATCATATAGACCGCTTGTGGTTGTCAGGCACGCGGATCTTGGCTAAGCGAGTAACGAAGATAGAGGGTGATTATCACGGGTCACCCCTTCATTCTGACTTAAGTGAATTAAGAACGAGAGTATATCTTGGAGAAGAAGTAGGTGTGAATTGAAAGAGAAAGAATAGTACTTGCATTAATTCATGAGGAACAACAGAGCTCCGCACCTTAATCTATAAGGTGTAGAAACTCCACCGTAGAAAATACATAAGAGAAGAAGGTCTAGGCATGGCCGAATGGCCAGCCTTCCAATAGTTGAAAAATGGCATAAGCTCCCTACTACAATAGTAAAAAGTGCTATTTATACTAAACTAGTCACTAGGGTTTACAGAAAATAAGTAACTAAGTGTAGATAGTGCTGAAATCTACTTCTGGGGCCCACTTGGTGTGTGTCTGGGCTGAGGTTTGAATCTTTCACGTGCATAGGCCACTCTTGGAGTTAAACTCCAGCTTGGATACCAGTTTGGACGTTTAACTCCAGTTCTGGTGCCAGTTCTTGCGTTTTACGCCAGAAAAAGGGTCTCTGATGGGTGTTTGGATGCCAATTTGGGCTGTCAAATCTCGAACAAAGTATAGACTATTCTACATTTCTGGAAAGCCCAAGATGTCTACTTTCCAACGCAATTAAGAGTGCCCCAATTAGACTTCTGTAGCTCCATAAAATCCACTTCGAATGCAGGAGGGTCAGAATCCAATAGCATCTACATTCCTTTCTCAGCCTTTGAATCAGACTTTTGCTCAGGTCCCTCAATTTCAGCCAGAAAATATCTAAAATTATAGAAAAATACACAAACTCATAGTAAAATCTAAAAATGTGAATTTTGCATGAAAACTAATAAAAATATATTAAAAAGTAACTAAAACATACTAAAAACTACCTAAAAACAATGCTAAAAAGTGTATAAATTATCCGCTCATCAGTCTCGATTTTGGAATTCTTGACAATTCCGAATCCACTGGACACCTATAGCCTACGAACGGCTCAACGGTGCAACAACATTTTGTTGAGGGGCCTTGGAACTTTGCCCCTCTATACGCCGCATTGGTTGCCTATGACGAGCTTTCTCCTTTCCATGAGCTAACTCCTTTTTCATCCTTTCTTTTTCGAAGATTGTTGCAGCTTTAGCACAAATACAGCATTACATCGTGTACACAAAAATACATCCCGATCTTTGATCTTTTGCTGCACTAAGAAATCTAGCAGACCATCTCCTGCTCGAGGATATACTGATCGAACTTGTGACTCGAAATCATCTAGAGCCACGTCAAAATCATATGACATTCTGACCATATTCACTCCTAAATATCGTTTGACAAACCCAGCTTCAACATCGAAGGGATCGGTGTCCACTTTCATCTCTTTTTTCCTATCATCAAATTTCAAACGTCCCTCCATAATGGTTTCCTGTATCAAGTCCCTAAAACGAACACAACTGTTAGTCGAATGACTAGTTGCTTGGTGAAATTTACAATAAGGTTTCCCTTTTAAATCTTTTACTGAAAGTAAAGTTCTACTCTCAGGCAGAATCAATTGTTTATCTTTGAGCAACTCATCGAAAATCTATTCAGATTTCGAAATATCAAAACTATATTTTTTCCACTCTTTGGTTTTGATTCATTCGACTTTTCATTACTATGGAGCTTTTTAAGTAAAGAACAAATATATGGAGGACCCTTTTCAAGTTCAGCCAGATCAACCTCCGTTTCAAGATCGAATTCCTCTTCTGAGGACTCCATGGTCACATAAGCAACCTTCTCCTTTTGCGTAAAAGGTTTACTCTTTAACTTCTGTTCATTCCTATATTTTTCCTTTTCTTTTTTCATTAATTCGACTTGATGAACCCTTTCAGCCAAATGGGCTAAGTCAGGGATATGCACATTAAGCAACTTTCGACGCATATAGAATTCTAACACCATAACTGCTATTTTCACCACTTCACTCTTAGGTAATGACACGTAACATCTACTTCTAGCATTTTTAAAACATATCATATAGTTATCAATGGTTTCACCATCTTTCCGTTTTAAAGCAACTAGATCAGTAACTGCTACATTCAACTCCCCTCGGTAAAATTGAGCATGAAAAGCAGTATCTAACGGATTCCATGTTATTATCAAATTTGGTGTGAGATTCAAAAACCAAGTAAACGTATTCTTCGTTAACAAAGAAGGAAAAAAACTTCATTTTCAAATTCTCATCGTTGGCTAAATTCCTAATCTCAACCAAATATAGAGCGACATGTTCTATGGTTGACTCTCCAACTTCTGCAAATTTTGTGATTATCTTTGGATTTTTCACCCCTCTTGGCACTTCAGCCATTTGAACAACTTGAGGGAAAGCAAAGACAAAATCGGGTCAGTTCATAAAACTAACGTCCAAACCAACTCGATTGAGCACTTCCTCCATAATTCTTGTGACTTGATAACGTTCACCACCATGATTAGCGCGTAATTTGGCTAGAACATCATCTGCATTTTGACCACGGGGAATTATCTGAGGATTTTCCCTGTTTAAAACATTGTTTTTATTTTGAAATATATTTTTGAATCCTTCATTGATCTCCCTGGCATCATGCCTTTCACTTTCATCATAATCAACGATTCGAGCAATCCGTTTGACTTGCCTTGCAAGACGTTCAAATTTCCATTCATGATCAGCCATCATGGGATTTAGAATTTTGGTCATTTGTTGAGTCAATAAGTTGACTAAATCATGATGACTTTCCTCTACATGTTGTCGAAATACCGCCATGGAATTAGAGGCATTCGATGTAGAGCCCACATTATAATCACGAGAAAACTTAGAATACTATTGTGGATTTTGAGAATTATTTGCTCCATTTACACTCTCGAAACGAATAGGAGGAACAAAACCACTCACCGATGGAGTATAACCAGAAGGAAGATCATAAGGAGGCCAACTAGTGGTTATTGGAGGCTGGACTGGTGGTAAATTACCATGTGGATGAATATTACATCCAGCATTTCCAGTTTGTATGCTAGTAACCACTATACTTTCACTTAGAACCACACCTTCCGAACGTGAAGTAACGTCCGAAGATTGCACAATTACTGGTATACTATCATTGGTGGACGAACCACCATTCACATTTGACGCTTCATTAGCCATGTGAATAATCCTTCCACTTCTCAATTGCATACACCAAATGACACCATGAAATAAATCTTTCGACACACTTCAGTTTAAAACTGTCTCACTGGGCATGCCAATTTGTTTTGTCAATTTTTATCAAATCGATGGTGGTTCGATTCTAATGGTCTGAGGATGAAACCTACTCCTCTTTTGCAGGTATCAATTCTATAATTGCATCAAAGGTTCTCGAATTAGACGAGTATTAACATAGGAAATAAGTTCGAAAAGTTCAAGAAGGATAAAATAAGTATAAAAGAAAATATTTGAAAAGTAAACTTGACTGAAATCGAAATGACTTGTGCTGAATTATAAAAAAAGTGATTAAAATGTCTTCGATTTCATCAAAGGACTTTTGATAGAAAACTTAAAGATGCTGAAACATAAATGGGACAAATAAGTAAAGAAAACTTTGAATGTAAATCTGACAATAAAATTAAAAGATGCTTTGAAAATAAATCTGACAGGAAAAAGTAAAGTTTACAAAAATTGTAAATGAAAAATTAAAGACAATGGAAGGAAGCCTACAGAAGTCGAACTCAAATGCAGACTCAGAAATTTGCTGGAGATGTGAGTGTGATTGAGTGTTTTTCTGAAGAAAAGTTCTAACCCTTATTTCTTAAAACTTACTAATATTTATAACCCATATCAGTAACCGACCATTAATTATACGACGCTGCCTTATATGCAGACTCTTAGGTAACTGTTTCCGCTCTTTTGCCCATAAACGCTACCCATAAATTCCTCACTCAGAGAGAGAGCCTTCAACTTCTCTACTTTCGTAACCGCTCGATTCTCTATTCGAAAGTACCATTCGATTCTTTATTCAAATTACTTTCCCGATTCGTTAAGGTATCAGAATCGAGTATGCGTCAGATAACTTCCATTTAACGCTTGCACGCGTATATTTTCGATCTTTACTTCCTTCCTAACATCTTTCCAACCTTTCGAATTAGCTTATCCTTTCGATAGTATTTTTCGACCAACAAAAAGAAAGAGGTATTATAAGATGAAGACACAAGAGAAAAAGAGAAAGCAGAAATCATGAAAAGAAAATGCAGGAGGAGCAGAAGAAAATAAATGCAGAAAAAGCAGAAAATACAAAAAAAACAATAACTAAATTAAATTAAGGAAAAAAAGAGCTAGGGTGATGTCGGATAATACAACGCATGATATAAAAACCGATTATATGATAAAATTTGGTTGAATTTGTTTGTAATAAATACTTAGTCACTCATTATTTTTGTATTTTTTAATCGAATAATGAATTGTTAAAATAATAAAAAGTAACTGTTCTGATTTTTAGTAATTTTAATATTGTGTTAAATTAAATTTGTATAAAGATTTTATTTTGGGAAACAAATATGACTCTTTTAAAAAAAAATGGGCTCGATCCAAAAATTATTTAGTATTTGTATCAAAATAAATTGCATTAAAATAGTGGTAGCAAATTGTAGCAAATAAAAGGAAGTATGTAAAATAAATAAACATTTTAAATTAATTAAAGAGTAAAATTAAAATTAAAAAAAATAAAATAATAAAATATTAAAACTAAAGAAATGAAGTAAAACGAACAAAAAAAAATAAAGAAAAACAGAATAAAAATAGACTCTTGATACTCATATGCATCGTTAGGATTGAAAACTTTTGCATAATTTGGTATGATGGTGAAATATTTTTTATTGAAGTCTCCTAACTCTGTCAAGCTTTTCTCTGTTTATAGATGGTAAAAGTAGAGTGCAAAATACTTCTCTTTTCTCCATTATTTAGCTTTCTTCTTTTTTTCAGGCCATTATCATACCTTGATCATGAAAAATCTTGATTCTCAACTTTAACATCTCACTTCTTCTCTTATTTTAATCTCTAAGTTCCACGTTCACTCTTCCTGTGCTTGCTCCCCCAAAATTGCATCCATATTTTCAACTTAATTTGAAACAAGTCTTGTTATTCAAGAAAAGTCAATAACTACTTTTTGATTTCCACACCATCTTTCTTCAACTTGGACTTACTTGTCTATACTTCTGTAGTCGACACAATCAATAATCAAAATGCCTTTTTATCAAAAAAATCTATTTTTAGTACCAACACTAGTATAATAATTATTTTTTATAAATTATCAAATTACAAATAAAAAAATTATACCGGTATATTTTTGTATCATGATTCATATTTTGATTATAAATATAAAATTGTTTTATATTTTTATAGACTAAATAATTGGTGGATAATTTTTTATATCAGTTAGACATGGTTGTTCCTCTTATTATATGCATGCATTTAGCAGCAATGCAAAAGGCATAACTAATTAAAGTTATCTAGAATTTTTTTTATTTTTTTTAATAAGATTGATTGATCATGACATGCATGAAAGAAAGGAAAACAAGATAAGCTGTTCTTGTCATTTGCTGTGATACATATATACAATAGAAGAAGCACAAACTCGCTCCCTCTCTCCCTAGGATGCTAAAACAGATGACACTATATTGACTCAAGAAAAATGCTCGTCATTTTAATTTTCTTTCTTTTTAGTTTTTTATTTGTTTATTTATTTATCTATTTTAACCTTTTTGCCTTTGATCCAATCAAGAGGAATGCCTCATCATCATGTGAATGCAACTTTATAAAAACATTACTTTTTTTCAAACCGGGAAGGTATGCTAACTTGCTACCTCGTGGCTAAATTAACCCTAAAGGGCCGACATCCTTTTTAATTTTTTATTTTTCTCTCTTATATTAAAAGTACCTCAGCTAGACAATACTCGGGTGCGTAAATTATTTAACCCAAATACTTCATATAAAAGGGAAACACACAAAATATGGATCAAAAGGAACACATAGCATATATTATAACAAAAAAATAAAATAAAGTAAATTATATGAAATCATTTTACAAAGTTGGCTTACGTTCTTTTTACTCTTAGATCATTGGATTAAAGTCTGATTTGAGTAAACAGTTTAATTGAGTTTTTTTTATAAAAAATAATTTAAATAATAAATAATTATATTAAAAATAGTATATAAATTTAACTTCTCTATAAATTTTTAAATAACTTCTTAAACTACAATTTGATTTTAAAAATTGTACCAAACATTAATATTACTACTTTTCATAAATTAAAAGATAAAAACAAATTATTTTTAAAATTTTTCAAACGGATTCTAAATTAAAAATTTTATAAATGTGTGTTAACTTAATATATTAATTTTGATAGGCATAAATTTAAAATAATATGCGTATATTTAAATATATAATATTATATTAATAAAAGTAATGATTTTTTTATATTTACCGGTATGGTAAAACGTTTTACATAAATGGATGGAATAATTTTGTTACAGAATAGGAAATGAGTTAAGACGAATTGGCCGGGGGTAAAGAGTAGATATACAGCGGACGGAGATTGTGTTTCTTTTCGTGGTCCAATTGCCCCAAATGGCGTCAACACAATACACATTATTCCACGCGGTAAGCATAATAATTTGATATGTTATTATAATGAAAATGGAAAGCGAATAAATGAAGAATTTAAATAAGTGATGGTAGAAGAGGCCAAATTCAAAAAAAATTAGAAGTTGAATACAGTCAGGCAAGTATCTCATTGGACCCATTAAAAAGTTTGGGAAAGCTTTGATATGGGCAAACATACCATAATATCACAACGGGTGAGGTACTAACATAGCAACGTTAACAAATCATAGTTGCATACACACTATTCATTCAATCACCAAAACCCCATTTTGCCATTACATTTTCCTAACATGTCACATCCAAAGCTTGTGTTTATCAATCTAACGGCATTTATATGCGTTATTGAATTATTTAATTATTTGTTGATTTGTAATAAAATGAGACATTTTCTCGACTCTATTATAATTTATAATAAATAAAAAATAATGCTAAAAGTTAATATTATAGCAGTTAATTTTAGTTAATATTATTAAATCTACAAAAAATAAGATTTTATTAAGTTTGAATTTTAGATTTATAAATTTATGATATTTTTTATATTGATTATTGGTTGTAATGTTGATTCTACAATGTTGTCTCTCAAAAAATTTTTAAAATAAATATAATTTTCGTTTAACTTTAAAGTTTTCTCAAATAAATGCATAGTAAATAAAAAAAGGTCTGATATTTTCTATTTTTTATTGCTAATGGCATGAGTAGAATTTACTCTCTCTGTATATGTAATAATACAAAAAAATCACCATACTATTTATTTTATTGAGGAGTGCTAGGTAAATAATGATTATCTTAAATAACATGAACAACCATCAATTAAGTATAAGTACACTACATCCTAATTTAATGTTAACCCCATTAATTCACATTGTTCACATATTATTGAAAAATGTTATTAGTTACTATACTTTTCTTATTTTATTTTACATGTTTTCTTGCTCCAGCTGCTGTCATTTTGCCAACTTTCTAAGTTACTCTTCTACATCATGATATGCACAAATTTTGCATAAATAATTGATTTCCTCTTTTTTGTTTTTTAGTATGATTTTTGTTTTCCCCCTATCTATGCTTTTTTACCACTCCGTTAAAACATTTTTATTTAATATCAACGCTTTGTTACTATTCATTATTAAGTTTCTTGTTAAGGGAATCTTTGTTGTGGAATCTGAGGAAACATTGAGTATGAAAATCGAGTAGTGTCTTTTCTTTTCCTCGCTAGAATGAACGAGAATCACTAAGAGTAAGAAGAAGAAGAAGATTGCACAGCACATGTTTGATGGAAAGATTTGTTTCCCTTCGTTGGTTGATTTGATATCATTGAATTTGTTTCGCTGTTTATACTTTACAACCAACCAAACGGCTATTCTGACTTTTTCATCATTTTTCCAGTCTGGGTTTTTTTTTTTTTCTGGGAATCCTAAGTGTTGTTTAGTACTTGAGGTGATTTTGTGAAGTGAATTCATCACATGTCACGGCCGAGGCAGAACAAGATGTTGATGAATCCAAACACTGCCAAACATGTAATTGGTGACACAACCTATACCAAGATCTTTGTTGGAGGCTTAGCTTGGGAAACAAAAAGAGACACTCTGAAACGTTATTTTGATCAGTTTGGAGAGATCTTAGAAGCTGTTGTCATCACTGACAGAAACTCTGGAAGATCAAAAGGATACGGCTTTGTAAAATCTAACACCCCATTTCCACATAGTTATTCTTTTCTCATCACTTTAATTAGTCTCTGATTTTTATTTTTTATTTTTTATTTTTGGTTCTTTTAAGGTAACATTCAAGGACCCAAATTCTGCAATAAGGGCTTGTCAGAATCCATATCCTGTGATAGATGGAAGGAGGGCTAATTGTAATCTTGCATCTCTTGGTGCACAAAAAATTGATCCATCATCTATGACAGGTGTTTAATTTTTCACTTCTTTTGTTTAAAATCTAGTTTTTCTTGATATAGTTC
This sequence comes from Arachis duranensis, assembly GCF_000817695.3. Lineage (NCBI taxonomy): Eukaryota > Viridiplantae > Streptophyta > Magnoliopsida > Fabales > Fabaceae > Arachis > Arachis duranensis. The sequence continues at coordinate 64,657,685 of NC_029781.3, forward strand.
TCTTCAACTTGGCCTGAATTTCTTACATGCAACCAAAGCAAACATGTTTATGATTGCTAATAAGGTTGTTCAGTTTCATTCATCTTTTTTTTATTTATTTTTTAAATAATGTTGCAGCTACTAGACAAAAATTCAGTAGCCCTTCTTGGAATACAGCACCAATTCCAGTTCATCAAGGAACCTCCACTTATTATAATCAGCATATTCCACAGTATACATTTCCTTATCCACCCTACAGGTAAATAAATTATATATCTTGCAATTAGGAAAATGTAAACATCTGACAAATTAAATTCAGCAATTTATTTTATTTATCATAATATATTCTAATTGAAAAGTTTCCCTTCAACATTCAGGTATCCAGGTTACCCACCCCAACAGGAAGTATATGAAATGGTTCGTTATCTTAGTTTACAGAATTTTTTGTTTATTAAACAACTCTCAAATCCTTTTTATCATAAATCCTTTTTGTTTTGTTATTCAGCAGAATTACTATAATGCATATGGTGGACAACACTTTCCATTTCGTTGGTTACCAGCATATTACCAACCAATTTATGGGCTAAGTAGGCATCAATTTGTTCCAACAACAGCTTATGTGAAAAAGACACAATTCCCTGATATGTCACCTCAGGAGTTCACACCTACTGTTGCTTCATCAGAACCTATTTCAGCTTCTTCATCAATTTCTACCACTGGTTTAGTATCCAACTGTGCCATAATTCTGTTTTATTGCACAAACCTATATACGTTGCACAAATACTTCAATAATTTTAGTCACATATATATGCGGCATTAGCTACTACTTTAAACTTCTTTAATTTCTTGAAGGTTACGGGTTCAAGCGGTAAAAACAACCACTGATATAATTGTCAGGTTAGGCTACGGATATTACACCCTTTAGGTGCAGCCTTTTCCCAAACCCTGCGTTAACGCAAGATGCTTCTGCATTGGGCTACCCTTATATTTGCATATATTACCGCATTATGTTTAATTTAATAGTAGTTGTATTTGTGCAAAACATAGGTACAAACAAATTTTCCAAAATTTGACTAGATTCTAAGTTGATTGTGCACACTGAATTTTGAAGCAGGATTAATAACAGGAACTGTAGATGCAGGAGGAGGAGGAGGAGTACTAGGATCACAACAAGAACAGAAATCATCATCTTCAGGTTAAGTTTTCATGATGAGATTCTATGAACTGACCAGAACCAAAAAGCAAAACGACACTGCTCAATAAACCAGAAAGCTGCAAAGACATCACATGACCAATGAAGGAGGGTGGTTTAACCAAAAAAGATGCCATAACAAGCAAAATAACGTTCTGAGATAATTTTTCATCCATGGAACAGGTGATCTTAGAGGCCAGTTACTGATGAAATTATGAAATCATGGATTTGTTTTAATGTCTTTAATTTTTTTTAACTTTGATAATTATGATGCACAGTATTCATTCATCAGCATTTGTCCTTTTTCCAATTTTCGTTTTTTTTTCCAACATGGGAATCCTGCTAGGCATTAATTTGTTATAATTAGATGTTCGCTTATTTGTTATAATTACTTTTATTCAGAAATTATTTTTGAACATCTAAATTTTTTTTTCTCTACGCTCCTACTCTGTAATTTACTAATTTTAGTATGACCGGTTCATTATTAATATCCAGATTTTCACACACAAATTGTGTTTAAGTGTTTGTAAAGAACACACCTACTTTAAAGTGTATAAATATTATATTTCTTTTTGGGTTAGCTGAACTAAACTTGAAGTAGTAATATCAGCAATTTTGTCCTTTCTTCCTTAACAATTGTATCTCTTTATAGGAGACGTGTAACCAAGTTTTAGGATCAAGTCCATTTAAAATTGATATCAAAGATTGACCATTATTTTGAAAATCCAACAATTGCATCTAACCCCAGAGAAATTCGAAGGGACCAGATATGAATTGAATAGGATCATCTCTTTTGGCAAGCTAAAATAATTTTTAAAAATTAAAAAAGGTTATTTATTTTGTATTTTGTAAGAGAAATTATTTATTTGTTGCGTATCATTTTTATTTTTGGGTTGAATAAATGTAGATTCATATTTATTGGATTGAATTCTTGCTAGAAATAAAAATAGTACTAAAATTTGCTTAAAGTGATATCAGAATTTAAATACAATGATACAGAAGGTAGAAAGTAAATTGTATGCTAAAAGATCACATTGACTCTATAAAATGAAATAAGATAGCACCGAATTAAAAATTTGTTAAATATATTAAAAAATAAAAAAATATTAATTTTTTTAAATAATTTAATAATATCCAAACAAATTCGTACGAAAAATATTTATTTTATTTATTTTGTTTTATCATATATACTGTTGCATTATTCACTTTATTAGATATTCTTATATGCTTTTAGTTCTTACATCACACATAAATCATGCAACCCGATGGTGCATTGGAAGGAACATGGTGCCTGAACAATTCCAACGTCAATGATACGTGGTGTTCTGGCCAGCCCAATAAAAATTGGAGGCATTCGGCAGATTATTAATCGGTTGGGTTTTTTATTTATATAAATTAAATTGATTTATGTGTCGTCACACCATTTTTTAAAAAAAACTTGGACAGCTAGTGGAAGTTTTCAGCAAATGAACCCAAATGAAAGGGATTTTTTTATCTATATGAATTAAATTGACTTATGCGTCATCACACCATTTTTTAGAAAAGACCTGAACAGCTAGTGGAAGTTTCCAAGCAAATAGACCCAAATAAAAGGGTCCATCCGAATACAAGGTATAAAAAAAGAGAGACCTATTTATCTTCTAAGATACCTCACACATTTATCCTAATTAACCGCATTTTCGTACAGACGCTTATCTTAGCATTGAAGTGTCATTGCAGGTGACCCCACCTGCTGACCTACCAACATTCGTGGACGACATCCTTTTCCACGCCGAGCACTCTCAGGTCTCGCTTCTCACCACCAACCGTTCCACTCAACCAAACGAGTCAATGAACTGACGAACAATGACGCCGTCTGCAGGGACTTGACACAGGCAGAAAATAAAACCCATTCCTTGTCCCAAGCAGGTACAAGAGGAAGGTGGAGGCACCGAACGTCCTGGGGTTAGCTCATGAGCAGAGTGAGCTCAGAGACTTCTCAGAGGGGCCCAAAAACTCCCACTGACTAAGACCCCTCCCGAGATCGATCTCCAAAGAAGCGTTTGTTCGGTGGTACCGATAGCGATAGCTCTCGAATCACGCAGGAGCTCAGGCATAGAGTCCAAAACTTGAAGAGAGAGTTGGCCGCGAGGGATCACTACAACCCCGAGGTTAGCCGTAACACTAGCTCGTGCACTGAGCCCCGGCCTAGTCATTCTCGCACCTGGTCCCCCATAAGGAGGTTGGGAGAAAGGCACCAGGGAGAGGAAGACAACGGGCACGACCAAACTGACGGTCGAACCCAGTTCCCTTAGTCACGCGGCAAGTCGAGAAGCCGAGAACACAGGGAGGAGAGGAAAAGGAAACGCCGAAATCCTGTAGTGATTGGCGCAACTCCTTTTCACTCCTCCATCCTCAAAGTTTGCTTACATAAGAATTTTGACAAGCCAACAGACATGAGGCATGATGAAACCAAAGACCCGCAAGAGCACATCACGGCCTTTGAGGCCAAGATGAACCTGGAAGGTGTAGGAAAGGCGATCAGATGTCGCGCATTTTCAATGACCCTCGCAGGGCCGGTGATACATTGGTTCAACTCCTTACCGCAAGGGTACATCATGGCCTTTGCGGATATCTGGTGGACGAAATTGTGATCACTATTCTTTAAGTTGTATGAAATTATTATTGTGGCACCAGTTGAATTCACAACTCCGTTCAACTAACCAGCAAGTGTACTGGGTCGTCCAAGTAATAAACCTTACGTGAGTAAGGGTCGATCCCACAGAGATTGTTGGTATGAAGCAAGCTATGGTCACCTTGTAAATCTCAGTTAAGCAGATTAAAATGGTTTATGGGTTTTTGAAAATAGAAATAAGAGAATAGATTATAAAAAGGATAGAAGACTTATGCAGATTCATTGGTGGGAATTTCAGATAAGCGAATGGAGATGCTGTATGGCTCAAGGACGCCTGCTCTCCTACTGCTTCTACTCAATCCTT
>NC_029781.3:64661900-64688934 GCF_000817695.3 Arachis duranensis
TCTTACTCCTTTCCATGGCAAGCTGTGTATAGGGGTTCACCATCAGCGGTGGCTACTTTCAATCCTCTCGGGAAAATGATCCTATGCGGCTGTCACTCGCACGGCTAATCGTCTGGAGGCATCACCCATGGTTGATGACTACATCCCATCCTCGCAGTGAAAACTAATGCTCACGCACTCTGTCACAGTACGGCTAATCATTGGTTGGTTCCCGCTCCTACTGGAATAGAATCCCTTGATTCTTTTGCGGTACAGCAGAGCTCCACACCCTTAATCTATGGTGTGCAGAAACTCCACGGTTGAAAATACATAAGCAAAGGGTTCAGGCATGGCCGAATGGCCAGCCCTCTCTAACGTGATCACAGGATTCAAAATACACTCCAGGATGTCTAATACAATAGATAAATGTCCTATATATACTAGACTAGCTACTAGTGTTTACATGAGTAAGTAATTGATGCATTAATCCACTTCCGGGGCCCACTTGGTGTATGCTTGGGCTGAGCTTGATCAATCCACGAGCTAAGGCTTCTCTTGGAGTTGAACTCCGAGTTATGACGTGTTTTGGGCGTTCAACTCCGGATCATGACGTTTTTCTGGCGTTTAACTCCAGACAGCAGCTTGTACTTGGCGTTCAACGCCAAGTTACGTCGTCATTCTTCAAATAAAGCATGGACTATTATATATTGCTGGAAAGCCCTAGATGTCTACTTTCCAAAGCCGTTGAGAGCGCGCCAATTGGAGTTCTGTAGCTCCAGAAAATCCATTTCGAGTGCAGGGAGGTCAGATTCCAACAGCATCAGCAGTCCTTTTGTCAGCCTTTTTCAGAGTTTTGCTCAAGTCCCTCAATTTCAGTCAGAAATTACCTGAAATTACAAAAAAAACACACAAACTCATAGTAAAGTCCAGAAATGTGAATTTAACATAAAAACTAGTGAAAACATCCCTAAAAGTAGCTTAAACTTACTAAAAACTACCTAAAAACAATGCCAAAAAGCGTATAAATTATCCGCTCATCAATATCTCTCAAATGTTTCTCGCACAGTTCACCACGTGAATTGCCAAAGCAAAGCAGCCGATCAACCTATTGGAAGTGACCCAATGCGTCGGCGAGCCAACGAGGAACTATCTGGACCAATTTAATGATGAGTGTCTAGAAATTGACTACCTCACGGACTCTATGACCAGTTTGCACCTCACTAACGGCCTGTTGAACGAAGACTTCAGGAAGCATCTAACCACCAACCCTATCTGGACAATGCAAAAAAGACAAAGCGTAGCTAGAGAGTACATCAATGATAAAGAAATCAGCCAGGTAGTGGCTGCTAACAAATGGCAGCTAGCTATCCCGCCGGCTCGTCAAGCTAGTAACCCTGAGAAGCCAAGGGAGGTACCAAGAGAAGCAACATCTAGGAGACCGTACAAGCCATTTTCCCGTGTGGGCAAGTTTACAAACTACACCCCGTTGACGGCTCCGATAGTAGAAGTTTACCAACAGATAGCAGACAAAGGCATCCTAGCCAAACCAAGACAATTGAAAGATTGGACAGGGGGAACAAGAACCTTTATTGCGATTACCATAAGGACTTTGGGCACAAGACCCAAAATTGTTTCGATCTGAATGATGGGTTGGAGTAGGCTATCCGAGAGGAGGAGGGAGAGAGAACACTCCGAAGAGGATTAGAGACGAATTGTGAAGCCGAGACAAGATCCTCTCGAGAACCCGGGCACGACTCCAACAGTGGTGGTGAACGTAGTGGTCAGTAGAGACGTGATAAACCCCAATTTTTTTTATCTTGTGTTAAATTTAGAGAATTTTATCAACTTATCTCACATTTATTCAATGAAATAGCATGGTTTTGTGAATTTCTCCTAATTTGTGCTTAAAAGTGAAAACATGCTTTTTAGGTCTCAAACACTTTAATTCCATTCGATACCTTGATATGTTTGTTAAGTTATTTTCGATTTAGAAGGCAAAGATTGGATTGAAGAAATGAAGAAAAAGAATGCAAAAATGGATAATTCATGAAGAAATAGGATTTTGGCAATCTGCCAGCGACGCGTGAACCTGGCCCACACGTGCACGTGGGAAGGAATCGTCAAGCGACGCGTACGCGTGACAAGCGGCACGTGACCAACTTAAAGTCAATACACTGGGGACGATTTCTGAGCTCAAGGAGGCCCAAATCCAACTCATTTCTGATGCTTTTGAACCTAGAAATTGTAGGGGAAAGGGGGGAGTAGCCATAGTATAGTTTTTACCATATTTTAGGTTAGAATCCTAGAGAGAGAAGCTCTCCCTTCTCTCTAGAATTTAGGGTAGTTTAGGTTAAATCTTCTTAGATCCAAGTTTTAATTCTTATTTCATTTTAGTTTTCCTTTACTTTTATTTGTTCTAGTACTTTGGTTTATCTACTTCTCTTGTTAATTTCTTATTTTGCTCTCTTTTATGTTGATGAACCCTTGTAAGATTTTAATTTTCTTTTAATGTAATTTTATGTTTCCATGTCTTTTTGTGTTTATCTTAATGGCCATTGTTGATTTCTTGCTCAAGATGCCCCACCAAAGTTAAGATCTGTGGCAAAGAAAGATGCCAAAGTGCTGGCCATGTCGTTGGGAGGAAATTAAAGTCCACAAACTAACTGGTAATTGCACCAGGTCATACCAAGTAGCACCTCAGGTGAATGAGGGTCGATCCTACGAGAATTGATAGATCAAGCAACAATGGTTAAGTGATTTACTTAGTCAGAAAAACAGAAAATGATGTTTTGAGAGTTCAAACACATTAACAGTAAATTTAGAATATCAGAAAAGCAAGCAGTAAACAGATTGTAAAATATATATAGAGAAATAGTTAAGGCTTTAGAGTTATCTATTTTCCGGATTGGCTTTTCTTACTAACTATTTTAATCATGCAAGATTTACTTCATGGCAAACTATAAGTGACTAAAACCTAATTCCTTAGACCTTTTTAGTCTCCTCTAACTTTCATCAACCGCCAATTCCTTGGTCACTTAATTCCAATTAGAGGGTGAAGTTGAATTCTAGTTTATATGCCACAAAAATCTTAATTACCCAAATATAAGAGGATTATATGTACGTATCCTGTTAAGTCCAGATAATTAGAAATTTAGGAGAATATGGTTTCAAGCTGTTGTTCAAGTAAAGAGCTTTTCCAAGTTATACAAGAACTCAATTAGAACATGGGTCGTACTTCCGTTGCACCCAGATTCATAAGATAAAGAACAAAATAATTCTTGAAATATAAATCAGTACATGAATTAAAATAGAAAAGTAATATTATCAATCCATACAATAGACAGAGCTCCTAACATTAATAGTGGAGGTTTAGTTGCTCATGGTTCAGAGAGAAAACTAGGATTCAGAAAAATTGTAAACTCCGAAGGGCCGATTCTTTTCCCTTTTATATCTAATCCTAATTAATGAAAAATATATTTCCAAAAAAAACTAAATAGTATCTTTTCCTAATTATAAAAGAAATAAATTTTTAATCAAATAATAAAATTGATTCGCAGGCCTTTGGAGACGAATTGGGAACCACTTGGGTACTAGAGGTTGGCGCCGAACTTGGAAGAATCCAAGTTCTGCATGGAGTGCTCGCACACGTCCCTTGGAGGAGTTGATGTTGGTGCCAAACTTGAAGAACTTCAAGTTCGGCGTGGGGTAGGCTGAGTGAATTCTCCTTGGAGCTTCTTCATTGGCGCTGAACTTGAGGCGCTGCAAGTTCGGCGTGGAGGTCACGCACAAACTTTTCTTGGAATCGCTATGCTGGCGTTGAACTTGGAAGGATCCAAGTTCGGCATGGAAGTGGCAGCAAGCATTCCCTTGGATTTCTTGTTGTGGCGCCAAACTTGGGGAATCTATGTTTGGCGTGGATTAAGCAGCCTTGACTCTTCACTCTCTCCATTCTCAATCCTTGACTTCAACTCCATTAAATTCGTCCAAAACGCTACCTGAAATAAACGAATTGCACACAACTCAAAGTAGCATTCATAATGGCTAAAAAATATTAAATCTTGATTAAACTTAGCAATTCAAGTGAAAATTCACTAGGAAAAGACAGAGAAAATGCTCACGCATCAAGAGGCAAGAAGATCCGAGGAGACCTAGAAATGGCGGTTGCTTGCGACAACGCTGGCTTAACGTTGAGGAAGAAATCCAAGGAGATGCCTAGGGTGTTTTTGGCAGACCTGGATGCTAGGGTTAACGAGCACTCGAGGCCCAAACCACAAGGTGAGCTAGAGAAGTTCTGGGTAGGGAAAATGGAGGACAAGTTTACATTCGTAAACTATGACCTCCCTCATGAGTTAAAAGGACCTTTGATTGATGTCATCCGTGCTAATAGAAATCTCTTTGCCTAGACCCTAATCGACATGCCAGGGACTGGGATTGACTTGGACTTCATGTCACACCGTTTGGCCGTGAGTGCGGAAGCACACACTGTGGCACAAAGAAGGGGAAGATGTCTTTGAAAAGAGCACGCGAGGTAGCCAGTTAAACGGCTAGCTTGTTGGAAGCCAGTTTCATTTGAGAACTCAACTACTCAACATGACTATCAAATGTAGTCCTTGTGAGAAAAGCAAACAGAAAGTTAAGAATGTGTGTTGATTATTTAGACCTTAACAAGACATGTCCGAAAGACTCATTCCTCTTCCCTAACGTTGACACCTTGGTGGATACGGCGTTAGGATACAAGTTCTTAAGCTTCATGGACGCGTATTTGGGATACAACTAGATCCCGATGCACCGACCGGACGAAGACAAGACGACATTCATAATGCCAGAGGGGACGTATTATTACAAGGTCATGCCGTTTGGTCTGAAAAATACAGGGGCCACGTACCAAAAGCTGATGAACAAGGTCTTTAGGGATCACATAGGCAAGTTGGTAGAGGTCTACGTCGATGATATGATGGTGAAGACGGCCAAACCAAGAAGCCTAGTAACTGACCTGAATGCATCTTTAACTCGCTTCGAAAGCACAACATGAGGATGAACCCCCTAAAATACGCGTTTGCCATGGAAGCAGGAAAATTTCTGGGGTTCATAATCACCCAGACGGGGATAGAAGCTAACCCGGACAAGTCTGAAGCCGTTCTTTGCATGGCAAGCCCTGGATGCATGAATGATGTGAAAAGGTTAACAGGGAGGTTGATAACCTTGTCCCATTTTCTTGGCACGTCGGTAGTTAAAATGCTACCTTTCTTTAGTTTAAAGAAAAAAGGGATAGCTTTTGAGTGGACCCTATCCTGCGAAAAAGCTATCAACTATTTCAAGAAAATCCTATCAGAACCAGCGGTTCTCGTGAAACCAAAAAAAAGGAGCCCTTGTACCTGTATCTGGCAGTCACGAAAGAGGCCATGGTGGTTGTCTTGGCCCGAGAAGAGAGCAAGCAAGAACAACCTGTATATATCATAAGTTAAGTACTCTAGGATGCAGAGCTGAGGTATACAAGGCTAGAAAAATAGGCTTTTACCCTATTAATCTCATCTCAGAGGTTGAGGTAATATTTTTAGGGTCACCTGATTACACTTAAAACCAATCAGACGATCTGACAAATATCGCAAAAGCCTGACCTGGCAGGGTGAATGATGACTTGGGCAGTAGAATTGTCTCAGTACAATATCCAATATAAATCTCGGCACGCCATCAAATCATAAGCAATGGTGGATTTCTTGGTTGAGGTGACAGGCAATGCTCTTGAAGTACCAGGCACATGGTGAAAGCTCCATGTGGGCGAAGCCTTCAACCAACCGTTTAGGGGAGCGGGGATCATATTAGAGAACTTGAAAGGCGTGACTTACGAGCATTCTATTAAATTCAAGTTTCCGATCTTTAATAACCAAGCTGAATACGAAGCTATGATAAGAGGCCTATTGCTAGCCAAAGAGGTCGAGGAATTGAAGCTTGAGGTCAACAGTGACTCACAACTCATGACAGCCCAGGTGAACGGCACATAACAAGCCCGGGACCCATTGCTACAAAGATACTTGAAAAGGACCAAGCAGCTATGCAAAGAGTTTGAAGAGGTCATCGTCCAGCATGTGCTTAGGAAAAGGAATGCCAGAGCAGATCTCTTATCAAAGTTGGCGAGCACCAAGCCAAGGATAGGAAACTGGTCTCTTATCCAAGGCCTGATAAGGTAACCGTCAGTAACCCGGTGCTTGATCCGATCCAGCGTTTTATTGAGGAAGGACATTTGCCGGGGAACGAGGAAGAAGCCAAGGTTGTAAGAAGGGAGGCCGCCAAATACACAGTGGTGCAAGGGCAACTATACAAAAAAGAGCTCAACCAACCCTTGCTGAAGTGCTTGCGGGATCAGACAAAGTATGTCCTAAGAGAAAGTACATGAGGGGTACTGTGGACACCACATTGGAGAAAAATCTTTAGCTCGGAAGCTCGTTAGAGCTGGCTACTATTGGCCCTCCATGATGGTTAATGTTTGGGAGTTTGTTAAGAAGAACAGAAAGTGCCAAGAAAATGCAAACTTTCACAACACAATGGTAGAAGAGCTAAGCTCCGTCCTGGCCTCACGACCCTTCTCACAATGGGAGTCGATCTGCTGGGCCCTTTCCCGATGGCCCGAAGACAAGTCTAGTATCTAATTGGAGTCATAGATTATTACACCAAATGGGTGGAGGCTGAACCCTTGGCAAGCATATCATTCGTGAACTGCCAAAAATTCCTTTGGAGGTAGGTGATCACAAGGTTTAGAATTCCGGAGGTCGTGGTATCGGATAATGAAACATAATTTTCTGATAAAAAGTTTGGAAAGTTCCTGTCAGGCCTTGAAATCAAACAAAAGTTATCGTCCGTAGAACACCCTCAGAACAATGGGTAAGCCAAGGCATCAAACAAGGTCATTCTAAGTGGGCTTAAAAAGCGCTTGGATCAGAGAAAGGGCTCCTGGGCAGACGAGTTAGCTTCGGTTTTGTGGTCCCATAAAACAAAACCACAATCTTCTACTGGAGAGACTTCCTTCTGGCTTACTTACAGCGTGGATGCGGTGATCCCAGTGGAAATAGGGGAACCGAGCCCAAGGCTGTTCCTTGGGGGAAGCAATGAAGCAGTTGAGAAGAACTTGATAGACAAGACTAGAGAGATGGCCCACTTGTCAGAAACGGCACTGAAGCAGAGGTTAGCACAGCGCTACAACCACAAAGTCCAAAATAGAAGTTTTGAGGAAGGCGACTTGGTGCTATGACGTAAAGATATCAGTCCACCGACCCCTTGAGAAGGGAAGCTCTCCCTCAATTGGGAGGGTCTCTACAGAGTGAAAGAAGTAATAAGCAAAAGGGCGTATAAGTTGGAGAGGCTAGGCGGGAAGGAGATACCGAGAAGTTGGAATGCAACAAACCTTAGGAGATTCTACTTCTAGCGGCTTCACGATCTCTTGTGGAGATCGACTACTTGACTTGATATGGTGACTTTCCTTTCTTGGATGTTCATCATTTATTGTTTTATCTTGCTTTAGTTTATTTTTAGCAAAATCTACTTGTATTATCATGATATATTGGAAAAAGGGGTGCTCTTTACCCTTCCCGTCAGCTCGGGATGGCGAGGAGAGCTTTTAACGAAGCCCAATTTTTAAAATTTGCATTTATTAAATTGCAATCGTTACCAAGACATGAAAACGGCTTTCCAAGACTGATCACCTTGGGAGCCTCTACACAATAACACGCGGATATCAATCAAAATATCGCTAAATGGCCAAATAAAAAAATGAGAGTAGACGACCAAAATCAATCAAACGTAAACAAGCATTTAAATTTATAAGTATCAGAGTTCATGAGGGCATCACACTAGCTCAACCAAAACAGCAAGTTCAAGAGCACAAGTAAAAAGGGCAATACATCGGCCCGATAACAAAAGAAAAGTTAGACTACAATTTTTTTTACAAAGCCATAAACAAGTCACTTCCTTGGCATGTCAATGATCTTACCATCCTGAATAACCTTGAAAGTGTCGACTGCCAAGATGTCGACATCAGGGGCAAGCAAGGAAACTTGGGCTTTGATCACCTCCTCAGTAGCACTGATGGCACTCTGGGCGTAATTGACGATCTTCTTGTTCTTTTTCTTGAAGTTGGTAGCCTCAAGGCGAGCTACGTCTACCAACCTGACGGCCTCAGCGTGCTCTTTCTCCAACTCCTTCACTTTGGTCTTCACTGCAATAGCTTAACCTTGAGCATCATTAAGTTGCTTAAAGAGGGAGAGGTCCCGGTTAACAAGGCGACTGATCTCTTCGCCTGCCTCCTTCACTTTCTTCTCCCCCTCGGCAAGTCGGGTCCTCAGGGCCTCCCCCTCAACCTTCATGCTAGCAATATCCTTTTAAGCAGCTCTATGTTTTCCTTCAGAACCTAAAACTGAGCCAAGACTGGCTCCACCTTTCTGGCCATGGCAGCAGTTTGGAGAAGGCTTCGGTACATCCACCTCTCCTAAGCGGCCAGATCCTCATTCCGAAAGAAATTCTCAGTGCCCAGCAAGAGTTAGAAGTCGATAAAGAACCCAATTGACTCCATCACAGTGAAAACTTGCCCAGGGCTAGAGTCGGGCTTCTTTTTCTTGGGGTTAGGGATGACGATTACTTCTGGCTCCGGCTCATCATAACCCGTTACCCCGATCTGCCTCGTCGGTGGGACCGATCTCAGCAGGGGACATGAGGGGGGAAGCTGAGATTGAACTTCACCCTTGCTGGTGGGGGGAACCTTAATTTTGGAGGTAGGGGTGTCCGAGCTATTCTCGTCATCTCTAAAGAAAAGATGAGTCATCAAACAGTTCAAAGAAGTGTGCCCAGCAGCCTCCCCATTTGCAAAAGAAGAGAAAAACAAGCTATAAAAAAGTAAGCCATGAAAAAAGTAAGTTATGAAATCGGGAGCAAAACAGCAATGCACACATCGGAAAAATGGAAGAATAACAATAAATGGAAGGAACTTACTCACACAATCACAATCGGCCTCCCGGTCACCCATCAAGTGGTGAGGGTTGAGGTTGTTAAAACCAAAAATTTTTGACAAGACATCGGCGATTTGTTGGTTCTACCGACCTAGGTCGTCATAAGTTACCTTGATCATATAATTCAAGTCGGCACTAAAACTCCAGTAGATCGGGATCCGCCGTTCTCCCTCAAGAGTAAGCCAGAAGGGACGGCGGGGCCTCACCTTGAAGAAGGTCTCCTTGAAACCGTGAAAGAAATCTTCGAAAAGATCGAAGATCCAACGGTTTTGCACGGCCTAGAAGGAGAGCTAGCGCCTTTTATGTTTACCTTTCCGGGAGGGATTTGTAAGAAGAAAGAAATAGAGGATGACTTCCACGGAGGTCGGGAGCTCCAAATACTCGCATACCATCTCGTGGCACTGGATGGCAATCCAGATATTAGGGTTAAGTTGCGAGGGAACAACTTCACATCAATTTAGGAGAGCCATGACGAAGGGGAAAAATGGAAGCCGAATACCCAATGAAGTGATCATGGGTTTATACGCCCACATCCAATCAAGAACCCGGGGAGCCTCGAGGTTAAGTTGACAAACACGCTCCCGGGGTCCAGTATAAAAACATTATAGTTGACTTCCTCGGGACCACCCTGCATAACGCTCCCGAGTTGCAAAGCTCTTGTAAATCCTCCACGGTCACCTTGGAGGACGTGCTCATAACATTGGTCGTACACCAAGCGTAACGATTTACGAGAGGTCGTTGCGCCATACCTACAGTGGGGGCACCACTTAAATTAAAATGGGAAGTCGGAAGCTCGGCACAAGCCAAAACTAAAACATGTTCTTTTACGGGACTAATGTCCTATGCTACACCATTTTAGGCCTAAAATTACAAGAAAACCTACAACATCCCTTGGAAGCTAAACCCATTCTAGCCTAAATTAATATGTTACTTTTTAGAACAAAAAGCAACAACAATGAAGAAAACATTATGATAATGGCAGGAAATGAAAGCAACGTAAACGCAAAAATATTCACTTATTAGTATTTAAGATGAAAAGGGTAAAATGGAAAATGGAAGTGGTGCAGAGATTCGCAAACGGCGCAAATATGGGAGCAGCAATCACAGAAGAAGAAGAGGAAGAAATGATAAAGAGGGAGTAGCAGTTATGAGAAGGTAAGTAAAAATGAACGAGAAATATGAGTAATGGCAAAGAGCAGTTACAAAAATGAAAAAATAACTGAAAGGGGAGAGGAAGAAGTGCGAAGAAGCCAAGGGCACAATAGACTTTCCTCCGTGCTTTCAAATCACTCGTAAAGTGCATTGAATAATCTTGGCACGGAAACCAAAACAACTCCTCCAAACAACGGCAAGAGACAGCTCACATTCGCGAAGAAGGTGCTAGACGCATTCTCCGGATAGACGAGGTAACGATTAGAGGGGAGCAACTGGGCGGAAAGGATTAATGCGCCAACTGCGATTCTCGTGACTCATCGCATTAGAGGCACTGTTCTGACTCCACCGAATAAGGACCGAAGGTCCATTCGGTGGACTAACCTACGCATTACACCAGCTTCTGAGAAAGACCTGGACAGCAGACGCAAGCTTCCAGATGAATAGACCCAAGTGAAAGGATCCACCTTAGTACAAGGTATAAAAGGAGAGAGATCTACTCCTCTTTCAAAATACGCCACACTTATCCTAATTAGTTGCCTTTTTATATGGACATTTACTTTAATATCGGAATGTCCTTGTAGGTGGTCCTACCTGCCGACCTACCAACATTTGTGGACGACATCTTTTTCTACGCTGAGTGTTCTCAAATCCCGCTGCGTGTTCTCAAATTCCGCTACTCACCACCAACTGTTCTACTCAACCAACGGAACAAATTGATGAACACGTGGCTATGTTGACTTAGTAATTTTTTTACCATATAATGAAAGAAGAATAAAAAATAAAAAGAATTTTTGATATGTAAATTGCGGCCGGTGACTCGGTGAGGCATACATGCTTTTTAATCCACTTTCACAGTAAAGACGGAAAACTTAGTACTTTGTCACAATTATTATGATTTAGAAAAGATAGTCACCCGAAAGAACATGTTCACAAACAATCTAATCAAATCGTATTAAATCTGAATGGATAAACATCAAAACATAGTAATCAATCTTACGTCGATTATTTCTTTTTTCTTCCAAGCTTTTGACTTGATTCATATGGCTGTATCCATATATATTTTTAAAATTTTATGAAAGTTTTGTTATAATTTTTTTAATCTACCTTAAAACACATAATAGATGATATGATATATTTTTTTAAAGTATATATTAAAATTAATTATTAAAATTAATTATTAATATGAATATATAATTTATACATTAATTTATATTGACTAATTTTAACATAAAAATAGCATTTTTGTTTTGCTTATTAGATAACAGTTTAAAAGACTATTTTTAAATCCTAAACCCATATCTGAAATTTTTTTTATTCATGCTAGTTTAATTTATTAAAGAATAAAAAACTAATTTTTTCAACGTAATTTCTCTCTCTTTACAATACAAAAGAAATAAATAGCGAAACATACGTGGATGCAATGTCATAGGTCTAAATCATTTTTAAACAAAACAAACTATTTTCCCCTAAATATGTGATTGTGTTAAGAAGTCCGAAAATAGTTGCGTAAAGGTAATGGAGAATAAGATCGATGCAGAATATACTTAAAGAATCCTATATATTTAACTCGCTTTTAATTATTTTTAAATCTTTTGATATCTAAATCCTTAACATAGAGATTAGTCTATTAAATAAAGTAATAAACCACATTTCTACTCGTAAAAAATGAAAATATTTACAAAATTATTTACGATAGAATCAAACTTATATTACATTTATAAAAGATGAAATTCGTTAATAAAAATTAAAAGTTTCACCAAACATTAAATTTACATTGACTATTCTTACGATTCAATATTCAAATTGAATCTAAGACGATTTTCAGGCCAAGAATTTAGCTGAATTTTCGCTTTCTCTAAATACTATAAATAAAAAACTTAAATGCATATTTAATGTATAACTCGGACGAATTCTAATTTAAACATCAAAGACGCTACGAATAACTCCACCACCAGTCCACCACGAATTCATTATATCATAGCCAATTAGAAGTCTCCATCGTTCGCTTTCTCCAAACTAACTCATAGTTAACTCCACCATAACAATGAATTTAAAAAAGAAAAAAAGACATATAGATTCTTTACTTTTTTAATTTTTGACAAATATATTCTTAATAAAATTTAAATATAAAAAATTTTTGATTTTAATAAATGGAGGACAATTCAGTCTTTCTGTCTATTTGCCTCTTATACACCAAACGGAACTGATTGATGTAGCTAAAATGATGTCTAGGTGTCTGTTATGGTGCCACACTGGAAGGAGAATAAAGTTCGAAAGACAAATAAGTCCTTGATGTCATTTTGCAAATAAAGTTCGAAGAATAAATGGATCCTTGAGAATTTAGTTTATAAAATTATGCTTGTATTTTGAAATCTAGTTAACTTGTTGTATTCTGCAATTTAAATTATTTGTATTAAAATTGCAGAAATTACACTTGGTCTGTTTCTACTTTTTTTCTTAAATTGCATTAGTTCAGTTTTAGTACATTTGTGTATTATATTAGAATTTGTTAAATTGCATTGGCATTAGTTAGCATCAATTTATTTATGCATCAAGTTAGCATTAGTTCATTTGTGCATCATTCATGTATTAAGTTAGTATTAGTGCATTTGTGTATTATATTAGAACTAGTATTTTTATTCATAATAACATTACGAGAATAATTTTTTTTTAAATTATAGTTCACTTTGTTCTAACAGTATAAATTATGCATGGCACAAAAAATTAATAAAATCAAACTATTTTTACAAAAAAGTTGTAAGTTGGCAAAAGTCTCTGGCTAAGAAGACCAAGATATCTGCAGATAAAAAATTAAATAATAAGATTTTTAGTTATTATTTTTATATAAAAAAGTCTAATTTTTTATTAATAATTAATTTTAATATTCGTTATCTAAAATTTAAAATAATTTAATGTGTATAATTTTACATTTAAAATATTTTAATTGTAAAAAAATATCGGATGACATATTTTGATTTGTCAAATTACTAATATAAAATATAATTATATATATAGTAAAAATAGTAGAGAGAAATAGAAAAATGAAGAAAGGTATATGAGAGAATTTAGGAAATGAGTTTATTAATTTTGAAAAAAAAAATTCTCTCAATTTTAATAAGAGTGTCATGTGACATATTTGATTATTAAATTAGATAGTAATATATGATACATATAGAAGCATAAAGAATTACGTTCTCAAGAACCTATTTGTCCTTCGAACTTTATTCCCTTTCCAGACCTGGATACCATTTCAGCCACGTCAGCCAGTTCTATTTGGTGTATGAGAGGCAAATAGACAGAAAGACTAAATTGTCCTCCGTTTGTTAAAGTCAGGGACCTATCTGTCTTTTTTCCTTTAAAAAATTAACTAATATAACATTCATGTTAAATACTCAAATGAGGAGTATTAGGAGCCAGTAACTTTTGTAATTTGTAACTATCAATTAATCATTTTTAATAGTGTAAGATTATATATATTAGTATAAAATTACTCATTTTTTGTTTACTGATTAAGTGGGGACTAAATTTTTAATAAAAGTACTGACAAAATTTTAATAAAAGTACCGTTTCCTAGACTTTCTCAACTCAAATTACTCCTGTTATCTTTATCTTCTTGCACTGTCATAACCACTTCCATGTTCCTCCACCTTCCCTCTTCCGTCACATTCTGTCGTTCGTTTGCCTCCCAAATCTTGTTTGTTATAACTCCTCTGAACCACGACGACTATGGAGCATATCTGCAAAACAAAAAACAAAAAACGATTTGAATCTGGTGGTGTACTCGTGTTGATGATGATGAATTTGGTGGAGGATAATGGGCTTGTTTTGCTGATGAGGACCTTTCCTATTTTTTTTTATGTGAAAGCTAAGACTAGAGCAACAATGTCAATTAATTTCTATTAACAGCGGCAACCTTTCTTCATAGTTGAATATTTTATTCGTATTTTAAAATAAATTTTTATTGCTAATAAAATTGAAAGGTATTTTTATCAACGGTTTAATAATTCGAAAGTCTTTTTGGTAGTTTATACAAAAATAGGTTTTTCCATTATATAATTTTGCCTGGGAGAAAAATTATTCAGGAACCATTCCACTTGATATACTTGTGAAATAAATCTATGGGGCCTTTTGATTTCGCAGCGTGTAAATTTGAAAAACGGAAAGAAGCTCAAATTTAAAGGGCCAAAAATAAAATTGAATTGGGCAACGACTTTGTTATTATTGTGCAGACATAACAAAAACATGCTGACAAAAAAAAATAAACCTAAATATCCATAAGGAAAAACACGCGCAAACAGTCGCACACACATGAATAGTTGAATAACACGTCCCAAAAAAAAATTTGTTGAATACACACTAGCAAAATCTTTTTTTTTTTCCAATTTTAATTCGGAATTCTTGATTAATGATTATGTTTTCTTGTATTTTGTTTTTGATAAAGAAAGCGTGAAAAGGCTTAAGTTATTCTTAGTTTCTTACGATACAACCTCCCATTCAAGAACAGAGTACTCATGGTACGATAGGAGTATGGTTGGGTCGGGACTGAATTCATATACTCCAACAGGGAAAGACGAAATAAATATATATTTATAAACAAGTCAATGGTACATGAATTCGTGACATTAATATATATTATAAGAAATAGATTTAATTTGTGTTAGTATAAGAAAAAAAATTATACAAAAATCCAATCATTTAATATTATAACTTAATCGCCCACTATTTTATTATTCTAACAAACACATGCATAGCATAACAACTAAACTCGGAAAAGTAATCAAGAGTGGTGGTTTTAATAAAACGATAGAGAATCATTCCAAACCAGAAAAATAAGGTGGCTTCCTCATGACACGGAATCTAATCCTCCACCTACCAAGTGGTTGGTAGAAGAAAATATGCCCAGAAAAACACAACACTAATAGCATCCAATGCTTGGTTTATACTAAGAAAAAAACATTAAAAAAAATACAACACTACAAGTGAGTTTTGATGATGGTTTTGGGTTAGGCTACGCAACATGACAATATCAGTAGATGGCCATGTTACGGTAATATCAAGAAGGAACAAACAAAGCAAAAGGGTGAGATTCCAATTTTGGCACAAGAAAACAACATCAAACTATACCAAATGCAATAGACAATTAACCGCTACTTAATATGACATACCATAGGTTTAAATAAAAAGATCATAACCAAATAAACAGCTCATGTTGAACGAAGGCTTTGTAACAAGTTTCTATTTAAATAGTAAATTCCGGATGTTAGGAAACATCCAAACCATAAAGTTTGCACGTTGCGAGGTCAACACAACACATTGTGCATCATAAATTAACCCATCAAGATCCTCGAGTGCCATCGAACTCTACATATGCTAAGGAAATAAAAACCCGGGGGGAAACACAGATACCATTACTGCAAGACTCGAGGACAGAAAGTGTTTTGACTAAATGCCAACGGGTACCTTACGACATATCTGTTTCTATGTATGTATATATGTAAATATTATCTCAGAACAGCAATCAACCCCAGAAACATTTTAAGGATGATTCAGTGCATAGCAGTGCGTGGAGCACGGGAACGGACTGGTGTCTTCGATGGACTTACCCTGCATACAGAAAAATAATAATTGTTTAAGAGTTGAAGACTTCATTTCATAGTGTTTCTTTTTTCTAGTTTTTCTAACTACAGTTGAAATCTGGAGGAGTATGCCAATCCAACCTTATAGGCAGTGCACCCAAAATCACACCACTGCAGCTCAGAGCTGCGATTGCACTCTCAGCCTGCAAGGAAGAGGCAAACAAATTCATCAGACCAAAAAACCATAGGGCGACAAAATAATTGGGAGAATATAGACAATATATCATATCAAGGGAGCGTTTGGTTGGAGGATAAAAATGTTGAGAAATTTTTCATGGATGTCCACAAGTAAATATCCACAATAATTTCCAGCCCATTTTTACCTTCAAACCAAGCATACCATAAAAAATAGAAAAAAAAATTGAAACTAAATGGAGACGGAACACACAATTTAAAAGTAAAAGAAGCCACATCTCTCAACCACATGAGGCATCATAGTACATGTTAGGAGTGAGAAGTAGTCGAGAACCAACATTATTTAATATTTATCCACTTCAACTTCCAAAGGTGGAAAATCATTTTCAAATACCAGATCAAAGACTCCCGTAAACCACTTGGGACTTTCCCGGTACACACCAATTTACCAACCCCACCCTTCGTCCCTCTAGTTGCTCTAGTTACACCTCAGAGCAGCTATGTCGAATGCATGACAAATCAAATGGAGTGGATCCCACCTCCATGTTACACTTTAATAGCAAGGAGTTGAGGGACGAGCAACAAAGGAACTTCTTAAGACCCTGACTACAGCAGGATAAATTAATCACTTTTACTTTGTTTGAACAAATTTACCATTACAACCTAATTTTCACAGCACTAAGTTCACAGGTTGGCTCTACTTCAATTTGCAAGCGATTTCATTGATTGGCATGCTCAAATATTTATTTTGTTAAGAAATGATTATGATAGAAAGATCCAAATGTTCCCAGAGAAGCTATCAACAAGACACGACTACTGTGGAATGTAACAATAATTAGTAAGAACAGAATGGAACTCTTTAAATAGCAGTAAAGTCAGATGCATAGCTCAGAAATGGGAAATTAAGAATTAGGTGAATATTAACTGACTCGGATGAAAATAAGAAAGACAAATGAATTATTACCAGTGCAAACTCAACGAATGCAATTCGAGTTGAATGATGGTAATCTCCAAGAAGCCTCAAGCGGTGAACCTGTATTCAACCAACAAAAACCTCTTAAGCAATGGACCTAGAGAACTATATAATAACATATTTCAATTCATCTAACAAATGCACATTTCCTGGTCCATGAACAGTTACTAACCTCTCCACATATAGATTCAAAGAAGCTTTTGACATCTGCTTGAGTGAGCTGTAACAGAAACAAGAAAGAAAAGTTAGGAATTAATGAGCCATATTTGCTGCAACCTGCAAAACAGACATTAGAAAGCGAAACTAATATATCCTAAGAAAGGGTCAGATCACCACCTTCTTGTCGATATTTGTGCAATAGATTGTTCTTGAGCACATCTCTCTTTCATCTTCAGACTGAGAATAAATCATCGTTAGAAATGTAGAACCGAAAAGAATATATCAATCATCTTCTAGAAAATATCTTGAGTGAGCCCATGTGGGATAAAGAAAAAAAGAAAGAACTTACCCTGGGCAAAAATGTTGGGTTGACAGGTGCAATGGCAGTTTTTGAAGGTAGCACTCTAAGTGGATAATATCCGAGCATAGTTCCAGAAAGGCTCAAAGCAGCCCTTGCACCATCTGCAGAAATAATAGCATTAGTACGGCAAAATGTTAATAACTAGAGCATACAGACATCATTTATTAAGTTGAACCGTTACCTTCATCCGTAAACTCAATGAAAGCAAACCGAAGAATAGAATTGGGATCCCCGCATACGCGGCAGTCAACGACCTATATTCATGAAAAAGGAGTTCATTTAAAAGTAATCACAAGGTCAAATGTCATTAAGAAGCACATGTCGCAACTCGCAAGCAAACAAAATGTAACCGTTTCCTACCTGGCCACAGTTAAGAAAGAGAGCCGCCAGCTGCTCTTCGGTAACCTAGAAACCAACATAAAAAACCACCTTCCAAGTGAATACACATTGCATTCTTTGCAAGTTAGCTGAAATGATAAAATCCATAAGACAACTAAAAACATGTACCAGCTGATCAATGTCAGACACATAAACAGTCCTCCTAATCATCTCTTCCCTTTTCTCCATATCCATCTTATTATTCGCTCTACGCTTCCCTTGACTATAGCCATTCTTCCTCTGCAACAAGCAATTATTGTATCAATAAAAATTCAAGGCACAAGTTAAAAGATAATATTCCACCATTGGATAAATAAAAAAAAAATTCTTCCAAGTTCATACCCTTCTGTTAGTCTGGCCATTAGCATTGCCATAATTATTGTGGAGCAGAAAATTGTTGGCGAATCCAAAAGCAGCAGCACCACCAGGACCAGCCAAGTAACCGTGACTGTTGGCGAGCGACGGCGGCACAAACTCCTCAGCCATGGGGTTCAACTTTGACAAAAGCTCCTCCAAATCCCTCATCTCCCTCTTATAACTCTCACCACAGTTCTCCCCATTCCTTACCGCATTAATCCCAACATACCCATCATTGTTGACCACCATCTGTTGACCCTGGACTCCGTTTCCATCAAACCCATTTCGAATCTGACCCACCTGAGCCTTGTAATTACCGTTAGTGACTGACACAACAGTGTTTGCACCTCTGTCTTGGTTGAATACACCGTTCAGATTCTGATCACCACCACCACCGTTGACAGCGCCTCCTCCTCCGCCGCCGCCGCCGCCAGACCTTGCCTTTGATTTCTCCATCTCAGTGGTGTCCGATGAGACAACACTGTTGTCCAAATTTTGACTGGAAGAACCGATTTTGGCCCCAGCATTCTCAGCAACAGCCATAATCACGGAAATAAGAAGACGCACACACACCCCCAACCCACTTCCCTAGATGTAAAAAAGCTTCCTCCTTTTTTTCAGCTTTCAGGTTTATCAGTGAATCTGTGTCCCCCAACAAAGAAAACAAGAAAAGAAAAAACTATACTAAACTAACAACAAGAGAAAGAGAGAGAGAAATGAAGCATAAGAGCATGTTAGGGGAGACGTACCTGGGTTTTAATGTAACAAATTTTCCATTGACATAAGATCAAGCTGATCCTGAAGATCGTCAAAAATAGAGGTTACTTTAAAACCCCACAAAGGGAGAAAAATAAATAAAATATGTATATATGGAAAGAGAGAGAGAGACAGATTGGTGAAAAAGAGATAGAGAAAAAGGTTAAAGATATTATCTTACTAATTTATTTACTGAAGAAGAAGGAGGAGGAGGAGGAAGAAGAAAAGATGAGTGATGGTTATTAGTGTTTGTTGGAGAGAGAGAGCGAGAGAGAGAAAGAAGAAAGAGATGATTTATCTTCGGATCGTCCCTTTGAGGGTGCAGTGGGGGTTTGGGAGGTAGCTGGGGAAGCTGAGAAGAGAAAAAGAGAAAAGGAGAAGGTCCGAAATTAAATTGATAACGATGATGAAATGAGATGAGATGATCAACCAATGTATGTATCCAACAGAACAAAATGAATTGAACACAGCAACACCAACACCCTCATTGCTCATTAGTCATTACATTACATTACATTTTTTTCTTTTTTTATTTTAATTACATTACATATAACACCCAAATAAATTTACTTTTTTTGCATCAATTTCCATTACTGCCCCCCGTCTCTCTTCTCTCTCCCTCCCCATAATTTCTACATACATGTCATGGTCATGCCTTCCATAGCATCGCATCCGCCATCCACAAGGGATAATGGGATATATATATATATATATAAAAGAATATTAGGCTAAGGATGCATAGAGTTCAATATGAAAGAATATCAAGTTACTATAGTAAAAAAATAATAAAAATAAATAATATTACACCTAGTATAACAATCTTTATGTCTAGAGTAAAAATTAATTATTCACTTATAGTCTCTCAGGTTTTAGATATAATAAAAGAAAAAACTTTTAAAATAAATAAATAATAAATTAGTGAAAATTAATACAAAATATAATAAAAATTTAAGAAAATGATATTTTACTAGATATATAAAAAAAACTATTAAGATAAGAGAACTATATTATAAATATCTAAAAAAATAATATTATTATATATTTCTTTGATTGATTTAATAATTACTTTCAAAACTTTAAAAGAGAATTTTGTCCTTTAACAAAAATAAATACTACTTAAAAAATTAGTACAGATCAAATAATAAAATCACAATACCTTTTTAGAAAAATTATAAAACTATAATTGTCCAAGACTGGGAATTAGAAGTTACCCTTTATAAGGATAGTAGTTTGGAAGGCAATGTAAATAAAAAAAGTCCTATAATTATATTAATACGGTTTTAGAAGATATGAAAAACAGTTATAAAGAATTAAACATAGACATAAATAAAATAAATTTGTAGAAAAATCTATATACAAATTTTAAAGTCTTGACATAATCAAACTTAGAATAAGTGTAAAAGCAAATATAGAAGAGTTAAAAGAAAAACTTAAAATAATAAACTAGAAAAAGACGGCTATCAACACAATATACTTACATGTTAAGAAAATATTCTTCAAAAATTAAAATTACTCAAAACTCAGAAATTATTGTCTATGACCAATCCCAGCAAATGTAAGTCTTGAGAAAAAGATACAATCAGTACATAATAGTTTTACTAGATTTAATTTAGTAGAATAAAATTTAGATGGATTAAGTGAATAAGTTATTTTAAACTTAATGTATAATATAACGATGGTGGCAATCACCTATAAATTAAAATGAGCTAGTAATAGAGAAGTTACTGTACTGATAACTCAATGATTCACTGAACAATTAAAAATATAGTGAGATAACTTTTTCACCTTACAAGAAAAAGAGTTAATCCTTAATAGTGTTAAACAAGAAGATCGATTACAGGATGTTACAACAACCTTGATATTTACAATCATAAAAAACTTCTTAGGAGAACTAAACATTTTTAAAGATAAAATTAAAACTCAGTTAATGAATTCAAGATGTCCAACCATATTTAATTATAGATAGTACTAAGATATTTTTATATCTAAAGTCATCATGAGAAATGATGAATCAATTTTTTTTTTAAAAAGAAAGATTCATAACATTCTTACCCAAATCTTTTGAAGATAAAGTATTACAGAGATTACAATCCTTATTTGGTATTTAAATACCATACGAAAGATTAATATTTGGATAAATACATAATATAATAGTATAAATAGGAGTAAAAATATGTACGAATACTAGGCTGCAAAAAAAAATTAACAAAAAAATGCTAGTAACAAGCAAGAACTAGAAAATTTTTGCCAGCAATATGATATTGCTACAGAAAAGGCACCCAATAACCAAAAGTAAATTATTAAAAAAAGAAATAATAAGAAAAATGACAATAAATATCAATATCAAGAACTATATAAGGTATAATACAAATTTATGTACAAGTCAAAAGAAAATTATAAAAAAACAAAAATATAATAATAAAAAATAAGAAAAAAATAGAATAATAAAAAGTGCAAAGAATAAAAAATATATAATCTGTTAAAAATATAAAAAATTAGGTCATTATGTAAATAACTACAAAATAAAAAAATATAAATAAAATTAGTAATAAAAAAGTAAGACAAGCACTAATAACTATATTAATCGATGACGAATCAGAAATAAAAATAGAGTCTAAATACTTGTAAGATTATTCAGATAATTTTACATAACAACTAGATATAAATTCTTGTTCAAGTTTATCAGAACCAGAGGATGAATATTATTTAAAACCAGAAATATGTTGTTATAATAACTGTGTAAAATCTGTTAATATATGATCACAAAAAATCAGTTCGAGCCTATTGATATATTAACTAGGAAATAGACAGGTATACTAATATCTGTAATAGATAAGTTAAAAGATTCTCCACTAAAAAATGTATTTATATTACAATTAAATGATTTAGTTAAAAAAAAGGAAGAAATTAAGGAGTAGGTGAGGCCAGTAGAGATAAAAAAATATATATATACAACAGGTTTAAAATTTTCAAGAACAAAACTTTCTTAAAACTTCTAAAAAAAATTAAAATAAGAAATCTCTAAGTTAAGGCAACAAGATATTTTTTTAATTATAAGATATTAAAATTAGAGGGAGAGAATATAATAAAAGCACAAAAATAATAAAGAGCGACTAGAATTAATAAAAGATGAGGAGGAGATTGTGAGTTAATAAAATACTTAATTTGAATTAATGAGTTAATGTTATTAGTTAGTCAAAAATGGTATATTTCTGTACTCATAATTATTGGAGGAGAAAATTTTGAATTTAAAGTTATGGTAGATTTAGAGCAGATGTAAATTATATATAAGAGGGACTAATACCTATTAAATATTATGAAAAGATTATCGAAATAATTTTAAAGCAGAAAATGGTAAAATGATTATAAATTATAAAATTTTTAAAGTAAAGGCTTGTAAAATAAAGTATGTTTTTCAACTATCTTTTTTTCTAGCCAAAAGAATAACTAAATAAGTTATATTGTATAATTCTTTTACTCTCTTGTTCTATTTTTTTAAAGTAGATAGAAAAGGGATAACTACTTATTGTATACTGAAGGTTTCAGAAGGTTTAGAGGAGGGGAGTTAAATCTATGGCCTTTTTTAACTTTAAATAATTAAGCGTTAAACACAGAATTTTGAACTTGATTTCTATTTGGTTTACGCAACGGATAATTCAGGAGACAATCTTGTTTTGTCTCATAAAACCAGAAAATAGAACTAAAGCAAAGAGAAAGAAGATGACACAGCCATATATCATAGTTCAGTAGTTGCCTTGTGCAATACAACCTACCTCCAGTTTTCACTATAATGTTGGTGAAATTTTCACTATAATCCAAGTATTACATACACCAATTCTATAGGACTCAACGTAATCCTATATGGGCACACAAACTTGAACATAAACTTGACTTGGTTATGCTAATACCTAGACTTACTGCACTAAGTGCTTACCCAACTTAACAAGGGATACCTCTCAGGTACATGACACAAGACAGAAGATACAACCAAAAGAAATCTGAAATCACTCTTGACTTTTCTCTCAAGTGTATCTCTCAACCTTTTTCACTCTATGGCTTTTTTCAATGCCTCTCTTTCTTGTCTTTTACCTTTCAAAGAAAACTAAGAAAAAGAAAACTAAGAAAGATATACATTGAAACTGAAATACAAATAGTAAAACATGAAGGAAATGATGAATAACACTCTTGACTCTATGAACTGAACTCAGCATCTGAACTAATCACTTTGTTCTTCATCTTGGCGGAATTCTCCCTTTAGTGTAAGTGCAATGCTTCCAAGACTTCAAAATTAGTAGTGAGGATTCTCTCTCTCTCTCTCTCTCTCTCTCTCTCTCTCTCTCTCTCTCTCNNTCCCTCCTTGTTCTATGCTCATATTCAATTTTTCTTTTTGTACCTTGCTTTTAGCCAAAATTAGGATTTTTTCCAAGTCAACTTCTTGGACTTTGAACTTTCAAAATTCATCCTTTCTTTTTTTTCAATCAACCCCTAAATTAGGCATTTAAAATTTGATCCATTTGCTTGACCAAAGACATCAGAGCAGCAGAAATGAGCTTGCTCAATGATAATTCCAAATTCAAAATTTTGAAAATGTGTTTTGACTCCAAGTAATAACTTTAACCATTGATACACAACAGAGATAATCAACTACCATTTTCTTTTTTTTTCTTTAAATGGCATCACAGAGAGTAGGAGAAGAAGTGAAGAAATCAACTTGCATGCAAAAAGAAATTATTTACCTTTAACCCTGACTTGGTGTAACATGCTTTTAATTTATTTTGATTAGACTCTTGCTTTTTTTATGAGCTTTCTCTTTCTTTCTTCTCTGGTGTAAGTGAGCTTGAAGGTGAAGGTCTCTTTCTCTCTCTCTTTCAAGTGTTTACCAGATTTGAAGCATGTTGAAACTTAGCTTTATTGAACGCTTTTCTTTGTTTCACTTTGTATTGGGCTTAGTTGTGGATTTAATATCCATTCAGTACATTTGATTGCTTTGTTTCATTTGTTTGGATTGCTACTCAATTATTTGGGCCTGCATCACTTAAATGAACCACTCAAACCCAATTGGGTGTTTAACCGGCCAATAAATTAATGTTTATCATCATTATTAAATTAATATTCATTCTTAACTCAACAATCTCCCCCTTGATGACAAACATAATTTCAAAGGATAGAATCAAAAGAATTGAATTAGATAATGTTAAGGCACTTCCCTTTGATGACATCTAGTAGTTTTGATGTGCTCCCCCTTTTTTTCAAGGATTGCTCCCCCTGACTTTGTGCTCATGTTTTGTTTCCTATTTAAATATCTACACACAGAACACACAACTATACACAACATACGGATAGCACAATTTTTTACAGATAGCACAATTGTTTTGTTTCATTTTCAACCAATGAAACCAAACACTTGATCATGGTCTAAGTGTATCATCAACACTTGTTCAAAAAATAATGCAATAGTTATCAATGAATAGAGAAATCGTCAAAGAATTCTAAACCATAGTACAAAAAAATTAATCATTTTAAAACATAGCATAAAACCGGAACAGAGCATGAAAAAAAATATTCTAAAATAGAGTATGCCATATTACCTGCAACAAAATAAAAATTATGAAATCCAAAAATTCTAAACTATTCAATTCTACTTTCTTCTACTACTCTCCCTTTTGTCATCACGGGAGAAGCTAGAAGCAATGGAAGTCAGCAAAAATGGTTAGAGTTTCAAGTTTATAAAAACTTGATTAAAATCAAAAGCAAAATATAACATTTATTAGTGTTTACAGTCATCCAAAATAAAACAGAGGCTAAAACAAACTACAATAGTTCCAAGAGACAAATGTCCAAATAATAGAGACCAGCAACTAGAGACATCCTCTAACATCCAATCCATCCTCCTTAGAATCAAGTGGTTCCTCTAGGTCAATGGCCATTGTTTCGTCCTCATTAATGTTGTCAACATACTTCATAAGGATGGCTACTCTGTCTTTTGATTTTCTAAGGACATTTTCATGTTTGACCGCAAGCTTCCTTTCTTGTTTTCTTGTAGAGATTAGATGCTTGGATAGGTTCATAAACTCTTGCAAAATATCCTTCACAACTCTAAAAAGGAGTGATTTGTGACCAGTTTAGGCTGAGATTCCTGAGGTAGAAGGAGGATGAGTGTTGTCGAGTTCACCATCAAGAACTACCCTTTCAGTTCTCGTAGGCCCTTTCTTGTGCTGTTTCACTGAACCACCTCCTTTTAGATATGGGTGTCTATTTTCATATGATTTATTTGAAAGGTCAAAATCAAATTGTTCAAATATGCAAGTTAAAAATATGCCATACGGAAGAGCCATAATTTTGTCATTCCTTATGCAGTCAAACATATGCCTCACTATTAAATATGCAAAAGATATTTCAATTTTAGTGATGATAGCATATAAAACTAAAGTATCACAGAAAGACACCCTATGATATAAGCCGCTTTGATGTAGAATAATGTGGTTCACTATACGATGCAATTGCGCATGAAGAGGGCCGAGGACTTTGTGAATAGATGTAAGGCCATCAATAAGAGAAATATTCTCACCCACATGAGTTAGAGCATCTTTATATAAAACACCCAACCCCTCATCCCACTTACCCGTAGTATAAGCATAGTATACCAACACCAGTGTATTCTAAAGAGTCACTAATAGATTTACTATTCAAGACAATTTTACGACCTTTGACATACGAGTGAATACTTCCCTTATGGTAGGTCAGATTTGTACAAAACTCTAGAGCTAAAACTGGGTAAACAAGTTTTTTAATTTTGAAAAATTGATTCCATTCTAGAAAATCAATATTTTCAACAAATGTAAAACCTTTCTTTTTCAGATTTGGTAAGTCAGCCAAAAAAGTGGGGCATATGGGACGATGAACAACAACACCTTCATAAAAGTCATGGTTCATGGCTGAGCAAAAATGGTGAGGGTTGTAGTTGGAGTGGAAGGTCATAAACTGAGATTTGTGTTCAAAAGAATCAATGTTGTGAAGCTCCTTAAACGATTTAAGAGGGACTGACCTAGACTTAGGTCTCAAAGGTTCAGGAGCGGGTTCCTTTGTAGTAGGACGCTTCCTCTTTGAAGTGCTTGGCCGAGAAAGAGCACTGAGTGGAGCCAATGACTTAGACGACTGATGCCAGGGCATCTTGGCCAGTTTCACTGATCTTTTCTTTACTGTTTTAGGATACTTTCATGCATTTTCTTAGTAAATAAGCAAGTTTTGGATGAAAATACACTTACACCTTGATTCAAGCAAACATTGTGAACTTTACATGATTTCATGAGAATTAGGCAGGAATTGAATGATATAATTGATGATACATAATCTCGTGACTTGGAACAGAGCTTTGATGCACTTTAATTACTTGATTTCAGGACAAAGGAAGCAAGAAGGAGTCACGTTAGTTGTCATGTTAAGATAATTAACGTGACCACTAACGTGGAATGGGGACAAGCTTGTAGCGTTGGTAAAAGTGAATGCCACTAACGTTCCACAAAGGCACATTTAGCCACGTTAATCCAATTAACGTGAACTCTAACGTGGGGGGAGGAAGCAATCGCCAACGTTAGTGACACTCACCTTTGTCACTAACGTTGGACTAAGCCAAGAGTGCCCACGTTAGTAGTCACGTTAAGACCACTAATGTGAAGAGTAACGTGGAGCTAAGCATGATGGGCCAACGTTAGTGACACTCACATTTGTCACTAACGTTGGAGATGGCAATCACCACCACGTTAGTGGTCACGTTAATCCAATTAACATGAACTCTAACGTGGGAAGGAGGGGCATTTGGAGCGTTAGTGACAAAGGTAAGTGTCACTAACGCTCTCAAAGCTTAGGCATGCCCACGTTAAGGGTCACGTTAGTTACACTAATGTGAACTCTAACGTGGGGAGAAGACCTAAGAGCCAACGTTATTGAAAAAGGTGAACTTTAATAACGTTTGCCAAGGATCAAGAGGCAACGTTAGTGCCACTAACGTTGAAGTTAACGTGGATCATTAGTGGGTTGGAACGTTAGTGGAAAAGGTGATCGTCACTAACGTTCTTGAACCCACATTTTCACTTAACGTTAACACTACTAACGTCCTAACTAACGTCCATGCCTAACTCACACTTTTCTA
>NC_029781.3:64689007-64696495 GCF_000817695.3 Arachis duranensis
AACAACTAAACCCCCTTTCATTGGGTTAGGGAGCTCTGTTGTAATTTGATGGATTAATTATAGTTTTCTTTCTTCTTCCTCTTTCTTTTCTCTTGATTTACTAGAAAGCTTTCGATCTTAATTCAATTGGTTAGTTGTCTTAGAAAAAAAACTCTCTATAATTGGGTTTCCTCTGAGCCTTGGAAAAGGGATGAGGAGATTATGCTAGAAATGCTTTCTCATGTTGGACCAAATTGGGATTTGGACGCATATAGTGATATGTAATCCTCCCAACACTTTAATTTGGAAATACATGTGGTATAATCAGTGACCATACTTTATCTTTTCCCATGAGCAATTAAATCAAGGAATTGGGCAATTTTTCAAGCTTAGAGAGATTGGGTTGCCAAGGAATTGGGATCCAATCACCTAAGATTGTCAAGGAGATCAATGAATGCATTGATTGAGGAAGAGATGAGAATGAATTTGATCCGGAGAATGCAACATCTACTAAGTCCAATGAATCCCCCATTTCTGATCTTACCCATTCTCTTTACTTTCTGCCATTTATCTTCATGCTCATTTCCCCAAATTCCCATTTAAGATTCTGCAATTTACTTTCCCGCTATTTAATTTTCTACAATTCTCAACTCAATTTCTGTTAGCTCAACTAGCACATCTTTCCAATTAAAGTTGCTTGACCAATCAATCCCTGTGGGATTCGACCTCACTCTATTGTGAATTTTTACTTGACGATAATTCGGTATACTTGCCGAAGGGAAATTTGTTGAGAGATAAATTTTTGTGCATCAAGTTTATGGCACCGTTGCCGGAGATTGATTTTGTATTGACAATGATTAAGTTGGAAGTTCACTAGATTGAGCATTTTCTTTTGATTGTTTATTTTACCTAGTCAATTACCTTTAGTTTCAGTTATTTTCTTCCTAATCCCCTCTTCCCTCTTTGTTTTCTTTTTCTTTGTTATTATTTACAATTCTGCCCACTAATCCACTAACTGTTTGATAATCTGCACCACTCATACTAACAGCCACTCTAACAAGAATAATCTCTTCATTTTATTTCTTGCTGTGTGCTCTATTAGTTGTATGACAGGGAGAAAAAGCGGAGCTTCAACTTCCTTTGATTCGGAACCTGAGAGGACCTTCCTTAGATTAAGGAGGGAAGCAAGAGAGAAAAGAGCTGTTGGTGCTGAGGAAGATGAAGAATACTTTGAAACAAACATGGAGGAGAATATGGAAAACAACCATGAAGGAGATGCTCACAACCATGCCAGAGAGGGCCCTGTGAATCATGCTGGGAAAGAGAGAAGAGTTCTAGGCTCCTACATCAATCCAAACCCAGGAAATTATGGAAGTAGTATCCAAAAGCCGACCATACATGCCAATAACTTTAAATTAAAACCCCAGCTCATCACCCTTGTTCAGAACAATTGTTCATTCGGAGGAAGTGCCCAAGAAGACCCCAATCAACATCTAACCACCTTCCTAAGAATATGTGACATTGTGAAGTCTAATGGTGTTCATCCGGATGTCTATAGACTGCTTTTGTTCCCTTTTTCACTCAGGGACAAAGCATCTAAATGGCTGGAATCTTTCCCAAAGGAGAGTTTGACAAATTGGGAATATGTGGTAAACAAATTTTTGGCAAGTTTTTACCCCCCTCAAAGAATCAACAGGCTGAGAGCTGAGGTACAAACCTTCAGGCAACAAGATGGTGAAACTCTCTATGAGGCTTGGGAGAGGTTTAAGGACTTAACAAGAAGGTGCCCACCAGACATGTTCAATGAATGGGTTCAACTACACATCTTTGACAAACCCCAATTTGACGGTTTGTTTGGTATTGAATTTAGAGTATTTTTGATAACCTTTTGTCACATTTAGCCTATGAATTAGCATGGTTTTGTTATCTCTCCCATATTCGTGCTTAAATGTAAAAACATGCTTTTTGAGCCTTATTTTGATGAATTCTAAGTTTCTCTTTGATTCCATAAGATGCCTTGATGTGTTTGCTAGTAATTACAGGATTGAAATAGGCTAGGCATGGATCAAAGGAAGCAAGGAAGGAAGCATGCAAGTGGAGAGAAGCACAAAAAGCCAAAGAGTTGATTTCGGCCAAGCACGCGTACGCGCACAAGGCGCTCGCGCGCACATTGCGAAACAGGCCAAGGACGCGCACGCGTACCGTGCGCGCACGCGCCGATGATGGCACATGACCTCACTAATGCAACACGTGCCTGGCGATTTTGGAAGGTTTTCAGCAACCAACTTTGGCGCCAAAATGCATATAAGAGCCAAGGATTGAAGGGGATTGATATACATTGACACACTTTCACACTCATAGACGAATTAGGAGAGAATTAGATAGTTAGTTAGTTTTAGAAGTAGTTTCTAGAGAGAGAAACTCTCACTTCTCTCTAGGATTAGGATTAGGTTTAGGATAATCTCTCTTCTTAGATCTAGATTTAATTCATGCTTTGATTCAATTTTCTTTTATCAATTCTTAATCTTCTCATCTCTCTCTTCCTAGTTATGTGCTTTGATAATTGTAATTCTTCACTTTGTTTTTGGATATATTGTTGTTCCTTTGCTTTCTTCCAATAATGCAATTTGAGGTAATTCATGATAGTTGTGATTTCCTTGATTGTTGTTGTTAATTCTTTGCAATAATTGTTGTTAGATTCTATTCTTGTTGTCAATTTACTATGCTTTTCTTTTATGCCTTCCAAGTGTTTGATGAAATGCTTGGTTGGATTTTAGTGTAGCTTTTGTTCCTCTTGGCCTAGGTAGAGTAATTGGTGACTCTTGAGTTATCTAATCCCTTTGTTGATTGATAATTAGAAGTTGCTAATCGATTTGAATACCTCTAAAGCTAGTCTTTCCTTTAGGAGTTGATTAGGACTTGAGGAATCAAATTGATTCATCCACTTGACTTTCCTCCATCGCTAGAGGTTGACTAAGTGGGAGCAATGAACAATTTGCCATCACAATTGAGGAGGATAACTAGGATAGGACTTCTAGTTCTCATATCTCGCCAAGAGCTTTGGTAGTTGTTAGTTTATTTTCTTTGCCATTTATATTTCTTGTCTAAAATCTTAAAAACCCAAATATAACTCACAACCAATAACAAGACACTTTATTGTAAATCCTAGGGAGAATGACCCGAGGTCCAATACTTCGGTTTATAAATTCTAGCGGTTTGTACTAGTGACAAACAACTTTTTGTACGAAAGGATTATTGTTTGGTTTAGAAACTATACTTTACAACGAGACTTCATTAGTGAAATTCTAAACCGTCAAAAATCCGATCGTCAATCTTCTATGAAGGTCTTTCCTACGAGTCAAATAAGGCCGTGGACCATTCATCAGGGGCTCTCTAAGCAAGAAGAAGACCATTGAAGAGGCCATAGATGTCATTGAGACTGTAGCTGAGAATGACTACTTCTATACTTCTGAAAGGAGCAACACTCGAGGAGTGATGGAGCTAAACCACATGGATGAACTGCTGGCTCAAAATAAGATGATCACCAAGCAGTTAGTTGACCTTACCAAGAAGGTGGAAGAGAACCAAGTTGTAGCAATCACCACTTCATCACCGGCTCAAGAAGGAGTGAATGCAGGAGAAAAAGGTGACTGGGAATAAGCCAATTATGTTGGAAACTCACCCAGACAGATCCATGATCCATACTCCAAAACTTAGAATTCTGGTTGGAGGAACCACCCTAATTTTGGGTGGGAAAACCAACAAGACCAAGGCCAAGACCAGAGACGCCACAACCACAATCCCAACAACAATACAACTCACCAACACTCCTCACAGAGATCATATCAACACCTACCTAATCACCCTTCTCAACCTCCTAACCTCAACCCACCATCACCAACCGAAGATAGACTCTCCAGAATTGAGACTTTACTTGAAGACATATGTAAGGAAGTCCAAGAAAATAGAGTGTTCAAGGATGAAGTGCGAGCCAATATAAAAAACCAGGGAGACACCATCAAAAGGCTGGAGTCCCAAGTGGGGTATCTATCTCAACAGTTTCCCAAACCTACCGATAGTTTTCCAAGTGACACAGAGAAGAACCCAAGAGGAGAAGCAAAGAAAGTAAGATGGGAGGAATGCAAGATGATCACTCTAAGTGATGAGAGAAGTGTGGAAGAAGCAAACACACAAATAGAACACTTCCAAGACAATCCAAAGGAAAAGCATGAAGAGAAAAATCAAGAGGAGCTAAAGAAAGAGGAGACTCTGAACCCATATGCACCTTTTCCCCAAAGGCTCAAGGGTGGTGTAGCAAGGAGAGTATATTCAAGGTTCCTCGACATGTTTGCATCCCTTCATGTGAACATACCGTTAATTAAGGCTCTGCAGCAGATGCCCTCATACATCAAGTACATAAAGGAGCTGCAAACCAAAAAGAGTTCACTGAAGGGTGGGCAAACAATAGTGATGAATAAGGAGTGCAGTGCTCTCATTCAAACAGAGCCACTTACAAAGAAGAAGGACCCAGGGAGTTTTCACATCTCTTGTGCTATAGGAGAAGCAATGATTAATAAGGAACTCTGTGACCTGGGAGCAAGCATCAACTTAATGCCTCTATCCCTCATGAAAAAGCTCCAAATCAATGAGATAACACCCACGAAGGTAATCATCAAACTAGCCGACAAAACTCAAAAACAGGCAATAGGAGTGGTTGAAAATGTGTTAGTGAAGGTTGGGAACTACTTCCTTTCCACAGACTTTGTTATCTTGGAGATAAAAGAGAATCACATCCATCCCATCACCCTTGGAAGACCATTCTTAGCTACAGCCAGGGCACTTATAGATGTGGAGCGAGGAGAACTAATATTGAGGATACATGATGAACAACTCACCTTCAATGTCTTCAAACCCTCACAAGAAGCAGATCATGATAACAAGGAGTCAAGGGAAGATCGCAATAAGGAACTGATGGAAGAGACAAGCACGAGAGCACAAGCACCACACCTGAGAATCCCTATGGTTGACAAGCAATGTGGTCAGAAGGAACAACAGCCAAGTGTAACCCAAGAGGAGCCAGACCCACCAGAGTCACATGAGACAAGCAACAAAACCATCATAAAAGAAGGAACCACAAGGAGCAAAGTAACATCGAGGGAAATAAGGAAAAAGGCCCCAAGGGGATGGAGGAACAAGAAGATCCCTACAGAAGATTTTTCTCCAGGAGATGAAGTGGTCTCTGCTTATATTCCACCTATCCTACCTCATCTCCCCATCATCCCATCTCAGCTACCTCAAGTGTACACCATCAGCAAAATTCTGTCCTTAGAACATGTGGAGCTTCTTAACAAAGCCAATAGAGATATATTCACTGCAAGAGTGGAAGATTTGAAGCACTACCTACCACCCTGACAAAGGCCAGACGTCAAGCTAATGACGTTAAAGAAGCGCTTCATGGGAGGCAACCCATGTTCTATATCCTTTCCTTTTAATCTTTGATAGTAGTTAATAAAGCAAGGTTCATGAATCCTAAACCAACTTTGACAAGCACTTATAAGAACCTCTACATGCAGCATATAGTGAATGACAAGTTTGGTGTTCAAGGCACACTAAGAGAGCTTGAACACAATTCATATTATGTCAACCTTAGAGCCTTAATCAAATTTTTTTCACCACATGATCACAAACTAAGTTTGGTGTCACCAACGTTGCATGCATGAGCACTTGATTGGTCGGTTGGTTTTCATTCATGAATGGCTCTTAGTTAATCAAAAGCAAAAAAAAGGGGGGTGGCTAGCATCCAAAAATTTTCCTTCCACCACAATTCAAACTAATCTCTCTTTTCTTTTGTTGTGCAAGGATATTAAAGGGAATGTTGGAAGAAATTGAAGGGACAACCAATTGAAGGGGGGTTCGGCCACTTTGATAACGGAACTACACACTTGTCCTCAAGGGGAGTACCTTGGTAAGTGTTGCCATGCAACATTGGGAGTAGGATAACCTTGGAGACCGAACCAATCAATTCATAAAGATGGTGATCCTTGTGCCCATCTAATGCTAAACCCCAACCGTCCACCATTGGATTTTTCTATCAATCCACACCCTTTAAGTCTCATCATCCTCCTATATAACAACCCTCACTCTAAACCTTTCCATATACAACTATCCGTCCAATCCATCTCTCTCTTCTTTCTTCTGAAACACAATCCTCTAAGCTACACCATATCTAAACCCGATCGAATTCCATCATCAATCCATACCCCTCAATACCTTCACATACCAACTCCTACTCATGGCATCATCAAGCTCCAAGAGGCAACAGGGGAAGGAACCGGTGGAGAGCATTCTTTTCGATGAAAGGAGATTCAAGACCGCCTTCCATGAGCTCCAATTTGAACGGATAAAACACAAAAAAATACTGCCAGAGTTGACATTCCAGTTCAACGAGGATGAGTGGCCACAGATTAGAGAGAAGATTGAATAGAAGGGTTGGCAAAAGCTCACGAAGCTAGAAACAAAGATAAATGCAAACCTCATCAAGGAGTTCTATGCCAATGTGGCCAAAGAAGACAATACCAGGGCTTGGTGCACAAAATTGTGATCATCAACAATGGCGCCAAAGACTTGGAGCTCTCAAACGTGAATCACACTTTGTCACAACTTCGCACAACTAACCAGTAAGTGCACTGGGTCGTCTAAGTAATACCTTACGTGAGTAAGGATCGATCCTACGGAGATTGTCGGTATGAAGCAAACTATGGTCATCTTGTAAATCTGAGTCAGGCGGATTCAAATGGTTATAATGGTTTTCGAATATAAAGATAAATAAAGCATAAAATAGAGATAAAGATACTTATATAATTCATTGGTGGGAATTTCAGATAAGTGCATGAAGATACTATGTTCCTTCTGAATCTCTGCTTTCCTACTGCTTTCATCCAATCATTCTTACTCCTTTCTATGGCAAGCTATATGTTGGGTTTCACCGTTGTCATGGCTACTTTCTATCCTCTCAGTGAAAATGGTTGAAATGCTCTGTCACAGCACGGCTAATCATCTGTTAGTTCTCAATCATATTGGAATAGAATCCAGTTATTCTTTTGCGTCTGTCACTACACCCAACACTCGCGAGTTTGAAGCTCGTCACAGTCATCCCATCTCAGATCCTACTCAGAATACCACAAACAAGGTTTAGACTTTCCAGATCTTAGGAATGGCTGCCAATAATTCTAGCTTATACCACGAAGACTTCGATCTTTCGGAATGGAGGCTAAGAGATACGCGCTCAATCTAAGGTAGAACGGAAGTGGTTGTCAGGCACGCGTTCATAGGTGAGAATGATGATGAGTGTCACGGATCATCACATTCATCATGTTGAAGTGCAGCGAATATCTTAGAATAAGAATAAGCATGAATTGAATAGAAGAACAATAGTAATTGCATTAATACTCGAGGAACAGCAGAGCTCCATACCTTAATCTATGGTGTGTAGAAACTCCACCGTTGAAA
>NC_029781.3:64698582-64754241 GCF_000817695.3 Arachis duranensis
ACCTTAATCTATGGTGTGTAGAAACTCCACCGTTGAAAATACATAAGAACAAGGTCTAGGCATGGCCGAAAGGCCAGCCTCCAAAACGTGATCAAAGGATCAAAAGATAATCCAAAGATAGATACCAAGATTGATAAAAAAGATTCGGTCAAAGACCCTTAGTACAATAGTAAAAAGTTCTATTTATACTAAACTAGCTACTAGGGTTTACAGAAATAAGTCTAAGTGCAGAAATCCACTTCCGGGGCCCACTTTGGTGTGTGATTGGGCTGAGTTTGAGCTTTACACGTACAGAGGCTTCTCTTGGGGTTAAACGCCATGTTGTAACGTGTTTTTGGCGTTTAACTCTGGTTTGTGACGTGTTTCTGGCGTTTTACTCCAGAATGCAGCATGGAGATGGCGTTGAACGCCATTTTGCATCGTCTAAACTCGAATAAAGTATGAACTATTATATATTGCTGGAAAGCCCTGGATATCTACTTTCCAACGCAATTGAGAGCGCGCCATTTGGAGTTTTGTAGCTCTAGAAAATCTATTTCGAGTGTAGGGAGGTCAGAATCCAACAGCATCAGCAGTCCTTTTTCAGCATGAATCAGATTTTTGCTCAGGTCCCTCAATTTCAGCCAGAAAAGACCTGAAATTACAGAAAAATACACAAACTCATAGTAAAGTCTAGAAATGTGAATTTTGCATAAAAAATAATAAAAACATCCCTAAAAGTAGCTAGATCTTACTAAAAACTACCTAAAAACAATGCCAAAAAGCGTATAAATTTATCCACTCATCACGACAATAAACTTAAATTGTTGCTTGTCCCCAGGAAACTAAAAATCAAATAGGATAAAAAGAAGAGAATATACTATAAATCTCAAATTATCAATGAATATTAGTTCTAATTAGATGAGCGGGACTTATAGCTTTTTGCTTCTGAATAGTTTTGGCATCTCACTTTATCCTTAGAAGTTTAGAATGATTGGCATCCATAGGAACTCAGAGTTCAGATAGTGTTATTGATTCTCCTAGTTAAGTATGTTGGCTCTTAAGCACACTCTTTTTGCTTTGGATCACGACTTTAACCACTCAGTCTCAAGCTTTTCACTTGGACCTGCATGCCACAAGCACATGGTTAGGGACAGCTTGATTTAGCCGCTTAGGCCTGGATTTATTTCCTTAGGCCCTCGTATCCATTGATGCTCAAAGCCTTGGATCCTTTTTACCCTTGCCTTTTGGTTTTAAGGGCTATTGGCTTTTTCTGCTTGCTTTTTCTTTTTCTTTCTTAATTTTTTTATTTTTTCGCAAGCTTTGTTCTTCACTGCTTTTTCTTGCTTCAAGAATCAATTTCATGATTTTTCAGATTATCAATAATATTTCTCTTTTTCATCATTCTTTCAAGAGCCAACAATTCTAACATTCATAAATAACAAGATAAAAATATGCACTGTTTAAGCATTCATTCAGAAAACAAAAAGTATTGTCACCACATCAATATAATTAAACTAATTTCAAGGATGAATTCGAAACTCATGTACTTCTTGTTCTTTTGTATTAACAACATTTTTCATTTAAGAAAGGTGAAGGATTCATGGAATTATTCATAGCCTTAAGACATAGACACTGGACACTAATGATCATGTAATAAAGACACAAACATAGACAAACATGAAGCTCAAAAACCGAAAAACAGAGAGATAAGAACAAGGAAGTTTAAAAAATGAGTCCACCTTAGTGATGGTGGCGCCTTCTTCTTGAAGGACCAATGGTGTTCTTGAGCTCCTCTATGTCTCTTCCTTGCCTTTGTTACTCCTCCCTCATAGCTCTTTGATATTCTCTAATCTCATTGAGAATGATGGAGTGTTCTTGGTGTTCCACCCTTAATTGGTTCATGTCATGACTCAGTCCTTCTAGAAAAGTGTTGTGTTGTTCCCAATAGTTGTTTGGAGGAAAATGCATCCCTTGAGGCATCTCAGGGATTTCTTGATTATGAGCTTCCTCATGCGTCTCTTGAGATCCATGGATAGGCTCTCTTGTTTGCTCCATCCTCTTCTTAGTGACGGGCTTATCCTCTTCAATGGGGATGTCTCCTTCTATGACAACTCCAGTTAGGTTGCATAGATGGCAAATGAGATGAAGAAAAGCTAGCCTTGCCAAGTTGGAGGGCTTTTTGGCTACTTTGTAGAGTTCTAGAGGGATGACTTCATGAACTTCTACTTCTTCTCCAATCATGATGCTATGGATCATGATGGCCCGATCCACAGTTGCTTCGAATCGGTTGCTAGTGGGATGATGGAGCGTTGGATGAACTCCAACCATCCTCTAGCCATAGGCTTAAGGTCCAGTCTTCTCAATTGAACCGGCTTACCTTTTGAGTCTCTTTTTCATTGAGCTCCTTCCACACATATGTCCATGAGGACTTGGTCCAACCTTTGATTAAAGTTGACCCTTCTAGTATAGGGGCGTGCGTCTTCTTGCATCATAGGCAAGTTGAACGCCAACCTTACGTTCTCCGAACTGAAATCTAAGCATTTCCCCCAAACCATTGTAAGCCAATTCTTTGGGTTTGGGTTCATGCTTTGATCATGGTTCCTAGTGATCCATGCGTTTGCATAGAACTCTTGAACCATTAAGATTTCGACTTGTTGAATGGGGTTGGTGAGAACTTCCCAACCTCTTCTTCGGATTTCATGTCGGATCTTCGGATACTTATTTTTCTTGAGCATAAAAAGGACCTCA
This sequence comes from Arachis duranensis, assembly GCF_000817695.3. NCBI lineage: Eukaryota > Viridiplantae > Streptophyta > Magnoliopsida > Fabales > Fabaceae > Arachis > Arachis duranensis. The sequence goes on from NC_029781.3 coordinate 64,701,313, forward strand.
GGGATCACCTTTTTCTTGGTCACAACTTCATAAAAGTGGTCTTGATGAGCTTTTGAGATGAATCTCTCTATCTCCCATGACCCAGAGGTGAAGCAATTGCCTTTCCTTTCCTCTTTCTTGAGGTTTCTGTGGCCTTAGGTTCCATCAATGGTTATGGAAAAACAAAAAAGCTATGCTTTTACCACACCAAACTTAGAATGTTGCTCACCCTCGAGGAAAAAAAGAAAGAATAGAAGAAGAAGAAGAAGATATAGAGGAGAGGGAGAAAGGTATAAGTTTCGGCCAAGGAGAGAAGAGAGGGTAGTGTTTTGTGAAAATGAAGAAGGATGGAGGAGTTTATATAGTGGAGGGAGAGGGGTTTGGTTTCGGCCATTTAGGGTGGATTTGGGTGGGAAAGAGATTTTGAATTTGAAGGTAGGTGGGGTTTATGGGGAAGAGTGGATGGATGTGATTGGTGAAGGGGTAATGGAGAAGAGAGATTGAGGTGATTGGTGAAGGGTATACTGTTATTGGATTGTGTGAAGAAGAGAGAAGTGGAGTAGGTGGGGATCCTGTGGGGTCCACAAATCCTGAGGTGATCCTGTGGGGTCCACAGATCTTGAGGTGTCAAGGATTTCTCATCCCTGCACCTTTTAGGCGTGTAAAACGCCCTCTGTATGTAATCTTGGCGTTTAACGCCAGACTATAGCTTGTTTCTGGCGTTAAACGCCCAAATGTAGCCTGTTTCTGGTGTTTAACGCCAGACTGATGCTTGTTTCTGGCGTTAAACGCCAGCTTGGTGCTTGTTTCTGGCGTTAAATGTCAGACAGATGCTTGTTTCTGGCGTTAAATGCCAGACATATGCTTGTTTCTGGCATTTAAACACCAGACATCTCTTCCTCTAGGGTGTGCTTTTTCTTCTGCTGTTTTTTTTTTCTATTTTTAATTTTTGTAATTGTTTTGTGACTCCACATGATCATAAACCTAATAAAACATAAAAGAACAATAGAAATATAGATAAATAAAAATTGGGTTGCCTCCTAATAAGTGCTTCTTTAATGTCAATAGCTTGACAGTGAGCTCTCATGGAGCTTCACAGATGTTCAGAGCATTGTTGGGACCTCCCAACACCAAACTTAGAGTTTGAATGTGGGGGTTCAACACCAAACTTAGAGTTTGGTTGTGGCCTCCCAACACCAAATTTAGAGTTTGATTGTGGGGGCTTTGTTTGACTCTGTATTGAGAGAAGCTTATCGTGCCTCTTTTCCATGGTTGTAGAGGAAGATCCTTGAGCTTTAAACACAAGGTAGTCCTCATTCAATTGAAGGACTAGCTCTCCTCTGTCAACATCAATCATATCTCCTGCTATGGCTAGGAAGGGTCTTCCAAGAATGATGGATTCATTCTCATCCTTTCCAGTGTCCAAGATTATGAAATCAACAGGGATGTAAAGGCCTTTAACCTTCACTAACATGTCCTTTACCAATCCATAAGCTTGTTTTATTGACTTGTCTGCTATCTCTAATGAGATTCTTGCAGCTTGTACCTCAAAGATCCCCAGTTTTTACATTACTAAGAGTGGCATAAGATTTATACCTGACCCCAGGTCACACAGAGCCTTCTCAAAGGTCATGGTGCCTATGATACAGGGTATTAAGAATTTACCAGGATCTTATTTCTTTTGAGGTAAAGTTTGCTGAACCTATGTATTTAATTCACTAATGAGCAAGAGAGGTTCACCTTCCCAAGTCACATTACCAAACAACTTGGCATTCAGCTTCATGATAGCTCCTAGATATTGAGCAACTTGCTTGTCAGTTACATCTTCATCCTCTTCAGAGGAAGAATAGTTCTCAGAGCTCATGAATGGCAAAAGGAAGTTCAATGGAATCTCTATGGTCTCTATATGAGCCTCAGATTCCTTTAGGTTCTCAGTAGGGAACTCCTTTCTGTCTGGAGGACATCCCATGAGGTCTTCCTCATTGGGATTCACGTTCTCCCCTTCTTCCTTGGATTCGACTATTTTGATAATATCAATGGCCTTGCACTCTCTTTTTGGATTCTCTTCTGTATTGCTTGGGAGAGTACTAGGAGGATTTTCAGTGATTTTCTTACTCAGCTGACCCACTTGTGCCTCCAAATTTCTAATAGAGGACATTGTTTCACTCATGAAACTTAAAGTGGCATTAGATAGATCAGAGACTATGTTTGCTAAGCTAGAGGGGCTTTGCTCAGAATTCTCTATTTGTTGCTGAGAAGATGATGGAAAAGGCTTGCTATTGCGAAACCTGTTTCTTCCACCATTATTAAAGCCTTGTTGAGGCTTTTGTTGATCCTTCCATGAGAAATTTGGATGATTTCTCCACGAGGAATTATAGGTGTTTCCATAGGCTTCACCCATGTAATTCACCTCTACCATTGCAGGGTTCTCAGGATCATAAGCTTCTTCTTCAAAAGATGCTTCTTTAGTACTGTTGGATGCATTTTGCAATCCATTCAGACTCTGAGAAATCATGTTGACTTGCTGAGTCAACATTTTGTTCTGAGCCAATATGGCATTTAGAGCATCAATTTCAATAACTCCCCTCTTCTGAGGCGTCCCATTACTCACAGGATTCCTCTCAGAGGTGTACATGAATTGGTTATTTGCAACAATGTCAATGAGTTCTTGAGCTTCTGCAGGCATTTTCTTTAGGTGAATGGATCCACCTGCAGAATGGTCCAGTGACATCTTACAGAACTCAGATAGACCATCATAGAATATATCTAAAATGATCCACTCTGAAAGCATGTCAGAAGGACACTTTTTGGTCAACTACTTGTATCTTTCCCAAGTTTTATAGAGGGATTCACCATCTTTTTGCTTGAAGGTCTGAACATCCACTCTAAGCTTGCTCAGCTTTTGAGGAAGAAAGAACTTGGCCAAGAAGGCCGTGACCAGCTTATCCCAAGAGTCCAGGCTATCTTTAGGTTGTGAGTCCAACCATGTTCTAGCTCTGTCTCTTATAGCAAAAGGGAAAAGCATGAGCCTGTAGACTTCAGGATCTACTCTATTAGTCTTAACAGTATCACAGATATGCAAGAATTCAGTTAAAAACTGATAGGAATCTTCTGATGGAAGTCCATGAAACTTGCAGTTCTGTTGCATTAAAGCAACTAGTTGAGGCTTCAGCTCAAAATTGTTTGCTCCAATGGCAGGGATTGAGATGCTTCTTCCATAAAAATTGGAAGTAGGTGTAGTATAATCACCAAGATCCTCCTTGTGCCTCCACCATTGTTATTAGGTTCGGCCATGTCTCTTTCTTTTTTGAGATTCTCTGTAAGGTTTTCTTTGGATTGTTGTACTTTAGCTTCTCTTAGTTTCTTCTTCAGAGTCCTTTCAGGTTCAGGATCTGCTTCAACAAGAATGTCCTTATCCTTGTTCCTGCTCATATGAAAAAGAAGAGAACAGAAAAGGAAGAGGAATCCTCTATGTCATAATATAGAGATTCCTTTATGTGAGTAGAAGAAGAAAATAATAGAAGAAGGATGAGAAAAATTCGAACATAGAGGAGAAGAGAGGGTTCGAATTTTTAGATGAAGAGAAAAGTTAGTAAATGAATAACTAAATAGAAGGAGGTGAGAGAGAGGAATTTTCGAAAATTGTTTTTGAAAAATGGTTAGTGATTTTCGAAAATTAAATCAAAATTAAAATTTGAAACAATTAGTTAATTAAAAAGAATTTTGAAAAAGATGGATGGTGATTTTCGAAAATTAGAAAGAGAAAAGTGGTTAGGTGGTTTTGAAAAAGATAAGAAATAAAAAAAGAGTTAATTAGTTAGTTGAAAAAGATTTGAAAATAAATTTTTGAAAAGATAAGAAGTTAGAAAAGATTTTTGAAATTGATTTTAAAAAAGATATGATTTGAAAAAGATATGATTAAAAAGATATGATTGAAATTTATTTTAAAAAAGATTTGAAAAAGAAATTAAAAAGATTTGATTTTTAAAATTAAAATTGACTACTTGACTGACAAGAAACTAAAAGATATGATTCTAGAATTTAAAGATTGAACCTTTCTTAACAAGAAAGTAACAAACTTCAAATTTTTGAATCAATCACATTAATTGTTAGTAAAGTTTTCAAAAATCATGAAATAAAAATAAGAAAAAGATTTTGAAAACCAATTTTAAAATTTTCGAAAATAAGAAGAAAAATAAAAAAGATTTGATTTTTGAAAAAGATTTTGAAAAGATAGGATTTTTAAAAATTGAAATCTTGACTTGACTTACAAGAAACAACTTATTTTAAAAATTTTTGACTAAGTCAACCCAAAGATTTCGAAATTTATGAGAGAAATAAGGAAAAGATATTTTTTTGATTTTTGAATTTTTAATGAGGAGAGAGAAAAACAACAAAATGATTCAAAACATAAAAATTATGAATCAAAACACATGATGCATGCAAGAACACTTTGAATGTCAAGATGAACACCAAGAACACTTTGAAGATAATGATGAACATCAAGAACTTATTTTTGAAAATTTTCAAGAAAAGAAAAATATGCAAGACACCAAACTTAGAAATTTTTCATGTTTAGACACTATGAATGCAAAAATGCATATGAAAAACAACAAAAAAACACAGAACAAGAAAATATGAAGATCAAACAAGAAGACTTGTCAAGAACAACTTGAAGATCATGAAGAACAATATGCATGAAATTTTCGAAAAAAATGAACAAATTTTTTAAAACAAGCAATTGACACCAAACTTAAAAATTGACACTAGACTCAAACAAGAAGCACAAAATATTTTTGGTTTTTATGATTTTATTAATTTTTTTTTGGATTTTTCGAAAATTTCTTTTTGGAAAATCGAAAAAAATAAAAAATTTTTGAAAACTTTTTGAAAAGAAAATTACCTAATATGAGCAACAAGATGAACCATCAGTTCTCCAAACTCGAACAATCCCCGGCAACGGCGCCATAAACTTAGTGCACGAAATTGTGATCATCAACAATGGCGCCAAAGACTTGGAGCTCTCAAACGTGAATCACACTTTGTCACAACTTCACACAACTAACCAGCAAGTGCACTGGGTCGTCCAAGTAATACCTTACGTGAGTAAGGGTCAATCCCACGGAGATTGTCGGTATGAAGCAAGTTATGGTCATCTTGTAAATCTCAGTCAGGCGGATTCAAATGGTTATAATGGTTTTCGAATATAAAGATAAATAAAGCATAAAATAGAGATAAAGATACTTATATAATTCATTGGTGAGAATTTCAGATAAGTGCATGAAGATACTATGTTCCTTCTGAATCTCTGCTTTCCTACTGCTTTCATCCAATCATTCTTACTCCTTTCTATGGCAAGCTGTATGTTGGGTTTCACTGTTGTCAATGGCTACTTCCCATCCTCTCAGTGAAAATGGTCCAAATGCTCTATCACAGCACGGCAAATCATCTGTCGATTCTCGATCATATTGGAATAGAATCCAATGATTCTTTTGCGTCTGTCACTACGCCCAACACTCGCGAGTTTGAAGCTCGTGACAGTCATCCCATCTCAGATCCTACTCGGAATACCACAGACAAGGTTTAGACTTTTTGGATCTTAGGAATGGCCGCCAATAATTCTAGCTTATACCACGAAGACTCCGGTCTTTCGGAATGGAGGCTAAGAGATACGCGCTCGATCTAAGGTAGAACGGAAGTGGTTGTCAGGCACGCGTTCATAGGTGAGAATGATGATGAGTGTCACAGATCATCACATTCATCATGTTGAAGTGCATCGAATATCTTAGAATAAGAATAAGCATGAATTGAATAGAAGAACAATAATAATTGCATTAATACTCGAGGAACACCAGAGCTCCACACCTTTTATACTAAACTAGCTACTAGGGTTTACAGAAATAAGTCTAAGTGCAGAAATCCACTTCTGGGGCCCACTTTGGTGTGTGATTGGGCTGAGCTTGAGCTTTACATGTGCAAAGGCTTCTCTTGGGGTTAAACACCAAGTTGTAACGTGTTTTTGGCGTTTAACTCTGGTTTGTGACGTGTTTCTGGCGTTTTACTCCAGAATGCAGCATGGAGGTGGTGTTGAATGCCAGTTTGCGTCGTCTAAACTCGAATAAAGTATGGACTATTATATATTGCTGGAAAGCCCTTGATGTATACTTTCCAAAGCAATTGAGAGCGCGCCATTTAAATTTCTGTAGCTCCAGAAAATCTATTTCGAGTGCAGAGAGATCAGAATCCAACAACATCAGCAGTCCTTTTTCAGCCTGAATCAGATTTTTGCTCAGGTCCCTTAATTTCAGCCAGAAAATACCTGAAATCACAAACAAACACAAAAACTCATAGTAAGGTCCAGAAATATGAATTTCGCATAAAAACTAATAAAAATATCCCTAAAAGTAGCTAGATCTTACTAAAAACTACTTAAAAATAATGCCAAAAAGCGTATAAATTATCCGCTCATCAGCTTCCACCTTCAAAAGCTATGTGAGAGGAACAGAGGTGGACTTCAGCCCCAATGCTATAACAAGGACTCTTTAGCTGAAATCGCCACATTTTGATGAGCTCAGTTATCAAGTAAGAATAAGTAATGGCCCCGACAATGATGAACTTGAAGAAATTGTGAACGATATGTGTGTTATAGGATCTGATTGGGAAAGGTACTCGGATAGAAGACCGCGGTTCATTAGGAGAGGAGACCTCATCCCGGAAGCCAAGGGATGGTTTGAGCTCGTGAGGAGATCTATCCTCCCAACTGCAAACAATTCTGAGGTCAACATTGCTCGAGCTTCTATGGTAAATTGCTTAATAAAGGGTGGAGGCATCAATGTGCACGAAATTATAGCTGAGGGAATCCAAGATTTTGCCGAGAAGAATGATTCGGGTGCTAGACTTTGGTACCCCAGCACCATCCTTAGACTATGTATGAAAGCCAAGGTGGTATTCGAAGATAACAATCCAAAATGGGTAAATCCTGGGAGGTTAGTTATGCTCCAGCGTATAACCTATGTGGCACCCACTCAACAACAAAGAAGGCCTCAAATAAGGAAGAGAACATCACAAGAAGAACCTCACCAAGAAGAACCTCACCAAGAAGAACCTCATCAAGAAGAATACCAGCAAGAAGAGTACTACGATCCAACTAACATAAACTTGAATCACATTCAAGGAGCCTTTGAGGATCTAGCAAGGAGTTATATGGAGGAACAAGAACAACAACTACACATTCAATCTCAAAGGATGGATTGTCAAGAGGAACTGCTTTCTAATTGGATGAATCAACAAAGGGAGTGACAGAAACAACAAATGGAGCAGCAACAGGAGCATTACTCCCAGCTCACCCAAGCCATCAATCAAGTAACTGAAAGCCAAGAGCATCAGGACAAGCACCTTCAAGAACTCAACCAACATCAGTTGTCTCAGATGAAAGCATTCAACGAGTTCAGCATGCTCAATGAAGACCGACAGCTACATCGGGAAGAGTTTAGCATAAACACTCAGGCCAAGTTGACTTATGTGGCTGGGCATATGCATAATTTGCACCCTGCCATCCCAAGATATGATGCAGTTCGCAAAGACCTAACGGAACAAGAGGAGGGGAAGGTGAAACAACAGAAGGAAGCACTGAAGAAGAAGATGGAGGATGCTGGTTTCTGGAAAAAGCTGATCAGAAAGCGCATGAAAAATGGGGATTTGAGCAATCAAGAAGGATCCCAAGACAAAGGAAACAAAGGGACATAAGCATTCCAATAAGTAAAAGGTGGTGAAGCTCCCTCTTCGTTTTATCTTTTTCAAGTTTCAAATAAGGAAAATCATGTATGAAATAGAACATGCTTCCGTAGTAGCTTAGGAACTTTCAATTCTGCCTTTAAAATTTCAGTGTTTAAGTCTAAGTGTGTTGGTCTAGGTCCCTTGTTTTCCATTGTCATCTTGCTTATATGTATGCTTGTCCTTTTAAGTCAATTAAAAAGAAAATGTTATGAAAAACAAGAGTGGGTTTGTCTTGTGAAGAGTTCTTAAGTTTGTGGTATGGTAATTAATTAGCTAAGTTGGTTCACCAATAAGGTAATTAGGCAATTATATGCTCTAAATCACATGCTTGGAACACATCCTATTGAGACTAACCAATTAACAAGATCCTAATAAGAAAAAGGGAAAGTACAATAAGAGTATAAAAAGGAAAGAAAAGTTATAAGAAATGAGGCTAGGCACCAAAGGTTTGAATATTGAGGCATGTGTCTGTGGTGTTCCTGTGCAAGGGATATGCTTGGATGAATAAGCTCTTAGGGGTGCCTTATCACTTGGTAACTTGGGTTAACTAACCCAGGATTATCAGCTGAAAGTCCACTATCAAGAGTAACCTTTGCTATAGAGCACTTAGTAACCCAAAGAGTGCTGGACACCAAGGTCTCAAGAAAGAAAAAAATAATAATAAACCATGTGCCTGTGGTGTGCATGTCTGGGGGAAAAAGACTTGAGGGAGTAAGTCCTTAGGGGTGTCTCAACACCTAGCAGCTTGAACCAACTGGTTCGGGAGTGTTGGCTGAAAGCTTATCTTAAAGAGTCGCCCTCTCACAGAGCACTTAGCCTAAAAAGAATGCAATAAACCCTGGAAAAGAAGGGATGATCAATAAATAAGAAGTCTCAAAGGATGCAATCAAGTAAGTATTCAAAGGCAGTATAAGGACCTGAAGACCAGTGAAGGAATGAACCTAAGTTGCTATGATTGAAACCCCATAAACCAAGAACTTGACTTCTATAACAATGGATTGTTTATCTTGTTCTTTCATTCATTTTTCCTATGTTTCAGTACTTGCTTAGGGACAAGCAAGCTTTTAGTTTGGTGTTGTGATGTCAGGGCATCTTGGCCAGTTTGACTGACCTTTTCTTTACTGTTTTAGGATAGTTTCATGCATTTTCTTAGTAAATAAGCAAGTTTTGGATGAAAATACACTTACACCTTGATTCGAGCAAACATTATGAACTTTACATGATTTCATGAGAATTAGGCAGGAATTGAATGATATAATTGATGATACATAATCTCATGACTTGGAACAGAGCTTTGATGCACTTTAATTACTTGATTTCAGGACAAAGGAAGCAAGAAGGAGCCACGTTAGTTGTCATCTTAAGATAATTAACGTGACCACTAACGTGGAATGGGGACAAGCTTGTAGCGTTAGTGGTAAAAGTGAATGCCACTAACGTTCCACAAAGGCACATTTAGCCACGTTAAGAGCCACGTTAATCCAATTAACGTGAACTCTAACGTGAGGGGAGGAAGCAATCGCCAACGTTAGTGACACTCACCTTTGTCACTAACATTGGACTAAGCCAAGAGTGCCCACGTTAGTGGTCACGTTAAGACCACTAACGTGAAGAGTAACGTGGAGCTAAGCATGATGGGCCAACGTTAGTGACACTCACCTTTGTCACTAACGCTCTCAGAGCTTAGGCATGCCCAAGTTAAGGGTCACGTTAGTTACACTAACGTGGGGAGAAGACCCAAGAGCCAATGTTATTAAGAAAGGTGAATGCCAATAATGTTTGTGAAGGACTAAGAGGCAACGTTAGTGGTCATGTTAGTGCCACTAACGTTGAAGTTAACGTGGATCATTAGTGGGTTGGAACGTTAGTGGAAAAGGTGATCGTCACTAACGTTCTCGAACCCACATTTTCACTTAACGTTAACACCACTAACGTCCTAACTAACGTCCATGCCTAACTCACACTTTTCTGCAAAGCAAAGCTGAGCCCACTAAAGATTGTAACTGCTTCAACTCAAGATCAAAGGCCCATATCCAAGACTTGAAGAACTAACTAGAAGATCAAGAAGAGTAGTATATATAGGAATAGTTTTGAACTAAAAGAAAGCTTGGCAATTTGAGGAACTACACCTTGTATATTTATTTTTCTATATTTTTCTAGTTACTGAAGAATGTACTTTTTTCTACCATTTTTCATTTCCATTTCCAGAGCTATGAACAACTAAACCCCCTTTCATTGGATTAGGGAGCTCTGTTGTAATTTGATGGATCAATTATAGTTTTCATTCTTCTTCCTCTTTCTTTTCTCTTGATTTACTAGAAAGCTTTCGATCTTAATTCAATTGGTTAGTTGTCTTAGAAAAAAAACTCTCTATAATTGGGTTTCCTCTGAGCCTTGGAAAAGGGATGAGGAGATTATGCTAGAAATGCTTTCTCATGTTGGACCAAATTGGGGTTTGGACGCATATAGTGATATGTAATCCTCCCAACACTTTAATTTGGAAATACATGTGGTATAATCAGTGACCATACTTCATCTTTTCTCATGAGAAATTAAATCAAGGAATTGGGCAATTGTTCAAGTTTAGAGAGATTGGGTTGCCAAGGAATTGGGATCCAATCACCTAAGATTGCCAAGGAGATTAATGAATGCATTGATTGAGGAAGAGATGAGAATAAATTTGATCCGGAGAATGCAACATCTCGTAAGCCCAATGAATCCCCTATTTCTGATCTTACCCATTCTCTTTACTTTCTGCCATTTATCTTCATGCTCATTTCCCCAAATCCCTATTTAAGATTCTACAATTTACTTTCTGCATTTTACTCTCTCGCTATTTAATTTTCTGCAATTCTCAACTCAATTTCTGTTAGCTCAACTAGCACATCTTTCCAATTAAAGTTTCTTGACCAATCAATCCCTGTGGGATTCGATCTCACTCTACTGTAAGTTTTTACTTGACGACAATTCGGTATACTTGTCGAAGCAAAATTTATTGAGAGAAGTTTTCGTGCATCAACGACGAGGGGTACCTCGGAGTAGATTTGGTTTAAGCTGTCGGATCTGTGCGTGAAGGAGACAACGAAGGAGTAGGGGAAGGAGTAAGGTAGGATCCTTGGAATGTGAGGAGGTTCTTGGTTTTTCAGGGTTTCGAGGAAGTTGAATGAGAGAACCACTTATAGTGGCAGTTTTCTTTCTCATATTTAAGTGAAGAAGAATTTTGCAAATATCAAAACAATGATGATAGTGGGGAAAACTGAAGAGGTTATGCAAGGAGTTAATAAGAGAGAAGTTTGGTCACTGCAACAAGAAAAAGGTTTCTTGAAAACATGTATGTGTAGAACCTATGACTAGTCTTTGAAAAGACTTGATATCATGTTGAAAAGGTTTTATTTAAAATAAATTAAATAAATAGAATAAAACAAATTTAAAAGAAAATATTTTCAAATTAAAGACAAAATAAAAAATCCCACAAACCAAATATAACATTCATCAGGCCCAAAGGTGGTGGTGTTTGAGGAAACACAATGGACCACACAGAATCTGAACTGGAGGGTTGACTCAGATGATTCAGAACTTTGCTGTTGAACCCAGGAACAACATTTTTGAAGGATGGTTCTTCACTTGTGCAGAATTGTCTCCACTCGACCTGAGAGACAAAAATTTTCAACCAACATATCAGTAAGGCTAAAACAGGAAATTATAGCTTAGAATTCCCAGATCAGTTCTTAGTTTATAGAATCTATCATCAGCTAGAGGTTTGGTGAAAATATCAGCTAGTTGATCTTCTGATTTAACAAACTGAATGCTTATATTGTCCTTTTGAACGTGTTCCCTTATTGAGTGAAATCTTACTTCAATATGTTTAGTTCTTGAGTGCAAAACAGGATTTTTATAAATATTTATGGCAGTCATGTTGTCATACAACAAGAAAATATTTTTGGCATTCAATTTATAATCAATAAGTTGAGTTTTCAACCAAAGCAACTGAGAGCAACAAGAAAAAGCAGCAATATATTCAGCTTCAATAGTGAAAAGAGCCACTGTTGACTGTTTCTTGCTAGACCAGACATTCAAAGAACTTCCCAGAAAGCAGCAAATGCCAGATGTACTTTTTCTATCTACTCTATCTCTAAAGAAATCTTCATTATAATAACCTACAGCAGAAAATTCATTAGTCTTAGGATACCATAAACTAAAGTTGGATGTGCCATGAGCATATCTAATAATCCTTTTAACTGCAGAAAGATGTGATTCTTTTTGTTGTGATTTGGAATCTAGAACAAATTCCAACACTTTGCATAATATCTGGTCTAGAGGATGTTAAGTATATAAGAGAACTAATCATTCCTCTATACCTAGTCTCATCAATATCTTTCTCAGTTTCACCCTTCTATAACTTTGAGTTAGGGTGCATGAGTGTTTGATATACCCCATTTTTAGGATTTATCTTGTGTTAAATTTAGGATTTTGTCAACTTTTCTCCCATGTATCCAATGAAATAGCATGGTTTTGTAAATTCTCCTTTAATTGTGCTCAAGAGTGAAAACATGCTTTTTAGGGCTTAAAATAGCTAAATTCAATTCACCTTGATTCCATTAGATGCCTTGATATGTTTGTTAAGTGATTTTAGGTTTAGGAGGCAAATATTGGAATTGAGGGAATGAAGAAAAGCATGTAGAAATGGAGAACTCATGAAGAAATGAAGGAATCGCAAAACTGTCAAGCCCGACCTCTTCACACTTAATCGATCATAACTTGAGCTACAGAGATCCAAATGATGCGGTTTCAGTTGCGTTGGAAATCTAACATCCGAGGCTTCGAAATGATATAATATTTGTCATATTTGCGCGCGCATAGAGACACGTATGTGCACTACATGTGTACGCGCCGATGGTTGCACATGACTTACTTAATGCAACTCGTGGCTAGCGATTTTAAAAGCCTTGTGGGCCCAATCCAACTCATTTCTGATGCTATTTAACCCAAGGATTGAAGGGAAAGTGATACACTTTACATATTTTTGATCATTAGTCATAATTTAGTTTTAGAAGTAGTTAGAGTTAGTTTTCTAGAGAGAGAAGCTCTCTCTTCTCTCTAGAATTAGGATTAGATCTAGATTAGGATCTCTTAGATCTAGGTTAATTTCATGCTTTGATTTACTTTTCCTTTTGTAATTCTTCTTCTTCTACATCTCTTCTCTCTAGTTTAGCATTTAATTCTTGTAATTCTCTACTTTTATGTTGATGTACTTTTGTTTCTTCTATTTTCTTTTAATGCAATTCATGATTCATGTTCCTTTATTGTTCATTTGATTTATTATTGTTTAATTCCTTGCAAGTGAGTAGTGTAGATTTACTTTTCTTGTAATTTTACTATGCTTATCTTTTGTGCCTTTTAAGTGTTTGATGAAATGCTTGGTTGGATTTTAGACTAGGATTTTAGTGCTCTTGGCTTGGAAAGGTAACTTAGGAACTCTTGAGTTACTAATGTCCAAGTAATTGATGATTGGGAGCCATTGACTCTAGTTCTCACTAATTGAATTAGTGGAGAGTTAGGACTTATGGACTAGGATTGATATAGCTCATTTGACTTTCCTTTACCACTAGTTAGAGGATGACTTAATGGGATTGATCCTTGCAAATTCTCAAGTTGTGGTTAGTGATTAGGATAGAGATCCTTGACCACCAACCCTTGCCAAGACCTTTTTAGCCATTAGTTTACTTCCTTGCCATTTATCTTTCATGCCTTTTATCAAAACCCCAAAAGATAACTCATAACCAATAACAAGACACTTTATTGCAATTCCTAGGGAGAACGACCCGAGGTTTGAATACTTCGATTTATAATTTTAGGGGTTTGTACTAGTGACAAACAATCTTTTGTATGAAAGGATTATTTGTTGGTTTAGAAACTATATTGCAACGAGATTTCATTTGTAAATTCTAAACCGTCAAAAATCCAATCATTAGTGTTCCCATAGGTTTGGCATTTTTCATACCAAATTTCTTAACTAATTCCTTGGCATACTTCTCTTGATGAATAAAAATTTCATTTTCAGTCTATTTAATTTGAAGTCCAAGGAAGAAATTAAGTTCACCCATTATACTCATGTCAAATTCAGCATAAAGGGTTTCATTTACTGATCCAAAAAGAATGTCATCATCATAGATTTGGACTAGAATGAAAGAATCATTAGAGTTCTTGATAAATAGAGTAGTGTCTGTGGTGCCTCTTTGAAAATCATTTTACAAAAGGAAATAGCTGAGTCTTTCATACCAAGCTCTTGGAGCTTGTCTTAATTCATAAAGAGCTTTTGAAAACATGATTTGGTAGCTCTTTATTTTCAAAACTGGGTGGCTGTGCCACATACACTTCTCTATCCATTACTCCATTTAAGAATGCACATTTCACATCCATTTGAAATAATTTAAGGCCACGATGGGCAGCATAAGCTAGAAGAAGCCTTATAGCTTCCATTCGAGCCACAGGGAAAAACGATTTATCAAAATTTATTCCTTCCTCTTGATCATATCTTTGTGCTACCAATCTTGCTTTGTTTCTAGCTTTGCTTCCATCTCACCCAATTTGTTTCTGAAGATCCACTTGGTACCAGTTACTTTCTTTTCATTTAGCTTTGGAACAATTGTCCAAACTTGATTCTTTTCAAATTCATGAAGCTCTTTCTCCATAGCCTTTATCCAAGAGGGGTTACCAAGTGCTTCCTTGATATTTTATGGCTCAATTTGAGATAGAAAGGCCAAGTTTGCTTCTTCTGAAGCCTTTCTAGTGGAGGACCGAGTTTTGACACCTTGAGAAACATCCCCTATGGCAAATTCTTGTGGATAATTCTTCAAAAATCTTCATTCATGGGGTCTAGTGGACTTAGGAATAGATTCAGTTATGGCGGGATCTATGGAACTGGTATTCCTTGGAATTTCACCAGTTTCAGGAGATATAATGGAATTATCTCCTGCAAAATCTTCTGCAGTAGCAGGTTCAAAATCAGGTTACCCAAAATTTTCTTTTTTTTTTTGATGTTGGTATTCATTGGTGTTATTCTCCACTTGATTTCCTGTATCACATTCTTCTAAAACACTTTGAACCATGTTAGTATAATAAAAAATAATATGTATGGACTCCTCAATAACTCTAGCATTTTGATTGTAAACTCTATAAGCTTTGCTAGTTGTGGAATAACCTACAAAAAAATATTCACATGCTTTTGGATCAAATTTTCCCAAATTATCTTAGTTATTTAAAACAAAACACTTGCACCCAAATATATGAAGATAATTCAAATTTGGTGGATGTTCTTTCCAAAGCTCATAAGGGGTTTTCTTTAAAAACTTTCTAATGATAGTTCTGTTTAAAATGTAGCAAGCCATATTAACAGCTTCAGCTTAAAAGAATTTTGGAACATCACTTTCACATAGTATAGGTCTTGCCATTTCTTGTATGCTTATATTTCTTTTTTCCAGAACATTATTTTGTTGTGGTGTTCTTGGTCAAGAAAAATTTTGTGATATTCCAAATTTCTCACAAAATGATTCAAAAGATTGATTTTTAAATTCTTTACCATGATCAATTCTAATAAAAATCTTTTAATCTTTTTCATTTTGAATCCTCTTACTAAAAACCTCAAAAGCCGCAAAGTCATCATTTTTATGAGCAAGGAACAAAACCCAACCAAATCTTGTATACTCATCCACAATCACCAAACCATAATGTTTACCACCTAAGCTTTGAGTTCTTTTTTGACCAAATAGATCAATATGTAGCAACTCAAGAGGTCTTTTAGTAGAGATGTCTTCCTTTGATTTAAATAAACTTTTTGTTTGTTTTTCCATTTGACATGCATCACAAGTGATATCTTTGTCAAATTTTATCAAAGGAAGACCTTTTACTAAATTCCTTTTAACAAGCTTATTTATTTGCAACATGCTTGAATGGCCCAATCTTTTGTGGCATAACCACTTTTCAGATTCTTGAGAATAAAAACAAGCTACATTTTGATTATTTAGTTCATCAAGAGTGAGGCCATACACATTATCACAATGATTTGTAACAAACAATACCTTATTAGACTTTTCACTCACTACACGGCATTCCAATCTTTTGAATATCGCCAAGTAACCCAAATCACATAGTTGACTAATGCTCAGAAGATTGTGCTTCAATCCATCAACCAGAAAGACATCATCAATAAAGGTAGAATGATTTTTACCTACTTTTCCAATAGTTATGATTTTACCTTTACCATCATCTCTAAATGTCACAAATTCTCCATCATACTTGTTGAGTTTGATGAAAAACGTTGACTTTTCCGTCATGTGCCTAAAGCACCTGCTATCCAAGTACCACATGTCTTTCTTCTTCTTGGATGCTAGGCAAATCTGCATACACTCTTAAGTAACTTTAGGTATCCAAATTAATTTAGATCCTTTGAAGTTAATCCATCTTGATTTTTCAAGTGCATTAAAATCACAAATAACATTGTAAGTTTGGTTTCTTACTCTTCTTTTATTAATAAAGCATTGGGAGTAAGAATGACTAAGTTTCTTGCAATTAAAATAATAAATTCTGTGTGCATGTTACTGAAATTGGTTGGAGCTTTGATATTGATAATGATTAAAAGGGTGAAATTTTTTGGTTCTTGAAAAAAGTGCATTTAGCACCCCTTTTTTCAAAATATCTCAAACCAGAATTATTGAAAACATATGGGCTTCTTGAATAACAGGCTCTTTTGTAAGAGTGTGGCTATTTGAAAGCAACCTTATTATTTAAAAAGCGCCCCTGACCAGAATTGTTTGGAACCAGTTTGGTTTTAAAGGATGATGCAGTTTCATCAAAATATGGCTATTCAAAAGAGGCATCAAATCTGATCTATTTGCTTGATCAAGGACATCAGAGCAGCAGAAATGAGCTTATTCAGTTATAATCACAAATCCAAACCCTTGAAAATGTGCTTTGACTCCAAGCAATAACTTTAACCGTTGATACACAATAGAGATACTCAACCACTATTTTCTTCATTTTTCTTTAAATGGCATTGTAGAGAGTAGAAGAAGAAGTGAAGAAATCAACTTTCATGCAAAAAGAAATTATTTACCTTTAACTTCTGACTTAGTGTAACATGCTTTTGATTTATTTTGATTAGACTCTTGCTTTCTTGATGAGCTTTCTCTTTCTTTCTTCTCTAGTGTAAGTGAGCTTGAGGGTGAAACTCTCTTTCTCTCTCTCTTTCAAGTGTTTATCTGATTTGAAGCATGCTGAAACTTAGCTTTATTGAAAGCTTTTCTTTGTTTCACTTTGCATTGGACTTGGTTATAGATTTAATATCCATTCAGCACATTTGATTGCTTTGTTTCATTTGTTTGGGCTGCCACTCAATTATTTGGGCCTGCATAATTTAAATGGACCACTCAAGCCCAATTAAGTGTTTAACCAATAAATTAATATTTGTCCTCATTATTAAATTATATTGGTTTAATTACTCTGTTGATCCCCATAGTTTCGCAAAATTTTCAATTAGATCCTTATACTTTTTTTTCCTTTTAATTGGGTCCCTGCTCCAATTTTTTTTCAATTAGGTCCCTCTTGAGAGTAATTGGCTTAATTTTATAGGGACCCAACTAAAACAAATTGGTGCAGGGACCTAACTAAAAGGATAAAAATGTGTAAGGACCCAATTAAAAAAAAATTGGTGCAAATACTCAATTAAAAGGAAAAAAAGTACAGGAACCTAATTAAAAATTTTGCGAAACTATAGGGACCAACAGAGTAATTAAACCTTAAATTTATTTGCATTCTTAACTCAACATATACTAAATCAACTTATTTTGTTTAAATTCATACAAAAATCTAGAAAAGAGAACTTAACCTATTATAATAAATGGTAATTTTTCATCTTAACATAATAGAAAAAAAGAAACAAATTAATTTCTTAAACCAAGAAATTATATATAGAAGGATAAAAGAACAACTAAAATTCCAAAAAATTCAAAATATAATAAAAGATTTGAAGGATAAAAAATAAATTATATAGTCTAAATCCAAAAGCCAAATAGTAAGCCATTAAGTTTTGATTTTACTATTGAACATATTAAAGTTGAAGAGACTTTTTGCAATGTAGAAATGAGTAAGAAGCAAGTAAGCAATGAAAAGTTTAGTAAGCCACTTAACCAATTAATGACTTTAGTACCAATTAAGCAATTATCTATGACACCTTTTACTATGTCACAGGTTATTAAGAGCGAAAAATTATCATCATCGGCTAAAAGTTCGTATGAATTATCTATAGTTAACAGATATGGATTACTACAACCATTCGATCTTATTAATACAAAATCCTTATAAGAAGAATATCCCTATCATGAGAAACCTATATATATGAAAATAATTATCCTAGAAAAAAATGGTTCAAAATGTAAAACTCTAGTTAATTAATAAATAAATTAATTATGAGCTAAAAAATTAGAAATTTAAATCTTTTAATTTGAAGAAGTAAAAAATGTTTAAAACACGAATTTAAATACTAATTTTAAAAATTTTAGCCCTAAATTGGGCCAACGGACTGAATCGATTGAACTTGGACATGTTTTGGGCCAAAAGCCCAAGATATAAAACCCAAACAAAGCCAATATTTTCTTTCATTTCAGCAAGTCATGTTGAAGAGGAGAAGGGAGCCATAGAACCCTAACCTCCATTTTCAATTCAATTTTCTATTGCCCATAACTTCCAATCGGAGCTCCGATCGCCACACCATTTGTTGCCATGCGACTGTCTTGCCGATCTCTTCAAATCCATATGAATAAAGTGGTAAAAAATTTGAATTTCTTACCCAGTTCTTCTCCTCTTACAATTTCGTGATTTTGGATATTGGATGTTGATGGATTTGATATTTTTGATGATTTAGGTATACTCTAGTAGCGGGTAATTGTTAGGTTTCACCCAAATCATCCATGTGTGAGGTGAAAAACTTATATCCCTTGTGAATTCTTTGATTTTATGAAGTTTAGGTATTAAAATTATGACTATGTATGATGTTGTGTGGAATTAGATTGAATTCATATGAAATTGAAGTCAATTTGGAGACTTGGAACAAAGTTGTGGTGATGGAAGTTGGTTAAGTTGATTTGGAGACCTTGAGGCTTGTGGAGAAGAGAATTTGTGGTGTCTTGTGGCTTGGGGAGAAATTGGTCAAGGTATGGTTTTGGTTTCTGGTAGTTAATATATAATATTGCATGAAAACTTAGGCTAGATGCCATACGATAGACTTGAATATTTTGAATTGTTGGATTTGATGAGTTATATGTATATATGTGTGTGATTAGTAATGTGGATCAAATGTATATATATAGGTGATGTATGATAAGTATGATGGAATTAATGTGTATATATGGGATGTGTATTGAATTTGTTGATGATGAGTTGAATATGAAAATTTACAATCTAGGTAGCTGGAGGATTGATGAGTAGGAGGCTAATATTTGGTAGTATATGTGAGTGTTGAGATTGATTTTTGTTATGAGTGGTTTGGTTTGTTTTGAGGATTTTGAAAAGTTTGAGGTTTTAAGATTTTTAGTAAAAACTGAATTTTGACCAACTTCGACGGGTCATAAATTGGCTTCCGGAACCCTCAGTCTTGTAAAACTTATTTTAACTACTTTTCATTAATTTAATGGTTTAATCAGTTTAATTGTGATTCAACTAAAATAACTGAATTGTAATAAATAATATATAAAAGGATAAACTACGAAAAACACACTTAATTATCTTTGTGCTAATAAAAATGCTCCCAAATCTTATTATCGATAAAAATATTCTCAACTAATTTAAAAACATATAAAAAATGTCCAGCCATGATTAAAGACCTTCTCCATTAATGAAAAAATATGACGTAACTCACTTGCCACATAAGAAGCTCTGTTTGTCACATCACTCTGTTGTTAATGTAGAACATCTCAGTTCATGGGTGTACAATTTTATCATATTTTTAAATAATTTGAGAGCCTTTTTGTCGATAACAAAATTTTGGAACATTTTTGTCAATGATAAAATAATTCGGATGCATTTTTAATGGTTTATCCTATATAAAATTATAAATAAACATACAAAATTATAATGATATTCTAATGTAAATATTAAAAATAAAAGAGTTAAGTAACTGAGTATAATACAAGAGTTAACTAATTTTATAATTTCATCTGAGTATAATACAAGTGTAACACCCTATCACCCTAAGCTTTATCTCTAGGCATAAAGCGAAGGATAACAAAGTGTCACGACATTTCTAAAGCTCATACAATAGTATATTTATAAGAAAATAATAATACAAGAAGCCCGCTGAAAAGTTATAGTTCAAAGACGTGAAAAATAGAGAAACAAAAGTGCAAAGCATTCACACGATAACTAAAAGCGCAAAGGATAAGATACACAAGATACAAATACAAGATCACAAGGTATATAGATATATATAAGTATAGTAGCCAAAAGAATACTAGCCATAACTTGCAGAGTTTAGGCCGACTATTTAATACAGACATAATAGAACTTTTAGAAGTTAAAACAGCATACAACCTGTCTCTCAAAATTTAGCCTCTAAGGCAACAAAGTATAAGGTATAAAAGTGAGAGATTTACATCAAAATAACCAAAGTACAAAATAAGATAACAAGAGATCCTCTGCCCTGTCACCATCCCTCAACTCACTGAGGTAGGTTACGACCTGCATCTAAAAAACAACAACAACATATGGTATAAGAATCGGAGGTTCTCAGTATGGTAACAGTGCCCAATATATAAGATATAAGGTCCGGACGCTAAAGGAAATCCTAGAACTTCACACCAAACATAAGATTCAAACTTAGAAATAACTTTAAATAAAACCTTAAAGAGGTCATCTATCTTAGGGGATTTCTAAGCTAACAGTAACACCGCTGTCCTACAGCCTTCGCCAGTCTAACCTCCATGTGATCCCATTACCACCGCCTACCAAGCCTCCTCAATCCAATATGAAACACAAGTATATACAAGTAAGTAAAACACAGGTAAAATTCATATATAGCAAGTAAATAAAAAAGCAAGTAAGCATGTTATACACTTAGGCATTATAGGTCAGTAAACAAAGCAAACAACCACATAGAAAATGCACATGATGAATGTCTGTTCTATTGGTTGTTATATCACATTGTCGATTCAATTGCCAACCCGACACATTCCTATGGGAATGTCGCCTTTCGGTCACAAATATAAATGGGTACCCTTAGGGATATAGTGCCCGGCTCACTCTCCCAGGATATAGTGCCTGACTCACTCTTGTGACTTAAAAGGATGTGAGTAGGATACTCTGTCATAGACCTCACATCTCAACGTAAGCAAGATTAACCACCATTCTTACGCCGGCGCCGCGACCTCGACAAGCGGGATTAACCACCATCCTTACCAGGCTCATAGCGACTCAACAATATCAGTATAGTATATAGTATATCTCAGTGATCATGGTCCATTCAGTCCAAGTCTATTCATACTCAAGTCATCAATCTCATAACCATACTTATTTATTTCCAAGTCCCAAACAACTCCTCAATTCCTTAAGTTGATAAGTTCATCGTCAATATAGTACTCCGTCAAATTAGCCAACTAGTTCATCCTCAGTACTTCAGAAAGCTAAGTCTCTGTCTTCTAAACTCATAACAGAAAATCACCAATTTAAATTACTAACTCATGTTTACTAGTCTTAGAATCTAATTACTAGTTAAGAGTCTTAACTAGAAGTTAAAGAAGTTTAGAAACACCATCCTTACCAGGCTCAAAGCGACTCAACAATATCAGTATAGTATATAGTATATCTCAGTGATCATTGTCCATTCAGTCTAAGTCTATTCATACTCAAGTCATCAATCTCATAACCATACTCATTTATTTCCAGGTCCCAAACAACTCCTCAATTCCTTAAGTTCATAAGTTCATCATCAATATAGTACTCCGTCAAATTAGCCAACTAGTTCATCCTCAGTACTTCAGAAACCTAAGCCTCTGTCTTCTAAACTCATAACAGAAAATCACCAATTTAAATTACTAACTCATGTTTACTAGTCTTAGAATCTAATTACTAGTCAAGAGTCTTAACTAGAAGTTAAAGAAGTTTAGAAAGCTAGAAAACCCTTAAAAGTGAAGAAAAATAAGATTTCAGCAAAACATGGGTCACGCGTTTGCATGTCCCTGTCACACCTACGCATGAGTGTAAAAATGGGTGGTTGCGTATGCGACATCTCCCTCACGTACGTGAGAGTCCCAAACAGAAGGAAATCCTCGCGTTGCGTGATAAAAACTTGCGTACGCATGCCTTAAAATTATGTTCTCGCCTACGGATGCTAGTGCCTGCATACGCGAGAGCACTTGGTAGTGGCCAATGCTTGCGTCACGTGCACATGTCTGCATACGCATGCCATGACAAACTTAGAAAATTTTGAAAGCTGTAGAATTTTATATTTTTGCACCGAACTTACGAGCATAACTTTTTTGTTTTAAAACATTTTCCGTTTGTTCTTCAAAGGTCTCAAAGCTCTCAGACCCAACTTTTATTTAAACTAAATTTTATCAAAAACAAAGGTCCGAAAGCCAAGTTATGCCTCTCCGAAGTTTGTCAAAAATAATATTTTACAAAATTCAACAAAGTTCTCTAGTTTCTAAACTTCAAAACCAAACTAATTCAAAACACACTCAAAACAGTCCAACTATCCATAATAAACACTCTCCAACCATTTTTCAATCATATAGCTATTAAATCATCCAATCCTTACAAATTTCCTTAAGATCTTATCAATATAATCATCATAAAACATTATCATTACAATTCAAATCCATAACAATCCTTATTCCTCAATTCAATCATCATCAAAGCTCACCATCACTACCAAATTATTATTAATATCAACCACAAAAATCAAAACCCATTATCATCATTAACATTCATCATCAAACATCAACAATCACCATCATAATTCATCAAAATCATCACAATCATAAAAAATCATCATATAACATTTCAAACTTATCCTAAGGTCCACTAGCCTAAGTTTCACAAAATATTACATATTACATAGAGAAAACTAAAATCATACCTTGGCCAATTCCTAATATGCATAAAATCACCAAATTTGATTTCAACAAGCTTTCACAAGGTTCCAACCACCAAAACTCAAATCCAGTGGCCACAATCAACTCCACCAATCACCACATTCAACCTATATATACCAATATCACCACAATTAATACCTAGGATTCACCAAATTACCAATTCACAAGAGCAAAGAGTTTTCTCACCTTTTTCAATGGTGTTTAGGGCACAAATCAACAATAATCCACTATTGGATGGCACTTAAACAACCAAAACACAAAATTTGATCAAAATCCAAACCTAAATTTTCAAAATTCTTAGGACAGAAGAATGGAGTGTGAAATTCAAAATCTTACCAGCAAAACCTAGTTAGAACTGACGAACTCGGCGAGAGCTTTGCATAGCCACAAACAACACGTGAATCGGAGCACTATATCTCAAGTTATGATTGATTAAAGAGAATTGTGAATAATGTTAATGGTGTTCTTCTCTCTTTTCACTCGGTAGCTACACTCTTATGTTTGAGGGTGAGAATGAGGCTGGATGGTTCATTAATTGGCTATATATATGTTGGGCTTAGGCCCAACTTGGCCCGGTCCAACCCGTTAGTATTTTTGGCCCGTTTGGCCCAATTTTGGGCCAAACCTTTAGAATTAGTGCCCGATTTTCAATTTTAATTATTTTTCTAAGTTTTTTACAATTTTTGTTACTCACGCAGTACCAGACCTACGTACGCTAATACTGCCAGCTAATTTCCAGTATGCATTTTTTTTGCAATTTTTTGCAGAAAATTACATTTTTTCACTCGAAAAAATTCACTGAATACAAATCTAACCTCTAAAATTTTAAATTAAGACTTCTAAATTTTGAACCTATTCCAGATAAATAAATTTATTATTTTATTATATTTTAAACGGAAATTTAACTACCGGTTCTTACAACAAGAGTATAATACAAGATTTAAATAAGAAAAAAATTATCCAAATATCAAAGTTTAACATTAAGATTTGTCATCACTCATCAAAATGTACAAAAAAAAATTGCTATAGATTTGCTTCATTAATATAATTTTCACCTTCATTTCCATTACAATCATCTTAAACATATAAGAATCAAAAAATGTAGCATAAAGTGTATTACCACTTGATCACATTGATGAATATTAAAATCAATATCATCTAACAAAATATACAACGTATTATCAATATGTTAAAAATTAAAATTATTCTAATAAAGTGTATAAAAATAAACTATGATACTCGCGTAGTAAGCCTTCAATACTACTAAAAACATAATAATCTCTCTCTGCAACTTCTTCATCCATCTAAAAGTAGGGATGCTTATGACTCGATCTGGTCTGAAGACCTAGCTTGGGTCTAGTCACTTTGGGGTTAATTTGGTCAAGTTTTATTGTGATCCAATTAGAATCAAAGTTTCAATAAATGGTCCTACTAATTTATTAATTTGAGTTCAGGCCAAGACTTGATTCACCCAGATCTAGCCCGTTGAGCCCGCATAAAAAATGTATTATGTTCTTGTGAGACTTTAAATATGCATTTTGGTGTCTAACTGACTTAATTATTATTTTTAGACTTTAAATTATTAATATGTGAATGTTGCAATGTTATGGAATAATTATTTTAAAAAATTTAGAGGTTTAAAAGATGTAAGTTCCAAACTTTGGTGTATTAATGGGACAAAATTGATATGCTCGATTATTGGTAAGTGCACCAAATCGCTCCAAGTAATACCACGGTGAGTGGATATCGTTCTCACGAGAGTTAACAAATTGAATCAAGCAATATTTAATTGAATCTCTAATTAGATCAATCAAACCTTGGCAAGAGAATTGTTGATCTTAAAGTAGAAGCAAAGAAAAGTGAAGAAGATTGTTGATTGTGAATGAGAGAAAACTTAGAAACTTTGAAGGAGAAATCAGGGAATAAGATGTTAAAGGCTTCGGAGATATTTAACTCTTAGAAAAAGTAATACTTGTGTTTTCCTATTTTGACTCATGCAAAAATCTTTTTACAACAAATCATTTATAACCTATAAAGCTGAGGTGGCAAGGAATTACGACCTCTAAAAGTAATAATATATATATGTATAATAGTTGAAAGGAATTTTAACTAGAAGCTTGTGAAGAAGAGTTAAGCAAGGCGTTGAATAGAAAATCGCATCACTTGCGTAAGCGATAAATATGAGAGAAGAATTCCAAAGATACATATAGCAAGGCTTCTGACTCGACTCGCAAAGCTAGAACCGGCCAAAGTTTACAAAACATGTTTCTCCAAGTCGACCTCTAGGAGGGACAAAAATATAAAATATACTTACTGGAGATATAATAGTATCTATATGTACAACTTAACCAAAACATAAACCCAAAGGACTAGGATCCTTTGCTGACAGAAGCTCCCAGAATGCTTCAACGAGGTACGTCTCGACCTGCATCTGAAAATCACACATATGTATAGGGTGAGAACCATAAGTTCTCAGCATGGTAACGGTACCCACATAACTAACATATAAGGTCCCGAAAAAGCCAAAGGCGATCCTAGAACTTCCGACAATAGATTATAAAACTTAAAGATTTAAAACGGAAACTATAAACAGGGTGGTTCTCTAAGGTTCTTCAATTTATCCAAACTCTAACTAAAACTCTCGACTATTTCCCCTTCCTCGATAATCCTCCCAAACACCAGTAGAACTACACAGACAAACAAAATAGACAAAGTAAACACAAGTAGAATACAGATACGGCAGGTAGCAATTATAGTAGGTAAGCATAGATTATCAATTAGGCAATCCTAAGAAATGCAAACTCAAACAAAACAGATAAATGCATATGATGAATGCCTGTCCTATGGCTGATGATATCATCTGTCAGTTATATAGCCAACTCAACATGTCCTGGTAGTTAACCATAGACTGAAACACCCATTGCGGAGCAAGTGGATTGAGATATAACCCCCTTGCTACTACCCTCTTAACCCACAGCCAGTGGAATAACCATTACTGTGGCTACTACCCAGGCGGGTGTTTAAAAGCTCAATATAGAGTAAGCAGGACGAACCACAATCTTTGTGAAAAATTTGGTGCGAAATTTATAACCACAAACTAACCGGCAATTGCACCGGGTCGTACCAAGTAGTACCTCAAGTGAATGAGGGTCGATCCCACAAGGATTGATGGATTAAGCAACAATGGTTAAGTGATTTACTTAGTTAGACAAACAGGGAATGGTGTTGAGAGTTCAAATGCATCAAATAGTAATTCAGAGAATCAGAAAACAAGCAGTAAGCAAGTTGTGAAATATATATGGAGAAACAGTTAAGGCTTCAGAGATATCTATCGTCCGGATTGACTTTTCTTACTAGCTATTTTAATCATGCAAGATTTAATTCATGGCAAACTATATGTGACTAAACCCTAATTTTTTAGACCTTTTTAGTCTCCTCTAACCTTCATCAATCACCAATTCCTTGGTCACTTAATTTCAATTAGAGGGTTAAGTTCAATTCTAGTTTATATGCCACAGAAACCCTAATTACCTAAATATAAGAGGATTATATGTCACGTATCCTGTTAAGTCCTGATAATTAGAAATTTAGGAGAAATTGTTTTCAAGCTGTTCTTCAAGTAAAGAGCTTTTCCAAGTTATACAAGAACTCAATTAGAACAAGGGTCATACTTCCGTTCCACCCAAATTCATAAGATAAAGAACGAAAACAATTCTTGAAATTGAAATCAATACATGAATTAAAATAGAAAAGTACTAGTATCAATTCATAGAATAGATAGAGCTCCTAACCTTAATAGTGGAGGTTTAGTTGCTCATGGTTCAAAGAGAAAACTAGGATTTAGAAAAACTGTAAATTGCAGAATGAGGTAGAAGAGAAGAAAGAAGAGCCCGAAGGGTCTTTTCCCTTTTTATATTTAATCCTAATTAATGTAAATTATATTTCCTAAAACTAAATAATATCTTTTCCTATTTTTAAATAAAATAAAGTTTAATCAGAATTAAGAGAGATCTTTGTTGCCATCATAAACTCGGGATGTGGGGACCATGGCCTTCCTTAGAAGTGGCGCCTAACTTGAGAAGGCGTGGAGGAGGCAGCACAGTTTGAAGTTGATGCGTGTTGTTGCTGCGCCTAACTTGGAGGGAAGCACGCCTAACTTGGAGGGGGCAGCACCATCTTGTGTGTTTGGCGCCTAACTTGAGATTTCTCAAGTTAGGCGCCACTTTGGCTGCCTTGGTTTCATGGGTTTAGTTGATCTTGGTGCCTAACTTGAGAAACCTCAAGTTAGGCACCACCCTTGTAGAGTTAATGGAGAAGAAGTATAAACTATTATACATCGTTGAAAAGCTATGAAAGTTAGTTTTTCAATGCCACTAAAATTACGTCAATTGAACCTTTGTAGCTTGAGTTATTCAGGTTAGAATGCAGAGAGGTCAAGGTTGACAGCATCATTTGCTTCCTTCTCTTTTTCTATAGAAACTCCATCAAATCCATCCGAATACTACCTGAAATAAATAGAATTGCACACGACTCAAAGTAGCATCCATGGTGACTAAAAGATACTTAATTCTTGAATAACTCAACAAATTGAATGCAAATTCACTAGAAAAAGATAAGAAAGATGCTCAGGCATCACAACACCAAACTTGAATTGTTGCTTGTCCTCAAGAAACCAAAACTAACATAGGCTTAGGATGTGAATTTGCATGAGAGTGAGAGTTCAATTAAGCTCATGTCTCTTCTTGAACTGCAATTCTGAATAGTTTTGGCATCCCACTCTCCTTTGAATAAGAATGTCACTGTCATTCAAAATTAGAATCTGGATAATATTATGAATTCTCTAATCTTTTATACTTCAGTTTAATCCTTGAACACAACAAATTTCTTTTAATTCTCTTTTCCTTGGTGCTTTACACCTTGAGCCTAGCCGTGACTTTAAATGTTTTGTCTTAAGCTTTACTTGACACAAAAATACCAAAAGCACTTAACTGAGAAACTCTCTTTAAGTTCTGGTTTTTCTTTCAGTGACTCCCAGACAGTGGTGCTCAAAGCCTTTGGCATACTCTGCTAACTGCACTTGATCTTGACTCTTAGTGCTCTATCTCAAGGATTATTTGACATAATTGCACCACAGGCATATGACTAGGGAAACAACTCTTTGAGCTTTTAATCATACTTGACCTCCCTAGTCATTGATGCTCAGAGTCTTGGACCTTGATTTTATTTTTCTTTTGCTATTTCTTTTGCTTTAAGGATTAAGCCTTCACTAATTTCAGAGAATTCATAATAGTTCTCTAAATTCCGGTTCCTTATACATCAACATCATTTGATTCAAATTCAAACATGCGCAGTTCATGTCATGCATTCAGAATCACAGAGAATACCATCACATTTAAGTAAATAAGACTACTCTTTGTTATAAACTCTATTTCTCATGCAATACATCTTCTTTTTCTTCCTTTTCTTTTGAATTCAAGGTCAGTGAGCAATACATGAGATACTTTTCAGAACTAAGAACAAACAACAGAATAAAAATAGCGAAATAAACTAGAACCTAGGAATTGAAATAACAAAGGACCATGCACTAACTAAGACAAAACAATAGAAAATAAGAATAAACATAGTAATGGCAAAATAATATAGGAAGTGAAAGGAACTAAGCCACCTCAATCTCCATGGTGGGGATCTCTAATGAATGGGTTTTTGATGGTATAGAATTCACAAATAAATTCTCACTGCAAGTATAGTTTCTAAACTAACAAATAATTCTTTCATGCAAAAATTTGTTTGTCACAAGTAACAAACCCCTAAAAATAATAAATAAAGTATTCAAATCTCAGGCTGTCTCTCAAAGGAATTGCAGGGAAGTGTTCTTGTTATTGGTTATGAGATGTATATTTTGGGGTTTTGGATAAAGGACAAGAAATATAAATCGCACAAGAAATAAACTAAAGCTCTTGGCAAGGAATGAGAACTAGAAGTCCTATCCTCATTATCATCCTCAATTGTGACAAGGATTGTCCATTGCTCCACTTAGTCAACCTCTAACTATGAAGGAAAGTCAAGTGGAAATAATAAATTTGATTCCTCAAGTCCTAGTCAACTCCTAAGGAAAGACTAGCTTTAGTGGAATTTAAATCAATTAGCAACTTCTAATTATCAATCAACAAGAGGCTTTGATAACTCAAGAGTCACCAATTACTGAACCTAAGCCAAGATGAGAAGATTCTACTCTAGCTTCCTTCCAAGTATTTTGTCAAACACTTGGAAGGCATATAAAAGAAAAGCAAAGTAAAATGACAACAAGAATGAAATCTAACAACTACTAATTGCAAAGAATTAACAACAACAATCAAAGGAGGCACAATTAACATGAATTACCTCAAATTGCATGAAAAGAAAATAAAGGAACAAGAGTGTATCAATAACAAAATATACAAAATAAGGGAGATCACAACAAAAGAATAAAAGAACAAGATGTAGCAACAAGAAATTGATAAGTAAGAGTAGATGAGAACAAGAATTAAAACCTAGATCGAGAGAAGAATTAAACCTAATCCTAATCCTAATTCTAGAGAGAAAAGAGAGCTTCTCTCTCTAGAAACTAACTAAAACATGATCAAAACTAAACTATCACTACTTGGTCCCCTAACTCCCCTAATTCTCCTTCAATCCTTGGGTTTAATAGCTTCAGAAGTGAGTTGGATTTGGTCCTGGGAAGCCCAGAAATTGCCCTCAACGGATTCACTTTAAGTGGGTCACTTGCGAGCACTGACGCACACGCGTCGCTTGGCATAGTTTCTATCCGTGCGTATGCGTACTTCAGATTCACGTGTGCGCGTCTGCTGCGCGTGCGCGTCAATGAGTGCATCCCAAATCCTTGGTTTTCCATGATTTCTCCACTTTGTATGCTCTTCTCTTCACTCCTTTGATCCATTCCTAGCCTTTTCATCCTGAAATCACTAACAAACACATTAAGGCATCTAGTGGAATCAAAGGTGAATCAAAATGAACAATTTAAGGGCCTAAAAGGCATGTTTTACACTTAAGCACAATTTAGGAGAAAATTATGAAACTATGCTATTTCCTTGAATAAATGTGAGAAAAGTGGATAAAATCCACCTAAATTAAGCACAAAATATACCACGAAATAGTGGTGCATCAAATCTCCCCACACTTAAACCAAGCATGTCTTCATGCTTAACCAAGAAAAAGGACGAAGGGTATCGACATTTATTCAATGCAACTAAACTATATGCAATCTACTTTCATGCAATTATCTAAATACAAGTGCCTAAAAGGATGCAAGTACTTGGTCAAATAAATCAATTTCCAAGAAAACCAATATAAGCATAAGGGCTAAGGGTATTAACAACCAAGCCAAACCACAATTGAATTGAGTTACTAAAGATTAAACAAACTTGAAAGAGAAGGGATGATCATGGTGAAAACATGTAATTTAGCATCAAACCCTCACCAGATGTGTATCCGCTCTAGTCGCTTAAGTGTATAGGGTTGATCACTCAATTCTCCTGTAATCATGCTTTCCAAGATTTATTTTTCATCTAACAATCAACAATTATTCAATGCATGCATACATATATCATGAGGTCTTTTCTTAGGTTGTAATGGGGCTAGGGTCAAGGTAGGATGCATATGGTCAAGTGAGCTCGAGATTTGAATCTTTGATTAACTTAAACATCCCACCTAGTCTACATGACAACCTATACAAATTCAAAGCAAACCTAACTACCCATTCTTCACTTTCTCACACACTCATGCATTCTTTTCTTGATCACAACTCATATGCATTGACTTTATTGAACTTTACCTTGGGGCATTTTGTTCCCTTTTTATTTCTTTTCTTTTTCTTTCTTTTTCTATTTTTTTCTTTTCGATGTATTTTTTCCTCTTTTTGTTTTTCTCATTCATTTTTTTCTTCATTTTTTCTTTTTCAAACTAAAATAGATACAAGAGAATCAATGCATATGGTTTTACATTTTATTAACACATGAGTATGTATCCAATTCCCAATATTTTCAACAAAAATACAACACTCACTAGCCTAAGCTAATCAAAGATCCAAATAAAGGACAATTATTATTTTTCGGTTTAAGGCTTGTAATGTGCTAATATTGAGAACAAAGGGGATTAAAATAAGCTCAAAGTTGGCTAACAATGGTTGATGGAAGGTAGGCTTTTTGAGCAAGTGAGCTAAATGAAATGATGGCCTCAATCATATATATGCATTCATACAAGAAATAGTGGACATAAAGAATCAAACAAATCAAAGATTACACTCATAGAAAGAGAACAATGCACACAAGAATGGGAATAAGTGGTTATAAGATGTAACCACACAATTAGGCTCAAAACTCACAAGCTTGTGTTTTTAGCTCAAAACCATGTTCCACAAGATATAAATCAAGCAAGTTCAATGAAAACAAAATTTTTCACTCAAATCAATTAGGCCCTATAAGTAGATTTCTTGGAAAATTTCATCATTTTGACAAAGCTTATTTCCTAAATTCAATGTTGTGATTGAGAAAGGTAAAAATCTTTAGTTTAATCCCCTTTTTAATCAAACCAAATCTCATAAGCAAAAAGGGTAAACTAAGCTTAATAATCTATGTTTTTTTTCAACCACAACTAATAGACTCAAACAAAGGTGCAAAATGCAATAAACTAAACAAAAGTATCCAAAATACCAATACAATAATCCAAAATAAAAGTGCAAGTACTAAAGTAAGATAAAATAAAGTAACTAAGCTGAAGTTTGGAAATTTTCACCCAAAATGTAAACTCCGCCGACGACGTCGACCTCTCTACACTTAGAAGTAAGCATTGTCCCCAATGCTACAAGTAAGCCTAGGTGAGAGGGTCGACATCTGCATTTGGCTGGGGCTCTGGCTGTGGTTGTGGCTATGTAGGAGCCTGAGTTTCTAGAGGTGCCTCTGCCTGCCTAGCCTCCTCCTCATGATCCTTCTCCACCTCCTCAGAATGATCGAAAGTATTGGAATCAGGGGTATGATGGCTCCCAGATGTCAACATCTGAGTCACGCGCCGAAAGTGTCGCTCGATGCGACGGTCGCTCCGATCCATGCGCCCGATCAGATGCTGAACTAGTCTGTAGGTCGGCTGAGTTGCTGATGAGGGTGGTGGTAGTAGCTGACTGGCCGATACGGATGGTGCAGAAGGTCCGGCTACTACTGTAGAGGATGATGGTCCAGACGCTGCTGCTGCTGAAGAAGATGGTGGTCTGATGAGGAAAAATTAGATTTTCATAAAAATTCACCGGCAAGTATACCGGATCGTATCAAGTAGTAAAACTCACAAGAGTGAGGTCAATCCCACGAGGATTGATGGATCAAGCAACTTTAGTTGGGTGATAAATTTAGTTAAGCTAACAGTGGTGAATTGAGTGAAATTTGATTGGCAGAATGTAAAGTGGTAGGAATTGTAAATTACAGAATATAAATTGACAGAAACTTAAATAGCAAGAAACTTAAATTGCATGAAAGATAAATTGCAGGAAATGTAAATGGGATTGGGTGCTGGAAAATTTAAGGAAGCAGTAAATTCAAAGACAATTAAAATGAAGATTAACAGAATGAAAGATTCATTTGGGATTGGAGATATCATAATCCATCATGAATCACATGGGTCTCAACTCCTTTCTCAATCATATGAGTAGATCTATGGCAAATTGAAATTGATTGGATCCCAATTCCTTGGCAATCCAATCTCTCTAATCACAATCAATCTTGCCAATTCCTTGATCTAATTGTCATGAGAAGAAGTTAAGTGCATATCTCTCATCCACAAGCCACACAATCTCTCAAGATCTCAATTCCTCCCGAATGGTGTTGGTCAAGAAAGTTGTGAGAGATAGAGCTTCAGTTCTAATTTCCATGATTCCCCTTCCGAGGCTCACGTGGAAATTCAATGGATCCAAACCCCCTTCTGAAGTGAATGGATCAAATCAACACAGAAGTTATCTCTTAGCTACTTAAGCGGATTGAGAAGAAGAAGATGTTCATCAATCCATTAGAATTATAATAGAGCACCTCCCCCTAATGAAGTGGGGTTACTGGATCATTGCTCTGAGAACAAGTGCAAAGAATTTAAATTGCATGAAAATAGACTCAGCTCAAAGTAAACCCAAAATTTTAGATGAGCAGAAGTGCAGGAAATTGAATTGCATAAAAGTAAACTGAATTCCATACAATTGAAATGTAAAAGTGCAGAAAAGAGCAGAAGTGTATCAAACTAAGATTCTATACTACACTCTCTGGAGTCTCTAATCCTCCAAGAAAGTTCTGGAGTCTATAATCCTCCAGCCTTCCGAGCCTCTTTAAGCCTGCAAACATTCTTCTATTTATACTCTTCTTTTCATCCCCAAAATGGGTGTTTAGCATACTTGGATGTGGGCTTTTGGCCTTGGTTGAAGCTAGTTGAGAGTGGGTCTTCAGTTGGTATGGTGGGGACCTTCCCAGGAGAACATAGCGTTCATTAAAAGAGCAGAGTGCTCAAGCACCCACGCGTACGCGTCTCCTGCGCTTGCACGTCCCTTGCATTTTGGCCCATCGACACGTACGCGTCACCCACGCATATGCGTCCCTTGCAGCGTTCACTAAACAAACGTAGCGTTCATGCACCGATCGCTACCTATGCATACGCGTCACATACGCCTATGTGTGGATTGCAAAAATGCCATTTCCACGCTGATGCTCCATGCACGTGTTTGCGCAATCCATCACCATTGCCACAGCAACACGTATTCGTCATGCACGCGTGCACGTCGGTGACTAAATTTGAATTCCAATTTTTGAAGTGTCACAGGCGCTCATTCAAAGTGAACATAGCGTTCTTTGCTGGTGGACGTTGATCCTCAATCCACGCGTGCACGCCATGCATGCATACGCATGGATTTACAAAAATATCATCCTGCGTGTGAGCGAACTTCCATACAGTCCTCAATAAGATCAGAGAAAAGACTCATCATGCACCTTTGAAAAGTAGCTGGTGCATTGCACAAGCCAAATGGCATTCTCTTGTAAGCATAGGTCCCAAAAGGACAGGTAAAAGTAGTCTTTTCTTGCTCCTCAGGAGCTATATGAATCTGGAAATATCCTGTATAACCATCTAAAAAGCAATAATGTGATTTACCTGACAGGCGATTCAGCATTTGATCAATGAATGGAAAAGGATAGTGATCCTTACGAGTGGCTTGATTGAGACGCCTGTAATTAATGCAGACCCTCCAGGCGTTCTGAACTCTGGTAGCTATGAGCTCTCCATGCTCATTCTTTACTGTAGTGACTCCCGACTTCTTGGGCACCACTTGTACTGGGCTCACCCATTCACTGTCTGAAATGGGGTAGATAATACCTGCCTCTAATAGTCTGGTCACTTCCTTCTTGACAACCTCCAAAATAGTGGGGTTCAATCTTCTTTGGGGTTGACGAATAGGTCTTGCTCCTTCTTCTAAAAATATCCTGTGCTCACAAACTTGAGGATTGATGCCTACTATGTCTGCTAAACTCCACCCAATTGCTTTCTTGTGCTTCCTCAGCACACTAAGTAACTGCTCTTACTGTTCAGGAGTGAGGTCCCGTGCAATGATAACTGGAAACTTCTGTTTGTCCTCGAGGTAAGCATATTTGAGGTGTGGAGGGAGAGGTTTCAACTCTGATTTCTGTTCATGGTCAGACTCTGAATTATCTGGAGCTGGTGGCAGTGGTAGAGTACTTTCATTGTCCTCTGGGAATGTCCCCACACTTGGACCTTGTCCTATGTACTTCTCTTCAAACTTCTCTAGGTGAACTTCAGCTACGGTTTCATCTATGATGTCACACCGGAGGATAGAGTGATCTTCTAGAGGGTACTTCATAACTCCATTCAGATTGAAGGTTACTACTCGGCCGTCTATTTCAAAAGAGTATGTTCCTGAAAAAGCATCTAATTTGAACTTCGAGGTCTTCAAGAAAGGTCTTCCGAGTAGGATTGATGATGGCTTCTCTGAGTCATGTTGGGGCATCTCCAGGATGTAAAAATCAATGGGAAAAGTGAGACCTTTAATGCCCACTAATACATCTTCAGCAACTCCAGCCACTGTAATAATACTTTTATCTGCTAACACAAAATGAGCTGCCGAACTTTTTAAGGGAGGGAGCCTTAAAACATCATATACAGATAAAGGCATTATACTAACACATGCTCCTAAATCACACATGCAGTCAGAAAATATCACACCTCCAATGGTACAATTAACCTTAGAAACTTTGCATATTTAGGTACCTGTTGAATGACATAAAAAAGGGGAACAGTTACCTCAACCTTTTTGAAGATTTCTACCATTTTGGGATCAGGTTCCAACTGCTTCCTGGGCTTCCTTGCAAGTTGTGAAAATGGAATAGGAACGGCGTCCTCTATAGTGTCTGCGCCCTTTGGTGCTTCTTTCTGTGATTTGGTGTCTTCATCTTCAGCCATGTCCTGGATGCTCTTTTCTTCTTCAACATCTTCTATTTCCACTACCTATTCAGCTGAGGCGTGTTCAGGTGGGTTTGGCTCTTCCTGATTCCTCTCTTGCAATGTGGTTCTGGGCCTTATGGTGATGGCATTAATACCACCCTTTGGGTTGGGTAATGGTTGAGATGGGAGTCCACCAGAGCTTGAGGACTGGTTATTGGAGTTGGTCAGTTATCCAACCTGTGAGACAAGGGTTTGTAAAGTAGAAGTCAAAACATTCAGAGTTGCATTAAAATTATTTTCCATGGCCTGTTGTCTCTGATCAATAGATTATAGTAACTCATCATTAGGAGATGAAGAGGGGTAAGTGATCTGAGAGGTCTGCTGAGATGCTTGAGGCTGTCTTAAATGAGGTGCTCTGTAGGACTGATTCTGATTCTGCTGCCTGAAGTTGTTATTGTTATTCCACCTTTGATTTCTATTATTATCTCTGCCTTCTCTGTTATAATTGTCCCTCCAACCCTGGTTAGAATTGTCTCTCCAGCCTTGGTTAGAGTTATCCTGCCATCCTTGGTTATAGTTGCCACCTTGATTGTACCCTTGATTGGGGCGGTCATGAAAGTTATGAGTGGCTGCAACAGTGTTGTCTTCTGGTTGGAGTTGCAGACACTCATCGGTATAGTGACTGTAATCTGCACAGATTCCGCATACTCTTTGTGGAACCAACTGCTGGTTGTGCTGTGGTGGAGAAGGCTGAACTTGCTGAGGCTGTTGCTGATTCAGTTGCATCTGTTTCAGCAAGTTAGTCATTTCACATAAGCTCTGAGCTATAGCAGCAGTCTCTTTACTAGTGAATACCTCTGCAATAGCTCTTGACCGACTTTGTCTCTGCCTGTGATTCCTAGTAGAGTCAGCTAAGTTGCTGATCAATTGCCATGCTTCTTTCGTAGTCTTGTACTTTTTCATAGAACCGTTGCTAGCACCTTCCAATGTGGTCCTATCTTAAGATTTCAAACCCTGTGTAAAGTAGCCGAGCAACACTATCTTGTCAATCATATGATGGGGGCATGCTTCTCGAAGATTATTAAAGCGTTCCAAGTATTCATAGAGGGTCTCAGATTCATCCTGAACGATCATAGACATGTCCTTTCTCAGCTTATCGGCAACTTCAGCTGAAAAGAATTTATCCAGAAACTCTCTCCTAAGTGTATCCCAGTTGGAAAGAGTTGCTCCGGGTTGATTGTAGTACCACTCTCTTGCCTTTCCCTCTAGAGAAAATGGGAAGGCTTTCAACAGAATGGAGATTTCATCAGTGCCATCACGTTTAACAGTAGAACAAGCAGTTTGGAAATCCTTAAGATGCTTGATAGGCTCTTGAGCAAGTAAGCCATGAAACTTGGGCATCAAGTTGAGTAGTGAAAACTTTATTTCAAAATCTACAGCTACTGCTGGGTTGTGTGCCTGGAATGGTTGGAGCGTAAAATCAGGGGCTCCTTCCTCCTGGATAGTGACTCTCCTAGGCGCTACCATGTCACCTGCACGTAAATGAACTGGATCAGTAGAGAGGGAGCTTGTTTCTTCCTTAGATGACGGTTCAGGTTCGTCCTCAAAGAGGAGTCGCCAACGCCGAGCTTGCCTTATACGTGAAAGAGTTCTTTCAATCTCAGGGTCAAATACTGGCAAGCTTGGATCAGGAAGTGAACGCGTCATTTAACGAAAGAAATGTACAGCTCATAGTGAAAGAATGAAAAGAAAAATTGCAATTAAAATAAATACCAATCAATAAATTAGCACACTGTTGTAACTCCCCGGCAATGGCGCCAAAAATTGACGTGGCAGAAATTGGCGGGTTAAGAAATTATCAATAGAAATGCGTTGCAAGTACATTCCTTAACCAACCGAAAATCCGCTTATCAATTTAGAAGGGTTGTCACGAAATTTAAATTAAAATACTGGGAGTATAAGTCCCAGGTCGTCTCCCAACGAGTTGCAGAGAGATGTGCTATTTTATCAATCAGGTGTTTTCAAAAATGGTTGAGTTGAATAACAGAAAACTAAAATAGAGAATTTAATTAATTCTAAATAAAAGCCTTGACTGGGAGTAGATTAGTTGAAAGCCCTATTCTTGTTGAAGTACTCTCAAGATTAATTGATAATTGAAGATTGCTCTGTTTAGTTATCCCTTACTAGGTAAGGGAGAGTTAAACAAGTTGGATTGCTATTTCTATTCACAATCCCAATCCACTCATTGAAAAGGATTTGTGTCAGTGACTAGAGGGCATTCCAACAATGAGCCCAATTACAATGTCTCCTTTAAGTACCCCAACTCAAGGGTTCCTTTCAATCAACTCCCCATCAAGTAAGGGAACTACTCGCTCATTGTGAACGTAGAACTCATAACATAGGAAAGGGAATTAAAAAGAGACATGATAAATAATAATGAAAAGGATTAATTAAAAATAAAAATAGTCTATATTAATAACTTGTAAAAATAAGCCAATGTCAACTCTAGGGGGATTAAGAACATGGAAGAATAAGTAAAAAGCAAATAGCAAAGTATAATGACTAGTATCGGAGGTGGCGTCTTCCAAAAATCCTAATTATAAATGTCAAGTGATTGAAAAACCTAGGGGAGGAGAAAATCCAGATCTAAAACTAAAAATTATGCAGAATGAATTATGTCCCTCGTTTCTACATGTTCCCTGACTCTAATCTGTAATTCTGGGCCGAAAACTGGGTTGAAATCCGGCCCAGAAACCCTGCCAACGACTTCTAAAATTCTGTAGATCGCGCACGTCACGCGGACGCGTCATTCGGCATTTTGCTTTTCCATGTGGGCGCGTCGTCCATGCCTCCGCATTGCTTCTGCTTTTCCAATCCGCGCATCCGTGTCACTCATGCGGCCGCGTCACTGTGATTTTCTCCCTTCCGCGCGGTCGCGTCGCTGACGCGTACGCGTCACTTCTCGCTGGTCATCTCCTCAATTTCTTGTATTCCTTCCATTTTTGCAAGCTTCCTTCCCAATCTCCCACTCATTCATGCCCTATAAAGCCTGAAACACTTAACACACAGATCACGACATCAAATGGAATAAAGGGGGATTAAAATACCTAATTAAAGGTCTCCAGGAAGTAAGTTTTCAATCATGTAATAATTTTAGGGGAAATATAAATGCATGCTAATTATATGAATAAGTGGGTAAAGACCATGATAAAACCACACAATTAAACACATTGTAAACCATAAAATAGTGGTTTATCAGTTGTTTTTGCTGCTGTCCGAGATGTGTTTTAGTAATCCGATATTCTTTTCTTTATTGTAGGACTAGTTGGTCTTATGGCTTCTCGCAAGAATATTATTGAGACGTCTTCCCAAGTCCCTGAGGGCATGGCCGATTGGGTGGATTCCATGGTTCTTCTGTGTCTTTCAGTGGTGGATTCCGACTTCTGTAAAGGGCTGCAAAAACACCATAGGGTTTGTGGTAGTGGTGCCCAGGAAGGGAATTACGAGTTAGTAGCGCCTGATTCCAATGAGAGAGTTTGTTTTCATACTTCAGTTGAGGGGGAGCATCCCTATTTTTATGCTTATGAATACTTCTTTAGTCTGTTGGACATTACTTTTTCTTTTTCTACTTTTGAGACCAACTTGTTGTGGTCTTGTAACATTGCTCCATCCCAGCTTCATCCCAATTCGTGGGGTTTTATAAAAATTTTTCAGCTGCTGTGTCAAGAGTTGGGCATCAAGCCTTCTCTAGCTCTTTTCCTTTATTTGTTTTTTTTGGCCAAGCCTGGGGCCTCTTCAAAAAAGAAAGCTTCTTGGGTTTCCTTTAGATATGCTCAAGGGCACAAAGTCTTTGCCATGTATGATGAGTCCTTTAAGGACTTTAAAAACTATTTCTTTAAAGTTCGAGCTGTTGAGGGGGTTCGCCCCTTTTTTCTTGATGAAAATGATGAACCTGCTTTTCCTCTTGAGTGGCAAAAGAATGTCATGGTGTCTTGGTATACTTGGGAGATATTAGACGGGGTTGAATAGGCGTTTGTGAGTGTATTGGAGGATATTTGGGGGGAGCCTCCGCATCTGGATACTAAGAAATTTCTGGGGGACCCATCTTTAGTCCGAAAAGTGTTGGGTATTGACTGACGTGTTATTTTATTCTATTTTACCCCTGTGATCCATGACTTTTGTTTGTTGATTCTATCTTTTCTGTTTTTCAGAAATGTCAAAAAATAATGACTCCATGAAGGCTTTCAAAAAAGACAGGAAGGCAGCCGCTGCACAAAACATCTTTGTTTGTTGATCCTGATAATGCGTTGAGCCTCTTCCTGCGCCTTCTTTTAAAGCTTCTGCTATGTCGGTCTCTTCAGCCCCCTCGACCGTAGTTGAGTCAGATCCTGATTGTCAGATCTTGAGTCGAGGTGACGGGACAGTGGATGCGGTGCCTCTCTAGGCTCGTACTCCTTCACCTCATGTTGATGCCGCTAAGGAGGGACTTCCGAGTTCTCTTTAATTATCCTTGGTATATTTTGGCGTAGCCCGGCCTGTGGGCTTTTGAACTTTTTATTTTGTAAAGCATGCTTCTGACTTTGGTACTTCTTTAGTTGCTTTGCTTAGCAAATTTATTTTCGATAAACAAAAATAGTCTCCGAACTCTTGGGCCTGACTCTGATGGCTTCTTGAGTTTGTTCACTACTGCGACTTGTGTTTGGATTGGACCTTTTTTGCTTTATGTTTGTAGCCCGACTTCTGTTAAGGCTGAATCCACCTTGTGTGTTGGTCTTCTTTCTTTGTCCCGAAGTTATCTTTAGCACTCCATTTCGGTTAGACCTTTTGTGAGGTCTCTATTAGGATTTGCTTTTTGAGGTTTTTGGATGGCCATCATGTCGAGCTCTTTACGAGTTATTTCTGTAATTCTCTTTCTTGGACCTTGTTTGAGTCTTTTTTAGGGATTACTTTATAACTCTTTGTCATTTGTGCCGACTTCGTCATGTCGGGTTCTTTTGAGTTGTTTCTGTAGCTTTATCTTTCTGGGCCGACTTTGTCACGTCGGGCCCTGTCGAGTTACTTGATAATCCTCTTTTTTGGACCTTGTTTTAGGTCTCTTTCAGGGATTATCTTTTGTAATTTTATCTTTCTTGGCCGACTTTGTCACGTCGGGCCCTGTCGAGTTACTTTATAATCCTCTTTTTTGGACCTTGTTTTAGGTCTCTTTCAAGGATTATCTTTTGTAACTTTATCCTTCTGGGCCGACTTTGTCACGTCGGGCCCTATCGAGTTACTTGATAATCCTCTTTTTTGGACCTTGTTTTAGGTCTCTTTCAGGGATTATCTTTCGTAACTTTTTGTAGGAGTCCGACTTCACCATGTCGGGCTCTTCAAAGTTATAGTAATCCTTTTTTATAGGCTGGCCAGGCCTCTTTCCAGGGCTTTACTTATAACTTGGGTTGTTGTGGCTGGTCCGTCCTCGTCAGGTCCTTTCTATGGATCACTTTCTATAACTTCTTGCATTATTCTGTTTTCATCTTTGCCGATTTTGTAGAATTTGGGTTTTTAGCCCTCGTTTTTATCGTGATCGCGCAGTGAATTCGATTTTGACTTTTTGTCGATCTATAGCTTTAATATCGGGCGATGAATGTTTTTAGAATAATACGATTTGAGTGTTTGTAGAGAATCTGAACAAATTTTATTAAAAGAAAATGCAAATATACATGAGGAGTTAATTTCCTAAGTCGGGTGATTTGTAGGTCTTGGCGGGGCACCTCGTTAAAAAACCTTTTTTCAGGAAAAAGAGTGTGCCTTGTCCAAGATCTTTTATCATCCCTAGCTATAGTACCTTCTTAGGTTGTAGGCGTGCCATGATCTAGGAAGCTCTCGCCCGTCAAGTTTGAAAAGCCTGTAGTAACCCTTTCCCAATACTTCTATGACTCAGAAGGGTTCTTTCCAGTTTGCTGCCAGCTTTCCTTCTCCAGGTCGAGTTGTTCCTATATTGTTTCGGATTAGGATGAGGTCGTTTTCAGCAAAGGCCCGCTGTATTACTTTTTGGTTGTATCTGGAGGCCATTCGTCGTTTCAGCGCCTCTTCCCTTATCCGAGCTTTTTCTTGGATTTCTGGAAGTAAGTCGAGCTCTTCCCTTTGAAGTTGGAAATTGGCTTTTTCGCTAAAATGGATTACTCTGGGTGATCCTTCTTCGACCTCCACTGGGATCATTGCCTCCATTCTGTAGGCTAATCGGAAAGGTGACTCCTTTGTCGTGGAATGCGGAGTCGTTCGATATGCCCATAGGACTTGCGGGAGCTCTTCAGCCCAGACTCCCTTTGCATCCTGTAATCTTCATTTTAACCCTGCTAATATAACTTTGTTAGCAGCTTCAGCTTGCCCATTGGCTTGGAGGTGCTCAACAGAGGTAAATTGTTATTTTATATTCAGGTCGGCCGCTAGTTTTCTGAAGCTTGTGTCTGTGAACTTGGTACCATTGTCTGTAGTGATAGAGTATGGAACTTCGAACCTTGTGACGATGTTTCTATATAGGAATCTCTGACTTCTTTGAGCTGTGGCATTGGCTAGGGGTTCTGCCTCGATCCATTTTGTGAAGTAGTCTATTCCTACTATGAGAAATTTGACTTGTCCTGATCCTTGAGGAAAAGGTCCGACGAGATCGAGTCCCCATTTTGTGTATGGCCAAGGTGAGGTTACGCCGATGAGTTCCTCTGGCGGAGCGGTGTGGAAGTTGGCATGCTTTTGACATGGCGAACATGTCCTTACAAATTCTGTGGCTTCTTTTTGTAGAGTTGGCCAATAGAATCTTGCCCGAAGTACTTTTTTGACGAGTGCTTGCGCTCCGAGGTGATTGCCATAAATGCCACTGTGTACTTCTTCTAGGATATCCTTAGTGTTGGAAGTCAGTACGCATTTTAGCAATGGTGTTGAAATCCCTCTTTTGTATAAAGTATTATGTATGATGGTGTAGTATTGTGCTTCCCGTTTTAACTTCTTTGCCTCTTTCTCATCTGCAGGGAGGGCTTCTGTTGTGAGGTAATTAATTATGGGGGTCATCCATCCCTGATCGCGACCTGTTATGGCTAGGACCTTTTCTTTTTCTAAGATTGATGGATTCTATAGAATTTCTTGGATAAGGCTTCTATTGTTGCCTCCTGGTTTGGTGCTGGCTAGTTTTGAGAGTGCATCGGCCCGGGAATTCTGTTCTCGAGGTATGTGTCGAATATCATACTCTCCGAGTTGTCCAAGCTGTTCCCTGGTTTTGTCCAAGTACTTTTTCATAGTGGGATCTTTGGCTTGGTAGCTTCCTGTTATTTGTGAAGTGACTACCTGTGAGTCGCTGAAGATGATAAGTTTTTGAGCTCCAACCTCCCTAGCCAGCTTCAAACCAGCTAGTAGTGCCTCATATTCCGCTTGATTGTTTGAGGTAGGAAACCCGAATTTGAGGGAGAGTTCGATCTGGGTCCCCTGGTCGCTTTCAATTATTATGCCTGCACCATTTCCCGTTTTGTTTGAGGAGCCGTCCACGTATAGATTTCATTCTGCGGGGATTTCCGGTGTGTCCGTAAATTCCGCAATGAAGTAAGCCAGATATTGAGATTTAATGGCCGTCCGAGCTTCGTATTGAAGGTCGAATTTGGATAACTCGACTGCCCATTGCAAGATTCTGCTTGCCAAGTCTGTTTTCTATAAGATTCTTTTTATGGGCTGGTTGGTCCGAATTTTAATGGTGTGAGACTGGAAATATGGGCGAAGTCATCGAGATGTTATTTTGAGAGGTAAGCGAACTTTTCTATTTTCCGGTAGTTCTGCTCGGACCCTTGTAACACTTTGCTGATAAAGTATATGGGTTGTTGCCCACTGTTGTCTTCTCGGACCAGTGCTGAGGCTATTGCCCAATTTCCCACTGCAAGGTACAAGATGAGTGGTTCTCCTTCCCGTGGCCGACTTAATATAGGTGGCCGTCCCAGAAATTTTTTGAAGTCTTGGAAGGCTTGTTCGCATTCAGCTGTCCATTCAAACTCCTTTCCCTTCCTTAGAGTGGCGTAGAAGGGGAGAGATCTTATTACTGATCCAGCCAGGAACCTGGACAAGGCTGTCAACCGCACGTTGAGTTGTTGTACCTCTTTAATACAAGTCGGGCTTTTCATGTCGAGTACGGCCTTGCACTTGTCCAGGTTTGCCTCGATTCCTCTCTGTGTGATCAGAAAACCCAAGAATTTACCAGCTTCTACTGCGAAGGTACATTTCGTGGGATTTAGTCGCATGCCGTGTCGTCTTATGGTGTTGAATACTTGTGTCAGGTCGGATAATAACATCTCTTCGTTTTGCATCTTCACTAGCATATCGTCTACGTAGACCTCCATGATCTTTCCGATGTGATCCAAAAAAACTTTGTTCATTAGTCTTTGGTAAGTGGCTCCCGCATTTTTGAGACCGAAGGGCATAACAATGTAGCAGTAATTTGCCTTTGGGGTTAAGAAAGAGTTTTTTCTTGGTCGGGTGGGTACATTGGGATTTGGTTATATCCCGAGTATGCGTCCATAAAGGAGAGGTATTTGTATCCGGAGGAGGCATTTACCAGCGCGTCGATGTTCGGGAGTGGATAAGGATCCTTCGGGCAAGCT
This sequence comes from Arachis duranensis, assembly GCF_000817695.3. NCBI lineage: Eukaryota > Viridiplantae > Streptophyta > Magnoliopsida > Fabales > Fabaceae > Arachis > Arachis duranensis. Next base: position 64,745,303 of record NC_029781.3, read on the forward strand.
TTGTTGAGATCGGTATAGTCGGTGCACATTCTCCACTTCCCATTTGACTTTTTTACCAAAACGACATTAGCAAGCCATAGCTGGTATTTGACTTCTCTTATGAAGCCTACCTCTAGTAGAGCTCATACCTGTTCTTCCACTACTTGAGAGCGTTCTGGTCCTATCTTTCTGCGCCTTTGTTGTACCCACCGAGATCGTGGGTAGACTGCTAGCTTGTGGCACATTAGTTTGGGATCTATGCCTGACATGTCTCCGGCCTTCCACGCAAAGAGGTCGGCGTTGTCGCGTAGAAACTGTATGAGTGATTCTTTTATGTCCCCTTTTAGGAGTGTGCCGATGTTGGTTGTTTGGTCCGGGGTGTTCCCGATCTGTATTTTCTCTATTTCTCCTTCAGGTTGTGGGCGGAGCTCCTCCCGCCTCTGAACTCCACCGAGCTCGATTGTGTGGAATTCTTCTCCTCTGCCTCTGAGGTTTAAACTTTTGTTGTAACAGCGGCGCACCATCTTCTGATCTGCCTTTACTGTGGCTATTCCTTCTGCAGTTGGGAACTTCATGCATAGATGCGGGGTCGAGACTATTGCGCCGAGTTGATTTAACGTTGCCCGACCTATTAGGACATTGTAGGCTGAGCTTACGTCGATGAAGATGTAATCTATTTTGAGTGTTCTTGACTGACTTCCCTTTCCAAAAGTTGTGTGGAGCGAGATGTATCCCATTGGTTAAACCAGGGTATCTCCTAACCCGAACAGGCTGTCCGGATATGCTCTGAGTTCTTTTTCTTCCAAGCCAAATTTGTCGAAAGCGGTTTTGAATAAGATATCGGCAGAGCTCCCCTGGTCTATCAACGTGCGGTAAAGATTTATGTTTGCCAGTATAATAGTGATGACCATGGGATCGTCATGCACTGATGCGACGTCGGATGCGTCTTCTTTGGTAAAAGTGTTCGCCGGGATGTTGGGTGCTTCCTCCTTTTCTGCGATGTGGTATACGTCTTTGAGATGTCTTTTGCGGGATGATTTGGAGATTCCTCCCCCGGCGAATTCGCCGTGTATCATGTGGACATGTCTTTCTGGCGTCCGGGATGATTGCGCAGTTGGTCCGACATCTTCTGCTCTTCTTCTTTTCCTTTGTTCTTCATCATGGGTGGCCAAGTATCGATCTAGCTTTCCTTCACGTACGAGCTTTTCTATGACATTTTTTTAAGTCAAAACACTCATTGGTGGAGTGCCCGCAGATCCGATGGTATTCACAATATTCAGCCCGATTTCCTCCTCCTTTTTTGCCTTTAAGTGGTCGAGCTGGTGGTATTTTTTTGTGTTGCAAACCTCTCTGTAGACATCCACAAGAGACACCCGAAGAGGCGTGTAGTTGTGGTATTTTTTGATTTTCTCTCTATGGCGATCTTCCTTTTTTCTGGAATCTTTGTCTTTATCCCGAGAGGTGAACCTGGCCTTTGAGGTCTCTCCTAATCGGGAGTTTTCTTCCATGTTGATGTACTTTTACGCTCATTCTTGCACCCCGTTCAGAGACGTGGGGTACTTCTTTGATATAGATTGACTAAAAGGCCCTTCTCGCAGGCCATTAATGAGCCCCATGATAGCGGCCTCTGTTGGCAGGTTTTGTATATCCAGGCATGTCTTGTTGAATCTCTCCATGTAGTTGCGCAGGGTTTCCCTTTCTCTTTGTCTGTTTCTCAGTAAGCTCGGCGCATGTTTAGCTTTGTCCTTTTGGATGAAGAATCTGGCTAGGAATTTCTTGGCCATGTCGTCGAAGCTCGAGATGGATCTAGGAGGGAGGTTGTCGAACCATCTAATTGCTGTTTTTGTTAAAGTAGTTGGAAAGGCTTTACAACGAACTGCATCCGAGGCGTCGGTGAGATACATTCTGCTCCTGAAGTTGCTGAGACGATGGCTGGGATCCGTAGTGCCATCGTACAAGGTCATGCCTGGAAGTTTAAAGTCTTTTGGGATTCTTGTCTTCATGATCTCCTTGGTGAATGGATCTTGCTCCTTGCGGGTGCTATCTTCGAGAGTGGATCGACCGGCTTTAGTCTTGACATCGGCTTCAAGTTTTAGGAGTTTGTTCTCCAATTCCCGGCGTCGTCTTATTTCTCTTTGCAGGTCCTTCTCAGCTTCTCATTGACGTAGAGCTTCTTTCTCAAGTTGTTTTAACCGATCCTGAAACGCATCCAGGGCTCCCTCGTTTGGGGAGTTTTTTTTGTTGATTTGGGGAGTATCTTTTGGTGTAGTGTCCGCATTTTTGTGCGGCGTTCTATCTTCTAGATCTGAGTCGTGGTTGTTGTCATGGTCGTCTACCATGGTGCTGGGATGACTTCCGGGTTCCCCGGCAATGGCGCCAATGTTCTGAGGGTTACCTGAAACTGTGGGTCGATCTCGGATGAGATCTTCTGTGCTGGTCGGTGCTGTTGTGTCCGACTTGGTGATGGTGCTGATCCTACGTTCCCAGAGGGTGTGGGGTACCTGCAAGGGACTCCGATGCTTCAGTTAGCAAGGGTCTTAAGTAGGTATTGAGTAGAATCAGAATATGAGTTATACCTAGGTGCTCCAGTGTATTTATAGTGATGAGGTGTGACCTTTTTAGATAAGATAAGTTAGTTATCTTATCTTATCTTACCTTCTAGGTGAGGTCAACTTATCTTCATGGGAACCATCCTTCTCTCTGTAGGCTTGGGCTGCCTTAGGATTTGGGGCGTGTCCCTCTATTTGGGCCCTTCTTTGGGATTTTCTGGTGACTTGGCCGAGCTCTTTAGAAAGAGGTCGGGTTGTCCTGACCTGAAGAGGTCGGTTGCTTTATCTGTAGAACATCCCGGGTCGGACAGCTTGATCCAGGGTATGAATAGTGGCATAGTCCAAACTTTAGAGAAGATACTACCAAAATTTTTACAAAAATTAGAGATTTCATTGAAGTGGTTATTTAAAAATATTTGGATTTTAAGGATTTTATGATTTGATTTTGAGTTATTAAGAAAAAGATTACGTTTTGAGTTTAATTTATTTAGAAAAGAATAAATTATATTTTGAATATGAATTATTAATGAACGGAATGGGGGAAATGATGATGATTGAATTTGATTGAGGGATGATGAATGAGTTTGATGAGGATTATGTATGAATATACTTATGAATATGGAGATGATGGGTGATGGTTTTAGAGGGTAGACGATTAACCCTTATTCGAGTTATGGTTTTGAGAGTAGACGAGTAATTCCTATCCGAGATGCAATTTTGAAAGTAGATGAGTAATTTCTATCCGAGTCATAGCCTGAGGATAGACGAGTAATCCCTATTCGGGTTATGGTTTGAGGCACCTACCTGAGTGGATGAGTAATACCTACTCCAGGTTGGGTGAAACACCAGCATGGGGAGACAAGTAATACCTATTCATGTGTGGTATTCTGTCCAGGATTTGCTACCGGACATGTCGGGTTTAGCTGTATAACTGACAAATGATATCATTAGCCATAGAACAGGCATACATCATATGCATTTGTATGTTTTGAGTATGCATTGTTTTGGTTTGCCTATTTGTTTAACTATGCTTATCTGCTATTTGTCCTACTTGCTGTATTTGTATCCTATCTGTGTTTTTCTTGTTTGTATTGTATGTATGTGCAACTGAGAGATCTTTTATGCTGGTGGTGGTGAAACTAATGATTGTTTTCCTAATGTGATATTTTGATTGTTGATTTGATTGAGTTGCTTGGGCCGGAGGTCGTGGTTGGTTTCTGTTTGAGATTTTAGTAAAGTATGAAAAATCAAGCTGGTTCAGCACAGAGTTAATGAACCTATGCTTGGAACATGTTGGTCATGCATACAGTCTAGGAAACTTTTAAGATTTTCTTATTAGAAAAGAAAGGTTTTGGATTTTGGATAGTTAACTGATTTCTTTTAAAAAGGTTTTGGATTTTTGAATAATAAACCGTTGGTTTTCAAAAGATTCATAAGACAAGCGATGATCACTGTGCTTGAAAATAGTTTTCTTATTAAATATCTCCTTATGGCAATTCTGATAATCCGTGGTGAGACCATGTGGTTAGGTTCTCACCCCCTACAACTGTACCTTTTTAGGAATCGGATAAAGAAGCTTACGAAAAGTTTTATTGCGTTTTGCTTATACGATATTGTTTTAGTTAGATAATTATTCTTTTCTCGCCATTATTTTTATAATATTATAAGAGGGATAAGAGTTATATGTTTTATATGTATATTATATTTATAAACTACTTATGTAATAAGTTTTATATATATCAATATGCTTGTTTGTTTTCAAGATAAAGTAATTTTTTTGGGTTCTCAAAGAAAACAGCGATATGGTTTCAAGTCAAAGGCTCCTATTTTATTATTAAGTATATGAAGTCGTCATAATACTTCTCGCTATCAGAGTGGTGCAGCCGAAAGCGTGACATTCTGATAGTAAGGGTATTACAATAATAAAGAAAACACTTGCATTACTAATCCATAAAATCAAACAGAGCTCCTAATCTTTAACAGAGAAGGTTTAGTTACTCATGATAAGGAAGAAATAAGCTAAAACTAATAAGATGCTAGATGATGATGGTCGGGATCCGAGGATCCTCCATGCTTCTTCTGTGAACCATCGTTCACTTATTTATATCATAAATCCTATTTTAGAATTCAAATTCAAAAACTAAATCTAATATTCTCTTTTGAAGGATAAGATAGATGAAAACAACAATTCAAATTTAATCTAAGACTAAATCCTAACGACCAAATCTTATCTTTCTAGAAGAAGTTAATGTTAATTAATCATTTAAATTTTGAATCATCGGTTGAATTTAGAGTTTCCTGGAAATAGATCTTAGACTTGGCACTGGACTCTAAGATTGGGCGCTAGGCACCCAGTATCTTGAGGTTGGGTGCTGTTGGGGGTCACTTCTGAGAGTTAAGTGCCAGCTCATTTTGGCATTCTAAGGGCCACAAAGGCACTGAGTTTGGAGGTAGGGAGTTGGGTGCCTAAGTGGGCAATGGGATTGGAGGTTTAGGCGCTGGGCTTGCCCTTGCTGGCACTAGGCTTGTCTCTACTGACGTTGGGCTTGAAGTTGATTTGGACTCCTGGGAGTGAAAAATTCACTTAAAGCCGGACTCTGGGATTTGAAGCCGGGCTCCGAGGCTTCCTTTATGCTGGCGCTGGGTTTCAAATTCCTGAAGCCAGGCGCCAGCTTCTATTTCTTTCCTTGGGAGTATACTTGTGTTTCCTTGTTTAATTCTTTTATCCAGATTATTTTGAAAATAAATCTTGAAAATACAATCATTCTAAAACAACTCCAAACATATGATTAGTTATAAAAGCTTCATTATAAGCATAAAAACTTCAATTTAAACCTAAAAAAGATGTCTAAAATTAACTAAAAATGTCTAGGCATTAGATGTCGTAATGCACTATGTAAAACCCGGTTAATTAATGACTAATTAACCCATAAATTAAAATTTATTCTAGAAAATTAGAAATGCAAATTTTATGGTTTAATATGATAAAGAAAATTAAAACAAGAATTTCGACACTAATTTTAAAGAATTCGGCCCAAGATTGGGCCAAACGGACCAAACCGGACCAACTAGGCCTGTATTGGGCCCTTGGCCCAACCCAAACCCATTAGAACAAAAGAGCACAGCTCTTTCTCCCCTTCCTCAAAGCCAAGCTGATAAACCACTATTTTATGGTTTACAATGTGTTTAATTGTGTGATTTTATCATGGTCTTTACCCACTTATTCATATAATTAGCATGCATTTATATTTCCTTCCTAAAATTATTACATGATTAAAAACTTACTTCCTGGAGACCTTTAATTAGGTATTTTAATCCTCCTTTATTCCATTCGATGTCGTGATCTGTGTGTTAAGTGTTTCAGGCTTTATAGGGCATGAATGAGTGAGAGATTGGGAAGGAAGCTTGCAACAATGGAAGGAATACAAGAAATTGAGGAGATGACCAGCGAGAAGTGACGCGTACGCGTCAGCGACGCGACCGCGCGGAAGAGAGGAATTTGCAGTGACGCGGCCGCATGAGTGACACGGGCGCGCGGATTAGAAAAGCAGAAGCGACGCGGAGGCATGGACGACGCGCCCGCATGGAAAAGAAAAACGCCGAATGATGCGTCCGCGTGACATGCGCGATCTACAGAATTTCAAAAGTCGCTGGCAGAGTTTTTGGGCCGGATTTTAACTGAGTTTTCGGCCCGGAATTACAGACTAGAGTTAGGGAACATGCAAAAACGAGAGACACAATTCATTCTGCATAATTTTTAGTTTTAGATCTGGATTTACTCCTCCCCTAGGTTTTTTACTCACTTGAGTATTCATAATTAGCATTGGAAGATTTTGGTTTTAGCTTTTGAGAAGAGTCTACCTCCGGTACTAGTCATCTTATTTTGTTATTTACTTTTTATATTTATTCTTCCATATTTTTAATCCTTCTAGAGTTGACTTTGGCTTATTTGTACAAGTTATTAATATAGACTATTTTTATTTTCAATTAATCCTTTCGTTATTGTTTATCATGTCTTCTTTTATTTTCACCATTAATTCTGTGAATTTTATAATTATGATGAGTGAGTAGTTCCATGACTTGATTGGGGATGATTGAAAGGAACCCTTGTGTTGAACTACTCAAGAGAGAAATTATAATTGGGTTTATTGTTGAATCACCCTCTAATCATTAACTCTAGTCCTTCCCAAGGGAGAGGATTAGGACGTATGACTAGAAAATGATTTCCAACTTGCTTGACTTTCCTTTACCTAGTAAGGGTTAACTAAGCAGAGTAACTTCCAATTATTAATTAATATTGAGATATTTCAACAAGAATAGGGCTTCCAACTAATCTACCCCAGTCAAGGCTTTTATTTAAAATTAATTAAATTCTCTAATTAAATTTCTATTTATCAACTCAACCATTTTTGAAAACACCCGATTGATGAAATAGCACATCCCCTTGCAACTCGTTGGGAGACGACCTGGGATTCATAATCCCAGAATTTTAATTTTCAATATTGTGACAACCCCTTTTTAAATTGATAAGCGTATTTTCGGCTGGTTAAGGACTGTACTTGCAACGTGTCCCTATTAATAAATTCTTAACTCGCCAATTTCTGCCGCATCAATTTTTGGCGACATTGTCGGGGAGTTACAACAGTGTGCTAATTTATTGATTGGTATTTATTTTAATTGCAATTTTTCTTTTCATTCTGTCACTATGAGCTGTACGTTTCTTTCGTTAAATGATGCGTTCACTTCCTGATCCAAGCTTGCCAGTATTTGATCCTGAGATTGAAAGAACTCTTTCACGTATAAGGCAAGCTCGGCGTCGGCGACTCCTCTTTGAGGACGAACCTGAACCGTCATCTAAGGAAGAAATAAGCTCCCTCTCTACTGATCCAGTTCATTTACGTGCAGGTGACATGGCAGCACCCAGAAGAGTCACTATCCAGGAGGAAGGAGCCCCTGATTTTACGCTCCAACCATTCCAGGCACACCACCCAGCGGTAGCTGTAGATTTTGAAATAAAGCCTTCACTACTCAACTTGATGCCCAAGTTTCATGGCTTACCTGCTCAAGAGCCTATCAAGCATCTTAGGGATTTCCAGACTGCTTGTTCTACTGTTAAGCATGATGGCAAAAGCACAATCAGTCTGTCCTCAGGCTCTATAGGAACGAACTGCTCTGATACCATAATGTAACACCCTACTACACAATGTTTTACGCTTAAGTCATAGAACAGAGGTAGTGCGGTATTACGGACCTCTAATAGTAAGGATATACATATAATACTGAAAAAAATAATATACTAGGAGCCTTGAAACAAAGTGGGTAAACAAGAATCGCAAAATAAAAAGCGCAACGCTCAAGGAATAGGATTACTTGCGTGCCAAGAAACCTAATAGGAAAATGATAGAACAATAAACGAAGGGGTAAAGAAAAGCCAAGGAACAGCATAGCTAGCCTCTGACTCAGTCTGCGAAGCTAAGGCTGGCCGGAGGATACATATATACATATAAACATACATAAGTGTCCCCAAAATATACCAAAATACCAAGGTAAACTCCTATCTCTCCCTCAACCTCTAAGAGGAGCAGCATACATAAGTTACTTGGAGAGTGAGCTACACATATATATACATATATACAAATAGAAACCAAAATACACCCAAGAACTACTTCGCTTTCCAGAATCCAGACGCCTAGCGAGGAGCCTCTCGACCTGCATCTGAAAAACAACAAAACAATATGGAATGAGAACCGGAGGTTCTCAGCATGGTAAAAGTGCCACGCGCATAAGAAATACGGTCCTGAGAATGCCATAGGCAATCCTAGAACTCCGTTATTCAGTTATCCAACTTAAGCACTAAAATAGAAGCCATAAACAGGGGTAGGTATTCTAAATCTGCCTAACTTACTCAAGTTCAATCTTAACCTAACAACGAACCACTGAACCGAAAATCACAATAGCCACCGAACCACTATCACAATAGCCACCGAACCACTATCACAATAGCCACCGAACCAAAATACGTTCATGTGGTTAATCCTTCATTTTCAATTTTCAATCCTAATCTAACACCAAGCCATTTCTCCTTTCCTCCATCCCTCCATCATCCACAATGCAACAAAAACAAGCAACCAAACAAGTTCACGCACAAGTAATGAGCAGATAGTACAAATAGCAAATATAGCAGGTAGCAGGTGATATAAATCAATTAGGCAAACCCAGGAAATGCATAGCAATCAAAGCAAACAAATGCATATGATGCATGTCTGTCCTATGGCTGATGGGGCCCATCTGTCGGTTATCCAGCCAACCCGACAAGTCCGAAAACCTTAGACTGTCCCTCGTCGCGCATCCCCAAGAGTCTATGCATAGATTTCACATACATTCATCATATAATCACTCAATGGGGGTTAT
>NC_029781.3:64754357-64760342 GCF_000817695.3 Arachis duranensis
CTAAGACATCCTCGACACTCTATTTTCTTTGCTGTTTTTAATATAACAAATGAACTCGGAATTGCACAAACTTTATGTCCAGGTATTCATCTTGAAATAAGTTTTCTAACAAACCAAGGATCATAATTTTCTAATTTCTCTAACCTCAAGAATAAAGGAAAAACTGTGACTGCTCTGCAGTGCATAAAACCAGAAAAACAGCAGCAGCATGTGATATTCAAAATTCAATATAAAATCCAAGTTAAATCCAATGACTTTAAAAATTAATGTAGTTAAACTTTACTCATCCAGAAACAAGTGTGTCTTGGTTGCAACCCAATTGCTATTCAATTCTAAAAGTTACAAGCATTGGAAGTTGATGCATAGCTTGCTGAAATCTGTTTCTTTTCAGCTCTGACCGCCAATATTCAAAAACTCACAACTCCCAATCCTCAACTCTTAAAATTATGAAGTTTTAGAGAAATAAGGAAAATTAATCAAATTTTATAACAACATTGGTTTCGCTCCAAAACTCAACTCGTAGAAGTCGCAGCAAGACAAACAAGTTGCTGCCCTGTTTGACATTTTCTGCTGCAGGACAGATTTAACAACCTATCTTTAAAAATTTGCCATAAATTGTATATTTAACAAAAAGGTCCCAATTTTTCCAGTTTAGTTCCTTATATTCCCAAGTTTAACCCAGATTTAGTCTCATGCAAATCCGATCATTACATAATTAGTTACAGCACATGCAATACCACCACAACATAACTCTACATCCTTATTAACAACCACCAATCCTAATCCATCATAAATAAATATAAGAGCACACTATTAATAACTTCCACACCTCATAATTCCAATATATATATATATCCACCAACAAATCCTTTCCAATAACATTACAAGGCTAATCATTAAATACAACAAACAATTCAACTTATCCTATGGTATCTCTAACCTAAGCTTTCACAACACCGTAAATATTAAACGTACGAAACTTAAACCATACCTTGGCCGATCACTTAATTCACCCAAGGCAGCTTCTCAACACAAAATTACAGCCTCTTCAAGCTCAAGTAAAACAGCCACAAACTAAGCTTTGATCACCAACAGGCCTCCAAACATTCCCAATGCATATATACCCACTTAATCTACACCTAATACATATACATATTCTAATTTCAGTTCTCCATTACTAAAACAAGATTGAGCTAGGGTTAGGGTGTTCTTACCATACCCATATGCTCAATAGCTTGAGCCCACAAGTTCCGGAAGCTAACTTGAACCTAGAACACAAGGATTGAACAATTTTTAACTTAATTGTTCATAAATTTCCGAAATTAGGAGAAGCTGGCTGAGAAGGAAATAATGAGTTACCTACCAAATTGTTCCATGGGTTTCATAGAGCTCGTCGCGGTGAACGCGTGGTCGCAAACGGTTCGTCAATCGGAGCTCTGGATCAAAAGTTACATGGATTTGAAATTAAAGTGAGGGTTAGGTTTTTGCTTGTGTTCTTCTTCCCCCTAAGAAATGTTTCCCAGCGTGAATAATGAAGGAGAAGGGAAATAAGAAGTTGTGCCTCTTTAATGGATTGGGTTTGGTTGGGCCTTGGGCCCATTTTGGGTCCGGTTCAACCAGTCCGGCCCATCCGGCCCAATTTTGGGCCAAACTTTTCGAAATTGGTATCAAAATTCTCTTTTCGACGAGCTCTATCCCATTTTGATATCAGTTTTGCGTATTTAATTTTCCTATTGAAAATTCGATTTATTGACTAATTATATACCGATCTTAGCGGGGTTTACATCCTACCCACCTAATTAGGAATTTTGTCCTCGAAATTCAGAGTGCGCTACCTGAATAGAGGTGTGGGTAGTCCTTCCGCATCTCTGTCTCAAGCTTCTAGGTGTATTCTTCAATACCAGCCCAACACCAAGCTACTTCCACTTAAGAAAACCTCTCTCCTGCGTAAACGTTTAATGCTGGTATCATCAATCCTAACCAGAGTTACTGGAAGCGTCAGACCTTCTCTTACTTGGACTGATTCTGGTTGCAGGACATAACTGGGTCAAAAGTGTATTTATGAAGCTGTAATATGTGAAACACATCATGTAGGTTCGAACATGTAATCACATGGATCGTCACTTTGTTCTTCACTTCTGGCGGCTCAAAATATCTTCTTGAATTCGCGATACTTCTTAGAAACCCCAAGGTAACTTCAAAAATCCTCTCTTGTATTCTTCGGACAACAGTTTCTCACTCTAACTCCTAATCTCGACACATAACCCACTCATGGTGTCTTCTTGATTCAGCCGGCTTCGGTTCTCTTAGTAGCTCCTTATCACTGTTATTGCATTCCTTAAGTCCTTGACTCTACGTTCTCTATTTCGACATTAAACATATAAATCTTTTCTTAGTTTCCCTTCGTTTGCCAGACTTCGACATCCTCGGTAGGTCTTTATCGTCCCCTCACGCTTCCTGCATTTCATCTTTGCTATGTTTTAAAACCGCAATAGATTTAGTTTGACTTCTTTAGCTATACCCTTAATATCTAAGCATTTTCCCAAAAATTTCTTACTCAGGGCATCTGTTACCACTTTACGATGTTGTATTTACACGTATCCTAAACCCTTTTGGTAATGTATCGCACTAATTCCGAGTTGTTAAATAAGTTTGGGTATCCTGATTACTGGATTTGGGGTTAATCCTTCTCTTGGAGATTGGAAGCTCTCTTCATATTCGGGTATCCATGTAACCGGTGTATTTTCCTAGCGTGTTAAACTCATCATAGGCTTTGTGGTCTGCAAGAATTAATGCTCCAAAACTCTTTTTGGCGGCGCATGCTTACCTGCTTCATTTTCCGTATCCAAAAGTCTTGCTCTTAAGGAAACAACATCTCAATAGTTGCAGCTATACTTTATACATGATACTAATATAGGCTCGAGTTAATTTTCAAAAGGACATTAAGCTCGAAAAATGAATGAGCAATACAAACGGTGTTCGTAAGGATTAAAAAAAAGAAAATCTTGTACACGGTTAATCAGGATTATACCGAAATAATGAAATGCACAAGGAGAAGAACCTAGGTGCATCTCAAGAAAAGAGTTCAAATTAAAGACCCTTGGTAGAGATAACAGAGCGTATAGAGTCAAAGAAATTTCAGCTGATTCTGAAGAACATGGTTTGCGAACAAGGCAACTTTAGTCGTAGCGAGGGTACAAGATTCAAGGATTACGCGTTTATACCAAGACAAGCTCAGACTCATCCTGGAAGAAACAATATTCATGCTCACAAGGAGTAAAGTTAGAAAGGTAGTCAAGCTATTTAGGAAAAGCTCCGGATCGAAAGTCAACGTAGGTTTCAAAAAAGGATTAGATCGAGTCGCGAAGGTTCGTTATCACACCCTCTCTGCATAAGGTTTCCTACCGTTCTCTTCTTTCTTCTCTAGCATAACCGATGCTTCCCACAAAGAAATAGTTGGTTAGGTGATTCCCTCTTCTAGTACTCCCTTCACTCAATCCTAAATTCTACCGATTATGATGATGTCTTTGCTTGTGGTGTGATTGAAGTTAATCCGGCTTCCGGTACTAAGCCTATCGCAAACTCGCTTTCTCTCTGAAATAGAAGTTCTGACACACCTTCAAGAATTGTCTTAGAAACTCTCTCGTATAGGGATTTGTTTCATCTTCACTTACCTCTTAACAATTAACAGCTAAAGATTGAATTCACTCTATTCCTTTTCCTCAAAGTTTTGCCGTCACTAGATTCTGAACAATAACTCCGCATAGCCCTCAACACTCCTGATTCCTTAGATATGGTCCAACCTGCTTCCTTGATACGGTCTAACCTGCTTCCACTACGTCACTTAATCATTAACCTTCACAAGCTTAACCACTCCTCTAAGTTAGCTAAATGTTACTCCATCTCAACAACCAATAGTTTCCGACTAATCATCGACTTGGACCTCATAATTACTGAAACTCGTCATGCATCACGAAGGAACATTACATATCAATGGTAGGCAAGGAAATTAAAAATTCAACTGTTGGTTCATAATTACCTCGGGTATGAGAATCGGGTTCGGTTGCATCCCGGCTTCCTCTGTACGAACAATTCCAAGACATATGCCCTGGCCTCCCGCACTTGTAACATACGCCTAATCCGGCCCTGCATGGTCTGTTTGGATGGTACCTCTTGCAACTTGAGCACCTTAAGTCACCCGGTTGAGCACTAGTTTGCCCTTCTGAATTTGGGTCCGAGCGATTATCGTTCCTTCGGTCATTGTTCCGGCGCTGAGAATGTGAAGCGACAAAATAATTCTTCTTGAAATTTTGGCTCTTAGGTGTAATTTTTCCCTTTTTTCTTTGTGAAGGGTTCCTGGCGACTATTCCTTGCTACCTCAGTTCTCCTTGAACTTTCTCCCGTTGTTTGACCCGTGTTAACTTGCTCCGGATAACCCGCTGGCACCCATATATTCGGAACATTATGTCCACCTTCATATTCATTATCACCATCGTTGTCAGTTCCAGCTTGTGATTCCATCCCATCCATCACTCGGATGGTCGCAGCAGCAACAGCGCCAACGGCAGCAACAACACTCGTCATTGCGGTCACGATATCGGTTAAACTACCTACCGGTATAGTCACCTCATCAGCTCTCCGTCCTCGACCTTGCTTACGCTCACGACGGCGCCTACGAGATGCCATTTGGTTCCTGTTCACTCCAAACAAGTGATATCAAGGTGATCAGTCTCAATATCTCAAGTTTAGTATTTCAAAGTCCCAAATGCATGCTCATGAGCATTCATGCCTCGTATATCATTAGATACCCTAAATAGCATGTATAGACACCCAGAGTATGCCTAGAGGCATAATCAGTCCGTCCCTCAGGCTCTATAGGAACGAACTGCTCTGATACCATAATGTAACACCCTACTATACTAAATCTTATGCTTAAGTCATAAGATTGAGATAATAAGATATTACGACCTCTAAAAATAGAATTATATATATAATAATAGGAAAAGAGATACTTAACTAGGAGCCTTGAAAAAATTCGGGCAAAACAAAATCGCAAAATAAAAAGCGCAACGCTCAAGGAATAGGATTACTTGCGTGATGAGAAACCTAATAGGAACATGATAAAACAATAAACGAAGGGATAAAGAAAAGTCAAGGAACAACATAACTAGCCTCTGACTCAGCCTGCGAAGCTAAGGCTGGCCGGAGGATACATATATACATATAAACATACATAAGTGTCCCCAAAATATACCAAAATACCAAGGTAAACTCCTATCTCTCCCTCAACCTCTAAGAGGAGCAGCATACATAAGTTACTTGGAGAGTGAGCTACACATATATATACATATATACAAATAGAAACCAAAATACACCCAAGAACTACTTCGCTTTCCAGAATCCAGACGCCTAGCGAGGAGCCTCTCGACCTGCATCTGAAAAACAACAAAACAATATGGAATGAGAACCGAAGGTTCTCAGCATGGTAAAAGTGCCACGCGCATAAGAAATACGGTCCTGAGAATGCCATAGGCAATCCTAGAACTCCGTTATTCAATTATCCAACTTAAGCACTAAAATAGAAGCCATAAACAGGGGTAGGTATTCTAAATCTGCCTAACTTACTCAAGTTCAATCTTAACCTAACAACGAACCACTGAACCGAAAATCACAATAGCCACCGAACCACTATCACAATAGCCACCGAACCAAAATACGTTCATGTGGTTAATTCTTCATTTTCAATTTTCAATCAACAAGAACAAGCAACCAAACAACTTCATACACAGGTAATGATCAAATAGTACAAATAGCAGGTATAACAAATAGCAGGTAATATATATCAATTAGGCATACCCAGGAACTGCATAGCAATCAAAACAAACAAATGCATATGATGCATGCCTGTCCTATGGCTGATGGGGCCCATCTGTCGGTTATCCAGCCAACCCGACAAGTCCGAAAACCTTAGACTGTCCCTCGTCG
>NC_029781.3:64760606-64771067 GCF_000817695.3 Arachis duranensis
CTAAGACATCCTCGACACTCTATTTTCTTTGCTGTTTTTAATATAACAAATGAACTCGGAATTGCACAAACTTTATGTCCAGGTATTCATCTTGAAATAAGTTTTCTAACAAACCAAGGATCATAATTTTCTAATTTCTCTAACCTCAAGAATAAAGGAAAAACTGTGACTGCTCTGCAGTGCATAAAACCAGAAAAACAGCAGCAGCATGTGATATTCAAAATTCAATATAAAATCCAAGTTAAATCCAATGACTTTAAAAATTAATGTAGTTAAACTTTACTCATCCAGAAACAAGTGTGTCTTGGTTGCAACCCAATTGCTATTCAATTCTAAAAGTTACAAGCATTGGAAGTTGATGCATAGCTTGCTGAAATCTGTTTCTTTTCAGCTCTGACCGCCAATATTCAAAAACTCACAACTCCCAATCCTCAACTCTTAAAATTATGAAGTTTTAGAGAAATAAGGAAAATTAATCAAATTTTATAACAACATTGGTTTCGCTCCAAAACTCAACTCGTAGAAGTCGCAGCAAGACAAACAAGTTGCTGCCCTGTTTGACATTTTCTGCTGCAGGACAGATTTAACAACCTATCTTTAAAAATTTGCCATAAATTGTATATTTAACAAAAAGGTCCCAATTTTTCCAGTTTAGTTCCTTATATTCCCAAGTTTAACCCAGATTTAGTCTCATGCAAATCCGATCATTACATAATTAGTTACAGCACATGCAATACCACCACAACATAACTCTACATCCTTATTAACAACCACCAATCCTAATCCATCATAAATAAATATAAGAACACACTATTAATAACTTCCACACCTCATAATTTCAATATATATATATATCCACCAACAAATCCTTTCCAATAACATTACAAGGCTAATCATTAAATACAACAAACAATTCAACTTATCCTATGGTATCTCTAACCTAAGCTTTCACAACACCGTAAATATTAAACGTACGAAACTTAAACCATACCTTGGCCGATCACTTAATTCACCCAAGGCAGCTTCTCAACACAAAATTACAGCCTCTTCAAGCTCAAGTAAAACAGCCACAAACTAAGCTTTGATCACCAACAAGCCTCCAAACATTCCCAATGCATATATACCCACTTAATCTACACCTAATACATATACATATTCTAATTTCAGTTCTCCATTGCTAAAACAAGATTGAGCTAGGGTTAGGGTGTTCTTACCATACCCATATGCTCAATAGCTTGAGCCCACAAGTTCCGGAAGCTAACTTGAACCTAGAACACAAGGATTGAACAATTTTTAACTTAATTGTTCATAAATTTCCGAAATTAGGAGAAGCTGGCTGAGAAGGAAATAATGAGTTACCTACCAAATTGTTCCATGGGTTTCATAGAGCTCGTCGCGGTGAACGCGTGGTCGCAAACGGTTCGTCAATCGGAGCTCCGGATCAAAAGTTACATGGATTTGAAATTAAAGTGAGGGTTAGGTTTTTGCTTGTGTTCTTCTTCCCCCTAAGAAATGTTTCCCAGCGTGAATAATGAAGGAGAAGGGAAATAAGAAGCTGTGCCTCTTTAATGGATTGGGTTTGGATGGGCCTTGGGCCCATTTTGGGTCCGGTTCAACCAGTCCGGCCCATCCGGCCCAATTTTGGGCCAAACTTTTCGAAATTGGTATCAAAATTCTCTTTTCGACGAGCTCTATCCCATTTTGATATCAGTTTTGCGTATTTAATTTTCCTATTGAAAATTCGATTTATTGACTAATTATATACCGATCTTAGCGGGGTTTACAATGGCACCGATGAAATCTCCATTCTATTGAAAGCCTTCCCATTTTCTTTGGAGGGAAAGGCAAGAGAGTGGTATTACACTCAACCCGGAACAACTGTTTCCAACTGGGATACACATAGGAGAGAGTTTTTAGAGAAATTCTTTCCAGCTGAAGTTGCCGATAAGCTGAGGAAGGACATGTCTATGATCGTTCAAGATGAATCTGAGACCCTCTATGAATACTTAGAATGCTTCAATAATCTTCGAGAAGCATGCCCCCATCATATGATTGACAAGATAGTGTTGCTCGGCTACTTTACACAGGGTTTGAAATCTCAAGATAGGACCACATTGGAAGGTGCTAGCAATGGTTCTATGAAAAAGTACAAGACTACGAAAGAAGCATGGCAATTGATCAGCGACTTAGCTGACTCTACTAGGAATCACAGGCGAGGTATCCACTAATAAAGAGACTGCTATTATAGCTCAGAGCTTATGTGAAATGACGAACTTGCTGAAGCAGATGCAGCTGAATCAACAACAGCCTCAGCAAGTCCAGCCTTCTCCACCACAGCACAGCCAGTAGTTGGTTCCACAAAGAGTATGTGGAATCTGTGCAGATTACAGTCACTATACCGATGAGTGTCCGCAACTCCAATTAGAAGACAACACTGTAGCAACCACCATAACTTTCATGACCGCCCTAATTAAGGGTACAATCAAGGTGGCAACTATAACCAAGGATGGTAGGATAACTCTAACCAAGGCTGGAGAGACAATTCTAACCAGGGTTGGAGGGACAATTATAACAGAGGAGGCAGAGATAACAATGGAAATCAGAGGTGGAATAACAATAACAACTTCAGGCAGCAGAATCAGAATCAATCCTACAGAGCACCTCATTTAAGACAGCCTCAAGCATCTCAGCAGACCTATCAGATCACTTACCCCTCTTCATCTCCTAATGATGAGTTACTACAATCTATTGATCGGAGACAACAGGCTATGGAAAACAATTTTAATGCAACTCTGGATGTTTTGACTTCTACTTTACAAACCCCTGTCTCACAAGTTGGATCACTGACCAACTTCAACAACCAGTCCTCAAGCTCTGGTGGACTCCCCTCTCAACCATTACCCAACCCAAAGGGTGGTATTAATGCCATCACCCTAAGGTCCGGAACCACATTGCAAGAGAGGAATCAGGAAGAGCCAAACCCACCTGAACACGCCTCAGCTGAAGAGGTAGTGGAAATAGAAGATGTTGAAGAAGAAAAGAGCATGCAAGACATGGCTGAAGAAGAAGACGCCAAATCATAGGAAGAAGCACCAAAGGGTGCAGACACTATAGAGGACGCTGTTCCTATTCCATTTCCACAACTTGCAAGGAAGCCCAGGAAGCAGTTGGAAACTGATCCCAAAATGGTAGAAATCTTCAAAAAGGTTGAGGTAACTATTCCCCTTTTTGATGTCATTCAACAGGTACCTAAATATGCAAAGTTTCTAAAAGATTTGTGGATACATAAAGACAAAATTAATGAATTAGAAACTATTCCTTTAGAAAGTTCTATATATGCTTTAATGGGAAATATACCTGAAAAATGTAGTGATCCAAGTCCATGCACGGTTAACTGTACCATTGTTGGTGTGATATTTTCTGACTGCATGTGTGATTTAGGAGCATGTGTTAGTATAATGCCTTTATCTATATATGATGTTTTGAGGCTCCATCCCTTAAAAAGATTGGCAGCTCGTTTTGTGTTAGCAGATAAAAGCATTATTACAGTGGCTGGAGTAGCTGAAGATGTATTGGTGGGCATCAAATGTCTCACTTTTCCCATTGATTTTTACATCCTAGAGATGCCCCAAAATAACTCAGAGAAGCCATCGTCTATCCTACTCAGACGACCTTTCTTGAAGACCTCGAAGTTCAAATTAGATGCTTTCGCAGGCACATACTCTTTTGAAATAGACGGCCGAGTAGTAAGCTTCAATCTGAATGGAGTTATGAAACACCCTCCAGAAGACCGTTCTATCTTCCAGTGTGACATCATAGATGAAACCATAGCTGAAGTTCACTAGGAAGGGTTTGAAGATAAGTACATAGGACAAGGTCCAATTGAAACCCCTTCCTCCATACCTCAAATATGCTTACCTCGAGGACAATCAGAAGTTTCCAGTTATCATTGCACGGGACCTCACTTCTCCGCAGGAAGAGCAGTTACTTAGTGTGCTGAGGAAGCACAAGAAAGCAATTGGGTGGAGTTTAGCAGACATAGTAGGCATTAATCTTCAAGTTTGTGAGCACAAGATGTTTTTAAAAGAAGGAGCAAGACCTGTTCGTCAACCCCAAAGAAGATTGAACCCCACTATTTTAGAGGTTGTCAAGAAGGAAGTGACCAGACTATTAGAGGCAAGTATTATCTACCCCATCTTAGACAGTGAATGGGTGAGCCCAGTACAAGTGGTACCCAAGAAGTCTGGAGTCACTACAGTGAAGAATGAGCATGGAGAGCTCATAGCAACCAGAGTACAGAATGCCTGGAGGGTCTGCATTGATTACAGGCGTCTCAACCAATCTACTCGTAAGGATCACTATCTTCTTCCATTCATTGATCAAATGCTGGATCGCCTGTCAGGTAAATCACATTATTGCTTTTTAGATGGTTACACAGGCTATTTCCAGATTCATATAGCTTCTGAGGATCAGGAAAAGACTACCTTTACTTGTCCCTTTGGGACTTATGCTTACAAGAGAATGCCCTTTGGCCTGTGCAATGCACCAGCTACTTTCCAAAGGTGCATGATGAGTCTTTTCTCTGATCTTATTGAGGAATGTATGGAGGTTTTTATAGATGATTTTAGCATTTATGGTGATTCTTTTAACCTTTGCTTGGATAGTTTATCTAGAGTATTAGATAGATGTGTCAGTACAAACCTTGTATTGAATTTTGAAAAATGTCATTTTATGGTTAAACAAGGAATCGTACTGGGACATGTTGTATCTAATACTGGCATTTCTGTAGATCCAGCAAAGGTGCATGTTATTTCTAGTTTGCCTTACACCTCTTCTATGAGGGAAGTCCGTTCATTCCTTGGACATGCAGGTTTCTACTGAAGATTCGTTAAGGACTTTAGTAAGATAGCACTTCCCCTATCCAGACTACTGCAGAAGGATATTGATTTCGAGTTCAGTGAGGATTGCAAACAAGCGTTTGATAAGCTGAAAACCACCCTGACTCAAGCTCCAATTATGAGAGGACCGGACTGGAGCCAGCCATTCGAAATCATGTGTGATGCTTCCAACCATGCAGTAGGAGCAGCGCTGGCTCAGCGTGAAGGTAAGGACCCTTTTGTTATTTCTTATGCGTCTAAAACTTTAGACGCTGCTCAGTCTAACTACACTACTACTGAAAAAGAGCTTCTTGCTATTGTTTTTGCTCTGAATAAATTTTGAGCCTATTTACTTGGTACTAAGGTAGTAGTGTATTCAGACCACGCAGCTCTAAAGTATCTATTAGCTAAAAAGGAATCCAAACCAAGGCTTATACGTTGGATACTGCTGCTACAAGAATTTGATTTAGAAATAAAGGATAGGAGTGGTACCCAGAATCTAGTGGCAGACCAATTAAGTCGCATTGAACACATTAAGGATGACTGCACTCCTATAGCTGATAATTTTCCATTTGATAACCTACAAGCAGTATCTGAGGTAACCCCTTGGTATGCACCTGTAGCTAATTATCTAGTTAGCCGCACTTTTTCTCCACACTTTACTAAGCACCAAAGAGACAAACTGAAAAGTGAGTCTAAATATTATATATGGGATGACCCATATTTATGGAGATGTAGCGCTGACCAGGTAATTAGAAGGTGTATGCCTCAATCAGAATTCCAGTCCATTTTAGAGGCCTGTCACTCATCTGAGAGTGGAGGACATTTTGGCCCTCAAAGAACAGCTAGAAAAATCTTAGACTGTGGATTCTGGTGGCCCACCCTTTTTAAAGACGCTGCTGAATTTTGTAAATCTTGTCCCCCATGCCAAAGGTTTGGTAATATATCCTAGAGGGATGAAATGCCTCAATAAACTATGCTTTTCTGTGAAATTTTTGATGTTTGGGGCATTGACTTCATAGGTCCATTTCCAAATTCTAATGGCCACCTCTATATATTGTTAGCTGTAGACTATGTTTCTAAATGGGTGGAAGCAATTCCTACCCGTATTGATGATGTTAACACTGTTGTTTCCTTTGTTAGAAACCACATTATTTGTCGCTTTGGATCACCACGAGCAATCGTGAGCGATCAAGGCACCCATTTTTGTAACAGGAGACTAACATGATTACTGAAGAAGCATGAGATCATTCATAAAATAGCAACAGCCTACCATCCTCAGACTAATGGACAAGCCGAGGTGTCTAACAGAGAGATAAAGCGCATTTTACAGAAGATAGTCAAACCTTATAGAAGAGACTGGAGTACCAGACTATAAGATGCACTCTGGGCATATAGAATAGCATACAAGACACCCATTGGGATGAGTCCTTTCTGCTTAGTCTATGGAAAGGCTTGTCACCTCCCAGTTGAGGTGGAGCACAAAGCTTTTTGGGCAGTAAAGGAATACAACATGGGATTTGAGAAAGCCGAAGCTGAAAGGAAGTTGCAACTGCAAGAATTGGAGAGCCTTCGCCTAGAAGCTTATGAGAACTCAAGACTGTACAAGGAGAAAATGAAGGTTGTACATGATCAACACATCAAGAGAAAGGAGTTCCAACCTGGGGATTTGGTCCTTCTTTACAACTCTAGACTGAGGCTCATGCCAGGCAAACTGCGATCAAGGTGGGAAGGTCCATATAGAGTTGAGAGGGCTGAGCCGTACGGAGTTTTCCATCTATGTCACCCTTCAAGCTCTGAACTCATCAAGGTTAATGGACATAATTTGAAGCTCTACCATGGTGAGAAGGCGACGAAAAACAAGGAGTTAGAGATCTTCCTCCTGGAGGATCCACTCGCAACTGAAAACTGAGCTACTGAAGCGTCCAACTTAAGGACATTAAAGCAAAGTGCTAGGTGGGAGACAACCCACCACGGTATGATCGTTCCTTTTCTTCTCCTTCTCTTCCCTCATTTATAACTCTTCTCCATACTACTGCCTCTATCTTGCACCTCATATGCATACTGCATTTGCATAAATAAAAAAAAAAACTTTACGCGACGCGACCGCACCATTAACGCGTCCGCGTCGCAGGTGGATCCAAGAATATAAGCAAGTGAACAGAGAGTCATGTGAGAGCGTGGCTGGAGGCGTGCCTTTGGCATAAATCATCACACGCGACCGCGTCGCTGACGCGTCTGCGTCAAGTGCAAAAATTAGCCTCCCAGGCGTCCGCATCACTCACGCGGCTGCATGCCCTGGAATTCGACGTAAAATGTGTGCACGACCAAAAGTTGTGCTAGAGTGGTGATGGATCGGTGCTAAACGCACAAATTCGTCCCACGCGGACGCATGGCTCACGCATCCGCGTCATATCCTTCTAATGGCCACTCACGCGATCGCGTGACCCACGTGATCACGTCACCCAACATTTGGCAAAAAAATAAAAATTCAAACAGAGAGTTGTGCGAGCGTGAGGCTGCCCTCGCGCCATTAGCATAACATGTGTCACGCGTCCGTGTGACCGACGCATCCACGTCGATTCACTTAATGCGCATTCGCGCGAACGCGTCCCTCACGCATCCGCGTCGCTTGCGCCCCACAGCTTCTCCTAATTTGCCACATATCTTATCTTTCTCTTCCCCCAATCCTACTTTTTTCTTTTCCCTCCCTTTCTTTCTTCCCCCCTTCTTCCTTCTTCCCGCATTCTCAATTTCTACTTTCTCTCTCTCACCACCATTATCAAGGTTTTTCTTTTCTTCTTCCCTCTTTACTTTTCTATTCTTCTTCTTTATTTATGTTTTCTTCTTCCTTTCTCTTTCTTTTTACTTTCATTGCATATGTTTTCTTTTTCTTTCCTTTTTATTGGTGTTGGAAATTTATTTAGTCATTGTGGATTGTTTCATAATTGTTTGGCAATTATATTTTTAAAGGGGTTGCTTGCATGTTCAATTTATTATTT
Source organism: Arachis duranensis (assembly GCF_000817695.3). Taxonomy (NCBI): domain Eukaryota; kingdom Viridiplantae; phylum Streptophyta; class Magnoliopsida; order Fabales; family Fabaceae; genus Arachis; species Arachis duranensis. The sequence continues at coordinate 64,768,486 of NC_029781.3, forward strand.
TCATTAGATTATTTACCATGCATGCTATGTGCTTGTGAAAAAGCCCATGTGACATTATGCACCTTCCTACATTATCCTATTCTACTATTCAGTGCATGCTTTTCACAAATTCCCTTTACTATTTTATTAATTGAATTTAATTGTCAATACAAACGTGATAGTTTGTTACGAAGTGATGCTTGCTCTATGCTACTCATGCCCTTGCCGGCATGCCAATAAACATCTTGCATCTACTTCCCTATCGTGCACTTATTCTATTCCATTTATTGATCTTTTCTCATGTTGTCATGACCATGTGTTTATTTCATTCATCTTTACCGTGCACTAATTATCACTCACTCAATCCCCTTCCTTACTTTATCTCTTTGGATTTAACTTACTTTCTCTTCCCTTTTTCAGAATGGCCACTAAGAAAGGCAAAGAGAAAGCTACCCCTAAACCCACTGCAAGGAAAGGAACGAAAAGAATTAAAAGGATTATCAAGGTTGATGAAAAGGAGAGAGCCTTCCCAGCAAAGGACACTGCACGATTTCCAAATCGCTATTGTGAGCAGATGTTTCCTATTTTGGCAGCTCGAAATTACAACAATGAACACCTTCTTATCCTTCCGCCTCGTATTGCTGAATTTGTTGAGCCACAAATTGCACAAAGACATTGGGGATTCTTACAGAGACAGTTTATTTATGCCAAAAGCAAGTTCCTATTACAGAAGAGGCCATTCAGCAAGCCTTAGATCTCACCCCTGCTCCAAAAGGATTGGACGCTAGCCGCCATCAAATGCCAGGCGTACACCTTTGACTGGGACGCTGTTCTCAGAGTTATCGCTCAACCTGGCAGCAAATGGATCTTTGGATACCATCGTTCCCGTCCTAAGGGAATCTCGGCTTCCGCACTTACCTTAGAGGCTCACGTATCGGCGCAGATTATGTCCCGTTATGTCTTTTTGAGTACTCATCAGTCCTCCTTCACACCAGACATGGCCGTTCTACTATAGTGCATCCTCATAGACCAGCCTCTTAATTTACCAAGACATATCCGGAATGTTATGGAACACGTGCAGATCGCAGGCAACCTACCTTTCCCCGCCTTGGTCTCTGATCTTATCTCAGCAGCCGGAGTATCCTACAGAGCTGGAGACACCAAAGCCATTCTTCCACGGGATGATCAGTATGTCCCTAGCGGGAGATATCTCAGGCCACAATTTGCCACTACCAGCCAGTCCATAGAGGATGCTGCAGCTCCTCCACCATCTACTAGTCAGCTGCTGCACCAAATACTAAAGCGATTGGACCAACAAGAAAAGAAAGCAAAGCTCCGAGAGCGCCACAACCACCGCCGTTTTAAACACTTCAAGGAGCTACTTACAGGCAATCACAAACCCAATGACGATCCAGGAAATCCGGACTCCACTTCTTTCACCAGCACAGGGAGCCATGACGGTCCCGACTGTGGAGACACTGCCACCAGCCCACCACTGTTCCTGACTGATGGCACCGAGGACGGTGCAAATCCTTAAGTGTGGGGAGGTCGGTCAGTACCTGACTCTCGGAGGTAACTTTTCTTCCCTAAACACCACTAAATTAGGATATTTAGTTAGTTTTTCTTTCTTTTGTAGAATAGGATAAATTACATAGTAATAGATTAGTTGCATGCATGTTCTACTTGATTGAAAAGACAATAAGTTTCTTCTAAAACTCTATCTTTGGAACAAAATTTCACTAATTTTAATTAAAACTCTTATGTTAAATTTGCTTGAAGTTGTATTTGGAACATGATTTTTAAAGCTAAAGAACACACAACCTGTGAGAATTGAGCCTTTATGCATGGTTACATTATTTAACCATATTTGTTTTATTCTTGTGTGTTTACTTCTCTATGATTGTAACCTATATTTTGTCCCATCTTATATGTCTAATGTTTAATATATTTATATGCTGCATATGATTGAGGCCATTAATTGTTTAGCTCACTTATCCAAATTAAGCCTACCCTTCAATTACCTTTGTTAGCCACTTTGAGCCTTTAAATCCCATTTTTTCTATAATCTACCACATTACTAGCCTTAAGCGAAAAAACAATTATATACCCCAATTTGAATCTTTGATTAGCTTGAGATAGAATTATGTGTGCTAATTAAGTATGGGAAATTATGGGAACAAAGGATATTAAGGGGATATGTCATGATAATTGGTGGACGAAATTGTGATTCATTTGTTATTGTATTTTGTAAAATTCATTGCTTTTTCTTTCCCTGGCATTGGCGCCAAAAACATGATGCCAATACCATGGTTCACAACTATGTGTGGTCACAACTCCGTTCAACTTAACCAGCAAGTGTACTGGGTCATCCAAGTAATACCTTACGTGAGTAAGGGTCGATCCCACAGAGATTGTTAGTATGAAGCAAGCTATGGTCACCTTGTAAATCTCAGTTAGGCAGATTAAATGGTTTATGATAAGTTCAAAAATAAATAATAAACAGAAAATAAAATAGGATAGAAATACTTATGTAAATCAATAGTGGGAATTTCAGATAGGCGTATGGAGATGCTGTGCTCCTCTTGAATTTCTACTTTCTTATT
>NC_029781.3:64771437-64772256 GCF_000817695.3 Arachis duranensis
AATAGTTTATACTTTATTCGAGATTAGATGACGTAAACTGGCGTTCAACGCCAGTTCCATGCTGCATTCTGGAGTCAAACGCCAGAAACACGTCATGTACCAGAGTTAAACGCCAAAAATACGTTACAACTTGGCGTTTAACTCCAAAAGAGCCTCTGCACATGTAAAGCTCAAGCTCAACCCAAGCACACACCAACTGGGCCCCAGAAGTTGATTTCTGCATCAATTACTTACCTCTGTAAACCCTAGTAGCTAGTTTAGTATAAATAAGACTTTTTACTAGTGTATTAGTCGTCTTTCGACCACGTTTGATCTCTGGACGCCTAGTCCTTAGACCATGGGGGCTGGCCATTCGGTCATGCCTGGACCTTTCACTTATGTATTTTCAACGGTGGAGTTTCTATACACCATAGATTAAGGGTGTGGAGCTCTGCTGTACCTCAAGTTTCAATACAATTACTATTATTTTCTATTCAATTCTCTTTTATTCCTATTCTAAGATATTCGTTGCACTTCAACTTGATGAATGTGATGATCCGTGACACTCATCGTCATTCTCACTTATGAACGCGCGTGACTGACAACCACTTTCGTTCTACCTTAGGCCGGGCGCATATCTCTTAGATTCCCCAACAGAATCTTCATGGTATAAGCTAGATAGATGGCAGCATTCATGGGAATCTGGAAAGTCTAACCTTGTCTGTGGTATTCCAAGTAGGATTCCGGGAATCTGGAAAGTCTAACCTTATCTGTGGTATTCCGAGTAGGATTCTGGTATTGAATGACTGTGACGAGCTTCAAACTCCTGAAGGCTGGGCT
>NC_029781.3:64772385-64786456 GCF_000817695.3 Arachis duranensis
TTTTCACTGAGAGGATGGGATGTAGCCATTGACAACGGTGATGCCCTACATACAGCTTGCCATGGAAAGGAGTAAGAAGGATTGGATGAATGTAATAAGAAAGTAGAAATTCAAGAGGAGCACAGCATCTCCATACGCCTATCTGAAATTCCCACTATTGATTTACATAAGTATTTCTATCCTATTTTGTTTTCTGTTTATTATTTATTTTCGAACTTATCATAAACCATTTAATCTGCCTAACTGAGATTTACAAGGTGACCATAGCTTGCTTCATACCAACAATCTTTGTGGGATCGACCCTTACTCACGTAAGGTATTACTTGGATGACCCAGTACACTTGCTGGTTAAGTTGAACGGAGTTGTGACCACACATAGTTATGGTATTGGCATCATGTTTTTGGCGCCAATGCCAGGGAAAGAAAAAGCAATGAATTTTACAAAATACAATAACAAATGAATCACAATTTCGTCCACCACCTGCTTTCATGAGCTACCTTCTTGCATTTTTATTTGTTCTTACTGTATGAGAATTGAATTAGTGAAGCTTGATTTGTAATTATTTTGAAGACGAATTAGTGGAGCTTGATTTGTAATTGTTTTGAAGAGCTTATTTATTCTTGATCAAGTGGACAAGAATCATATAGTTGCATTCACATATATAGGTTGCATTGCATTGCATGAGTTTTACATGTTCCTACTCATTTATTTTATCTCCTTCAACTAAGCATGAGGACATGCTAATGTTTAAGTGTGGGGAGGTTGATAAACCACTATTTTATGGTTTACAATGTGTTTAATTGTGTGGTTTTATCATGGTCTTTACCCACTTATTCATATAATTAGCATGCATTTATATTTCCTTCCTAAAATTATTACATGATTAAAAACTTACTTCCTGGAGACCTTTAATTAGGTATTTTAATCCTCCTTTATTCTATTCGATGCCGTGATCTGTGTGTTAAGTATTTCAGGCTTTATAGGGCATGAATGAGTGAGAGATTGGGAAGGAAGCTTGCAAAAATGGAAGGAATACAAGAAATTGAGGAGATGACCAGCGAAAAGTGACGCGTACGCGTCAGCGACGCGACCGCGCAGAAGATAGGAATTTGCAGTGACGCGGCCGCATGAGTGACGCGGGCGCGCTGATTGGAAAAGCAGAAACAACGCAGAGACATGGACGACGCGCCCGCATGGAAAAGAAAAACGCCGAATGACGCGTCCGCGTGACGTGCGCGATCTACAGAAGTTCAAAAGTCGCTGGCAGAGTTTCTGGGCCAGATTTTAACCCAGTTTTCGGCCCGAAATTATAGACTAGAGTCAGGGAACATGCAGAAACGAGAGACACAATTCATTTTGCATAATTTTTAGTTTTAGATTTGGATTTACTCCTCCCATAGGTTTTTCACTCACTTGAGTATTCATAATTAGCATTGGAAGATTTTGGTTTTAGCTTTTGAGAAGAGTCTACCTCCGGTACTAGTCATCTTATTTTGTTATTTACATTTTATATTTATTCTTCCATATTTTTAATCCCTCTAGAGTTGACTTTGGTTTATTTTTACAAGTTATTAATATAGACTATTTTTATTTTCAATTAATCCTTTCATTATTGTTTATCATGTCTTCTTTTATTTTCACCATTAATTCTGTGAATTTTATAATTATGATGAGTGAGTAGTTCCATGACTTGATTGGGGATGATTGAAAGGAATCCTTGTGTTGAACTACTCAAGAGAGAAATTATAATTGGGTTTATTGTTGAATCACCCTCTAATCATTAACTCTAGTCCTTCCCAAGGGAGAGGATTAGGACGTATGACTAGAAAATGATTTCCAACTTGCTTGACTTTCCTTTACCTAGTAAGGGTTAACTAAGCAGAGTAACTTCCAATTATTAATTAATCTTGAGAGTATTTCAACAAGAATAGGGCTTCCAACTAATGTACCCCAGTCAAGGCTTTTATTTAAAATTAATTAAATTCTCTAATTTAAATTTCTGTTTATCAACTCAACCATTTTTGAAAACACCCAATCGATGAAATAGCACATCTTCTTGCAACACGTTGGTAGACGACCTGGGATTCATACTCCCAGTATTTTAATTTTCAATATTGTGACAACCCCTTTTTAAATTGATAAGCGGATTTTCGGCTGGTTAAGAACTGTACTTGCAACGTGTCCCTATTAATAAATTCTTAACTCGCCAATTTCCGTCACGTCACAAACACGCTAAAACATGGAAGGAAAGGGGGAAGAACACTCTTCCAAACTTCTAACCCTTACTTGGTCTTCAAATCACCATATCTTTTGATCCAGAGCTCCGATTGCCACACCGTTTGTAGCCACACGACCACGTCGCTGAGATCTACAAAACCCACAAATTTGTTTCTGAGGTAAACCACATTCTCATCTGAGTTCTTCCAGCCTTGATTTTCAAAATTTAGGGGTTAAAATGTTGAGATTTGTGAGCTTTTGATGTTATAGGATCCAATTAGCTTGATGAAAAAGCTTCTTCTTGTCTCTTTGATCTTTGGGTAAGGTAAGAGATCTTAACCCTAGTAAAATTTCTAAATTAAGGCTTTTGGATTTTGAGTTATTGTGTTTAGATGTGATAACTGTGGTTTAGGTAGTGTGTATGTGAATATTGAAGCTTGATTGAGGTATTGGAGAGCTTGGAATGGGCCTTTGGTGCTGAGGAATCTGTTTCAAGGGTGTTGGAACATTGAAAGTTGAGGAAAAAGTGAAATTGGAAGTATTCCGGGTTGAACAGAAATCGACCAAGGTATGGTTTCGATTTCTTGTATCTAAAATGTAATGTGATGTGAAAACTTAGGCTAGTGATCTTAGGATAGGATTTGAAATGTTGATGTAGTTGTTGGATGATATGGATTCAGTTGAATATATATATATATAATGGTAGAATGATTGTGAGTGGTGATAATTGTTGGTAAAACATGTAAAGTTGTATGTGATATGGATTGATATGCTTAAGTATTGGTAAGATTGAGGCTCTTATTGGTGAGCATGATTTTGTGTGTGATATTGATATGTATACTTATAGTGATTAATGAAATTGAATAATTGTTTGGAAAATTGAGCTATGGAATGTCGATTATAAATTGAATTTATTGAATTTAGATTTGGTTAAAAGTGGAGAATTAGTGGGTTAAGGATTGAATGAGAGGTTGGAAGTGCTTGATGTTGAATTTCTGAGTTTTGGTTGGTTTTAAATGAATTTGGAGGTGTATGTTTTGAAAATTGAAAGTTTGTTTTGAAATTTAATGCTTTTTATATCAAATGAAAGATAATTTGACAAGCTTTAAAATGGTTTAAATTTGGTAGAAATCTGAATTCTGTGGAAAGAGATATGATCGTTTAAAGTTGGTGTCTGAAATCTGAATTCTGTAAATGCTGCAGAATTTATGATTTCTGGTATGTGCGCACGCACAGCCTTGTGCGCATGCACAGCCTTGTTCACACGCACAGCCTTGTGCTCACGCACACACAAGGATATGGCTACTGCTGGGAGCGCTAGCACGCTTTGTGCGCACACATAACCAATAAAGTTTTACAAGTTGTGTGCATGCACATGTTGGGAAGTGTATTCTGTTGAGGGCGTTCGCACGCCTTGTGCGAGCGAACTGAATTGGAAAATTTTACACCTGTGTATACGCACACCTCTATGCATATGCACACATCTTGAAAATTCTTCTAGGCGTGTGCACGCACACCCCTGTGCACATGCACACTACCCTGTTTTCTTATAAAAACCTTGTTTTTAAATGTTTCACCTTTCCAGCAAGCTTGTAATCTTCCGAGACCTTGTTTTAAGCTTCTCAACCCCCATTTTCATCCTTTAAGCCCTAAATCAATATAGAATGCCTAGGAATTACGAAGAAGCTAGGGAAGGGATAACTTGTGAATGAAGAAAATGGAAATATTGAGGTATTATGACCAACGAAGATCGTATAAGTTGTTGAGTAGGATGGTGGGAGTGCTGTGTATAATATGAGCCGAATGGCTGTATGTGATAATAGATTTTAGGCTGGTAATGAATTAGGATTTTAAGCCGGATGGCTGAGATAAATGTAGATTTATGGCTGAGAATGAATGCATATATGCTGAGTTATTGAATGTGATTGTTGCACTTCTACCTATCTGAGATACGAGTTTTCCTGGGTGAAAGCAGTGGATAGCCACCACGTGCTCCAGGTTGAGACTCAATACTCTACTGACCTTATGTCGTAAGTGTGGCCGGACACTGTGAAAGTTCCGGATGAGCTCGCCGTCGTGGATAAACACTAGTGAGGATGTTGTATGTGAATTATGATTATGTTTGTGAATAACTCGAGTTGGGGATGCGCGACAGAGGGACAATCCAATGGTTAGCTACCAGTACTTGTCGGGTTGGCTTTATAACCGACAGATGAGACTCTTCAGCCACTAGGACAGGCATACATCATATGCATTATATGTGATTTGTTTGGAATGCCTAATTGATTGCATAATTACTTGCTAATTGTCTAGCTACTATATCTGCTTCCTTTTTGTGTTTTCTTTGCTTGATATAATTGTGTTTGCATATGAAATTACCGGTAGCGGTTAGGAGGTTCAGAGGAGTTGGAAAGGGGAGTTTTAGTTAGACTGAAGATTCTTAGTTAGTTGCCTATTTTCATTTCTCATGGTTTAGTTATGTTTATATGCTTTAATTATGAATCTAGGAGTTCTAGGATTGCCTTCGACTTTCCCAGGACATTATATGTTAGATATTTGGGCACTGTTACCATGATGAGAACTCAACCATGTGGATTTTGTGGTTTTCAGATGCAGGACGTGAGGCTCCTCGCTGAGGCATGCTGGAGACTTCTATTTTAGCGAAGATCCTTAGCTCTTGGGACTTTATTTTGGTTTAATGTACTTACATAGATACTTATTATCTCCATTGTAAATATATACACTGTATTAACTCCTCTTAGAGGTTATTTTTGAGAAATAAGTTCTGTAACGTGTCTTTTGGGTTTCTTTTGGGTTCTCCTACTTTATCTGTGTATGTATACTTCTGTGCTCGGACCGGTTATCTTCGCAACCCGAGTCTTGAGCTTTGATATCGGTATTTTTGGCACTCTCTTGTATATATGATGAGCAAAAAATTTAATTCCACACAAACTAATCGGCAAGTGTACCGGGTCGCATCAAGTAGTAAAATTCACCGGAGTGAGGTCGATCCCACAGGGATTGATGGATCAAGCAACTTTAGTTAGGTGGTTAGTCTAGTTAAGCGAATATTGATGAATTGAGTGAAATTTGAGTAACAGAGTATAAATTGCAGGGAATTTGGAGTGCAAAATGTAAATTGCTGAAACTTAAAGAACAAGAAACTAAAAAAGCTGAATCTTAAACTGTAAGAAATGTAAATGACTGAATCTTAAAGTGCAAGGAAATAAAAGTGCAGAATCTAAATTGCAAGGAAACTTAAATTTGCATGAATTATAATGGGAATTTGGTGCAGAGAATCAAAACATCAATGAACAAATTAAATTGCAGTGAAATCAGAGAGATCTAAGTTGAGGAAATTCAAAGAAAATGATTCATCAGGGATTGGAGCTATCATAATCCTTCATGAATCAATTAAGTCTCAACTCCTTTCTTAATCATATTAGTAGATCTATGGCGGATTGAAATTGATTGGATCCCAATTCCTTGGCAATCCAATCTCTCTAATCACAATCATTCTTGCCAATTTCTTGATCTAATTGTCATGAGAAGAGTTAGAGCACATTCTCTTATCCATAAGCCACACAAATTCTAAAAACCTCAATTCCTCCCGAATGGTGTTGGGTAGGAGAATTGTGAAGGATAGAGCTTCAATTCTAATGTAGGCAATTCCCCTTCTGAGACTCACCCACACATTCATTTGAATTAAACCCCCTTCTAGAGTGAATATTTCACAATCAGAGTAGAAGATATCCTATAGCTACACAACTGAATTGAGAAGAAGAAGAAGAATTGCATTGATTCATTGGAATTACAATAGAGCTCCTCCCCTAATGAATTTCGGGTTTAGTTCATCATTGCTCAAGTAAAAACCAGAAAATAGAAAATGCAGAAAAGTTGCAGAAGAGAAAATACAAAAGGGAATGAGTGCAAAATTTCCCAATTGGGATCCTGACTCTCTAACTTTTTAGATCTGCTAGCCTTCTCTTTCTAAATCAAAATCTTCTCTATTTATACACTTTCCAATTCAGTCTTCAAGTCCTTGGGTTGGGTTTTTTGGTCTCTGTTGAAGCAAGCTAGAATGGGTATCATTGGTGTTGAAGAGGGATAATTGGCAATTCACGTTTTTGATCTGCATGGATGCTTAATTTCACTAAAGCTGATGCCAACGTTGGTGCTCAATGTTTGCCAGAAAACATTGAGTCAAATGTTTGACTTAAAATAGATTTCGAAAGGAATGAGCATTGGAGCCAACGTTTGACTCAACGTTGGTGCACCAACGTTTTTCCACCGACGTGTGCGCGTCGCCCATGCGTACGCGTCAAGACAGTGTTTTGCGCGTGTGCTTTGCTCATGCGTATGCCTGTCTGGCCAAAATCTGCATCCACGCGTACTCGTGAATGGTCAATTTTGTCGATTCAGGCGTGCGCACAGCTCACGCTGTGCGTGGATTATACTTTTCACGCGTACGTGTCATCGACGCGTACGCGTTGCCCAAAATTTCTCAACTCCAGCTTTTGAACATTTTTGAGGACGTTGGAGGTAACATTGGTTCTCCAACGTTCCCTCCAATGTTGGCACCCAAATTTGCACTAACGTTGCCTGCAACGTTGGTGGACCAACGTTGGCAACCAACGTTGCATACCCCCTTTTTCTCCAACGTTTGAGATAATGTTGGTGAGCCAACTTTGGCCACCAACGTTACTTCCTCTGCTTTGCTTCTTCCTCTGCTTTTTCCTCTTCTTTCTTGCTTCTTTCTTGCCTCTTTTTCACCTGTCATCAATCAAATCATTGCATCAAAGTTCGCTATAATCACAAGGTGTTTGCATCATCATAACATCAAGTAAAATCAGCATAAAACCTTATGAAAAAGCACGTAAACACCCATGTTTAATTGAGTCAATGGATGCATGAAATTTCAATCCAGTTACTTATTGTCCAAGAAAGTGCATGAAACCTAGTGAAAATAAGTGAAAAATGCTTGTGAAACTAGCATAAGATGACTTGTCATCACAACACCAAACTTAAATCTTGTTTGTCCCCAAGCAAGCTGTGAAACATGAGAAAAATGTATGAAAATAGATAAGCATATATGTCCTTATTTGACATCACTCAATCTAGGTTCATGGGGTTTTATCCAGGATTTGTTTTGAAGCTCTACTTTTATTAGTTTCCAGGTTTGAAATGTCCTTTTAGGTTTTTAACTGATATGCTGTCATGAAACCTTTTTATTCACTAATCCTTGATGTTTGATTTTCTTTTTTTCTTCCTCTAAGAAGCTTATTCTTCAATTGCAGCTTAGTGTCATGTGTTGCAGTAGCTTTTTAGCTTGTTTTTCAATCAACACATATTCACCACAGACACTTAGCTTACAATTCTTCTTAAGAACATTGATGCCCAGCACCTTTTTAGGTTACTAAATGCCTTGTAACTAGGTTGCTCTTGATAGTGGACTTTTGGTTGATAATCCCGGGTTAGTTAACCCAAGTTATCAAGTGTTGAAACACTCCTTAGAACCTAATCATCCAAGCAGATCCCAGTACAAAAGCACCACAGGCAAGTGTCTTAAGGTCCAAGCTATTGGTGTCTAGCTTTATTCTTTGTTTCTTTCATTTTTTTGTTGCCAATTTTTGGCTTTTCTTCCTTTTTTTTCTTACTCTTTCTTTCTCCCAATGATATTTATTCACTAAGGTTTCACAAACAGCACTAGGTTCATACATAAAAGGGACACTCTACCTTTCATCTTTATTAGTGAGCTTACTGAAAAATCAAGCACATACTACCACTGAACTTTATTCTAATTCCTACCAAATTGGACAATTTCACTTTCTGTTTCAACTTTTCTTTTATTTATGCACAGGGGAACAAGACATAGATTTAAGCAGATGAGTGATGCAGACATTTAGACTAGAACACTTAATTAAAAATTAAAGGAGGCGCACACACAATCATAACAGTACAGAACATGAAAACTTATTCAAACATGAAAGTGCAGAACATAAACGATTTGGAGGCATATCATTTTTCAGGTATGCATCTTCCTTATTTATTTAAAGCTATAAAAAGAACTCCACCACCTCTAGTTCTTGCAACCCTTCCCTTTGCTTGATTCTCCTTTCTTCTCTTTTTTCTTTGGCTCCTTCTTCTTCTTGCTTGTTTCCTGTTGTTCTTTAAAAAGGTATTTCTGATCCCAAGAATGGTCTATCTGATCTCAGAGTCCAGCATCTCTCAACCTTTGCTCCATTCTTTCTACAATTCTTTTAGCTCTTTCTCTTTGTATTTCTCTTAATTCAGGGCACATGTGAAATGGTGTGATCTCTCGATTTAACACTGGCATGCAGCCGCCTATGTAGTTTAGCTTGGCATGCATGTCTATGTCATATTCCATTCTATCTAAATGCCTAGCTTCTCTAGTTGTGTGATATATGTTCTTCCATTGATAAAGGTTTTGGATGTATTTTTCGTGCTCGGCTTGTTGTGTGGATAATTTGTTGAAGCCTTCTTGGAATTGAGCAAATTGTTATCTTTGTTGGTCCAGAAACATTGATTAGAAATCTCTTTGCTGATCCATCATCCTCAGCTAAAATGCTTCTTGTTTTTCTTGAGATCTCATGAATTGTAGCTAGAGCTCCTCTTATTTTTCTTGAGCTCTCCTGTATTGTAGGGACAGCCCTTCAATAGCTTCTTGTATCTGGCTCATGCCAATGGTTGCTTGTACTGGACTTTGTTGTTCTGCTTGTTACTCTTCTGGTCGCTCTTCCACTTGTACCTCCTCCTTTCTTCTCCTCCTTTGTGGCCTTCTTTGTTGCTGGGCCACTGTGACATTCGCCATTCTTTCAATAGTGATTGGCATACCCGGGTTCAACCAAATAGGATTTGCATCCTCCAATGGTACCCTCGCCTTTATGCATAAGCGAATGATGGTGCTTGGGTAGTAAAGCCAAGCTTCAGGGGAGTTTTTCTCAGAAATTCTTTGAATGTCATTGGCAATGAGTTCATGGTTTTTAATTTCTCCCCCCACCATAATGCAGTGCAGCATAATGGCTCTCTTTATGTTCACCTCTGAAGTGTTTGGAGTGCCTAGACCTTCTTAAAAGTTCATACCATCCTTTAGCTTCTGGGGAGAGATCTCCTCTTCTTAGATATCTTGGTGCTCCTTTAGAGTCCCTCACCCAGTCAGTTTGAAGCACACAAATATCATTGGCAATCTCCTCATAGTCCGGGATGCCTCTTATCCTCTCACGATAAATAGCTCTATCAAAGTGTGCTGCTCTCAGCCCCAGGATCTTCATGATGGTCTTAGGACTAAAGTCAACCTCCACACCCCTTACATAACTTTTGTGAGTTGTGTCAATGGTTGTATCTGGCCTTACTGTGTTAGCATAAAATTCCTTTAAAATGCTAGCATTAATCCTGGTGATTAGAGTGGTAAGGAGTTCCCATTTTCTTTTTGTAATTTTTGCCTTGATTTCTTGATACTCATCTTCAGGGAGTTGGAAAGGGACTTCCAACAAGATTTTCTTGGGCCTCATCCATTCAAGTTGAATTTCGTGAAACACTGATTTGAACTTCCATTGATCATAAGTTCTTTCTTCTTCAACCTCAACAGATTACTTTCCTTTTCTTCTTTTGTGGCTTGAGGAAGCTACCATAGTTTCTTTAGTATTGGCCGTATAGAGGAATGAAGAGTGGTAAGGACGGTTGGCTAGTGTGGCTTTTAGGATGAGAATATGGCTTAATGGTGAAGCAAGGTAGTGAAATCAAAAGAAACAAGTGTGGTTTAGAGCAAGCAGAATACACTTAATGACTTGAACTTTAAGGGACACAAGAATTGCAATTGTGAATGTAAGTAGGTGAAAAAATGAAGTATGGAGCACGGTGTAATGTGGGGGTTGTTTATAGCAGAATTGATGAATAATGAACGGTGAAGATGCTATTGAGAAAGTGGGAATGAATGGTGTGCATGTAGAGTTGAGTGAGGACAAGGATCACTTCTTTATTGGGCACATGGGTTTGGCCTTCTAGGTGATGAGCCTCCCCCACCATTGTGCAGATTTGTGCTTCCCAAGGAGCCATTTCCAAGCACATGTGACTTGCTTTTCACTCTTGTGATGGCTGTACATTGCATGGTCTTGTCCTTTCCCTCAGTCTTCTCTTCTTCACACCTCTCCACCTTAACAAAACAACAAAACTTAACTTCAAAGAGGTGGAAATGAGCAAGTGAAAATTAACAACTAGATAAGGAAAATTGAGAATTTTGGCTACATGTTCCTTATTTATGAATAACTAACCGTGTCACTTGTGAATAAATACAACTTTGGTGGACACCAAACTTGTTTCACATCAAATTATTCAGGTGAAATCCAATTAAATTCTTGTCACTGTTAATTTATTCATCATAAAGAACATTTTATTTTTTACTTTAAAAACCTAAATTCCACCTATGCGTGTGCGTCGCCCACGCATACGCGTCAGAACAGCGTTGTGCGCGTGTTCGTCGCTCACCCGTTTGCGTGTGATAAACTCATATTTCATGGTTTATCTTGTGCTCAATTAAGTGGTTTTTATCTACTCTTTACCCACTTATTCATACTATTTGCATGTTTTACATTTTCCTTCCTAATTATGTGCTTTGATTGAAAACATGTTTCTTTGGACTTATACTTGCTAATATTAATCCTCTCTTATTACCATTAGATGCCTTGATATGTGTGTTAAGTGTTTTCAGAGATTATAGGGCAGGAATGACTTAGAGGATGGAAAGGAAGCATGCAAAAGTAGAAGGAATACAACAAGTTGGAGAAACTGCTAAGCTATCCAGCCTGACCTCTTCGCACTCAAACGGCTATAACTTTAGCTATAGAGGTCCAAACGACACGGTTCCAGTTGCATTGGAAAGATAATGTCCGGGGCTTCGATTTGATATATAATTTGCCATAGCTGCCCCGACGCCAAGCGACGTGAACGCGTGAGTCACGCGGACACGTGACTTAGCAGGAACGCAACCCGCGCGGCTGCGTGAGCCATGCGGCCGCGTCACTTTTCCGCAACCTATACGGACCAGAAAGCACTGGAAGTGATTTCTGGGCTATTTCTGACCCAGTTTTCGGTCCAGAGAACACAGATTAGAGGCTATAAAGTGGGGAAATGCATCCATTCATAAGGAGGCTCTAATAATTCACTTTCCATGTTTTAGATGTAGTCTTAGAGAGAGAGAGAGTCTCTCTCTCTCTTAGGATTAGGATTTAGGACTTCTCTTAAGTTTTTAAGAGTGACTCTCAATCCTAGGTTCAATGTTCTTTTACTTTATAATTATTTGTTATTTTCAGACATTTGAATGCTTGCTTGTATTAGTTATGTTGCCTAATTGGCCTATGCCACTTTCATGATGATTTTATTATTTAATGATATTTGAGGTATTTCAGTTTATGATTGTCCCTTTTTATTATCCCTAATCTGAAGATATTGTTATTCCAGTTATGAATGCTTTTAATTTAATTTAGATATTTTTTCTTTTGGTTTTGGTTAAGAAATCAGTAACTCAAGAGTTATCCAACTCAATAGCATAATTGATAATTGTTATCTTGCTAATTAAATTGAACTTCAATAATCCCAATCTATTCTTAGGAATTAACTAGGAATTGAAGATCTCACTAATTAGTCGCTTGACCTTCCCTTGCTCTAACAAGGGTTAACTAAGTGGAGTTATGATTCAATTTTCATTATTATTGATAAGGATAACTAGACTTGGACTTCTAAGTTCTTACACCTTGCCAAGAGATTTCATTATTGTTAATTTATTTTAATTGTCATTTAAATTATTTGCCACATTTATTTCTCATCCTCAAAACCCCGAATTCACAATTTTCATAGCCAATAATAAGAACATACCTCCCTGCAATTCCTTGAGAAGACGACCCGAGGTTTGAATACTCGGTTATCAATTTCAAAGGGGTTTGTTACTTGTGAAAACCAAAATGTTTGTACGAAGGGATTTCTGTCGGTTTAGAGACTATATCTACAACGCGACTGTTTTTATGAACTTCTTTACTGGCAAAAATCCTAACGTCAGCGTGTCTGGCCAAAATCTGCATCCACGCGTACGCGTGGCCCACGCGTACACATCGATGCAAATTTTCAAACTCAAATTTTGTGCTTCTTGTCGGGAACGTTGGAGGTAGCGTTTGAGGCAATGTTGGACCTCCAACATTCGCTTGGTCACGCGTATGCGTGGCTCACATGTACACGTGAATGGCCAATTTTGCCGATTCATGCGTGCACGCAGCTCACACTTATGCGTGGATTACGCTTTCACGCGTATGCGTCATCAACGCGTACGAGTCACCCAAAATTTCTCAACTCCAGCTTTTGAACATTTTCGAGGACGTTGGAGGTAACGTTGGTTCTCCAATGTTCCGTCCAACGTTGGCACCTAAATTTGCACTAACGTTGCCTGCAACGTTGGTGGACCAACGTTGGCGACCAACGTTGCATACCCCCTTTTTCTCCAATATTTGAGGTAATGTTGGTGAGCCAACTTTGGTTGCCAACGTTACTTCCTCTACTTTACTTCTACTTCTGCTTTTTTCTCTTCTTTCTTGCTTCTTTCTTGCCTCTTTTTCACCTATCATCAATCAAACCATTGTATCAAAGTTTGCTATAATCACAAGGTATTTGCATCATTCATAACATCAAGTAAAATTGGCATAAAACCTTATGAAAAAGCACATAAACACCCATGTTTAATTGAGTCAAGGGATGCATGAAATTCCAATCTAATTACTTACTTATTGTGCAAGAAAGTGCATGAAACCTAATGAAACAAAGTGAAAAATGCTTGTGAAACTAGCATAAGATGACTTGTCATCAATATATACTCGCGTTAGCTTATCCTTTATCTACTTCATTACGTTATCGATCGGAGTGTTGCGCTTTTCAATTTAACGATTTTGTTTTACTCCTTTTTCTCCAAAGGGTCCTAGTTATAAATATTTTTCATACTACTATATATACTAAATTTTATTTTTCGAGGTCGTAATACCTCGCCACCTCTGTTTTATGACTTAAGCATAAGACTCTGTGTAGTAGTGTGTTACACACTATAAAAAGATTTATGTCTTTTAAATTAATCCCAATATTACATTATTGATGAGCGGATAATTTATACGCTTTTTGGCATTGTTTTTACATAGTTTTTAGTATGATTTAGTTAGTTTTTAGTATATTTTTATTAGTTTTTAAGCAAAATTCACATTTTTGAACTTTACTATGAGTTTGTGTATTTTTTTGTGATTTCAGGTATTTTCTGGCTAAAATTGAGGGACCTGAGCAAAAATCTTATTCAGAGGCTGAAAAAGGACTGCTGATGCTGTTGGATTCTAACCGCCTTACACTCGAAATGGATTTTTTGGAGCTACAGAAACCCAAATGGCACGCTCTCAATTGCCTTGGAAAGTAGACATTCAGGGCTTTCCAGCAATATATAATAGTCCATACTTTGCTCGGGTTTTAATGACGTAAATTGGCATTCAAACGCCAACTCCCTGCCCTATTCTGGCGTTAAACGCCAGAAACAGGTTACAAGCTAGAGTTAAACACCCAAAACAGGCTGCAAACTGGCGTTTAACTCCAAGAGAAGTCTCTACACATGAAAGCTTTAATGCTCAGTCCAAGCACACGCCAAGTGGACCCGGAAGTGGATTTCTGCATCATTTACTTATTTCTGTAAACTCTAGTAACTAGTCTAGTATAAATAGGACTGATGAGCGGATAATTTGTACGCTTTTTGGCATTGTTTTTAGTATGTTTTTAGTATGATCTAGTTAGTTTTTAGTATATTTTTATTAGTTTTTA
>NC_029781.3:64786595-64786849 GCF_000817695.3 Arachis duranensis
ACCAAAAAGGACTGTAGATGCTGTTGGATTCTGACCTCCCTGCACTCGAAGTGGATTTTCTGGAGCTACAGAAGCCCAATTTGCGCGCTCTCAACGGCTTTGGAAAGTAGACATCTTGGGCTTTCCAGCAATATATGATAATCCATACTTTGCCCAAGATTTGATGGCCCAAACCGGCGCTCAAATTCAGCCTCAGAAATTCCAGCGTTTAACGCTGGAACTGGCATAAAACTTGGAGTTAAACGCCCAAACTG
>NC_029781.3:64787564-64789273 GCF_000817695.3 Arachis duranensis
CACTGAGAGGATGGGAGGTAGCCATTGACAACGGTGAAACCCTTGCTTAAGCTTGCCATGGAAAGGAGTAGGAAGGATTGGATGAAGACAGTAGGAAAGTAGAGAGACGGAAGGGAAGGCATCTTCATACGCTTATCTGAAGTTCCTACCAATGAATTACATAAGTATCTCTATCTTTATCTTTATGTTTTATTCGTATATCACCATTATCCATTTGAGTTTGCCTGACTAAGATTTACAAGGTGACCATAGCTTGCTTCATACCAACAATCTCTGTGGGATCGACCCTTACTCGCGTAAGGTTTACTACTTGGACGACCCAGTACACTTGCTGGTTAGTTGTGCGAAGTTGTGTTTATGCCATGGTATTGAACACCAAGTTTTTGGATTCATTACCGGGGATTGTTTGATTTGTGAAAAGTATTGATCACAATTTCGCGCTATCAAGTTTTTGGCGCCGTTGCCGGGGATTGTTCGAGTATGGACAACTGACGGTTCATCTTGTTGCTTAGATTAGGTATTTTTTCTTCAGAGTTCTTAAGAATGAATTCTAGAGTTTCATCATGATCTGTTGAAATCTAGCTGGCTGTGAAGCCATGTCTAATTTCATTGGACCGAGGTTTCAACTTATCGTCACAAAAGCTTGTTGATTTCTATCAATCTTGCTATTGGAGCAGTGATCTGCTAAGGCTTGGCTGGCCATTGGCCATGTCTAGTGTTTTGGACCCAAGCTTTCCTTGAAAGCTTGGCTGGCTGTGAAGCCATGTCTAATTCCTAGACCGGAGTCTTAGACTAGCATTGCACTGATTCCTGGAATTCTCATTAAGAACTTTGATACCTTTTTCCACTTAATTTTCGAAAAAGCACAAAAAAATTTACAAAATCATAAAAACAAAAAATTATTCTATGTTTCTTGTTGAGACACTAGTCTCATGTTAAGTTTGGTGTCAATTGCATGCATTCATTCATGTGTCTTAGTGATCTTCAAGATGTTCTTGATGATTTCTTACTCTAATCTTTAAATTCTCTTGACTTGAGTGTTTTATGTGTCTCATATGCATTCTCATCAATTAATGATTTGATTCAACATTTCAAGTATGTTGCCTTTTCTGTTGAGAAAGGTTTAATGTTTGAATCATATCTTTTCTTGTTAGCCAAGTTTTTAATTTTCAAAAAAATCAAAACTTTTTTTTAAAATGTTTTTCAAATCATATCTTCTTAACCACATCTTTTTCAAAATAGTTTTCAATCAAATTTTTTTTTTCTAATTTCAATATCTTTTTCAAAAATCCCTTCACTTCTTTCTCAATCATAATTTTCGAAAATCAATTAGTGTTTTTCAAAAATATTTTCAAAATCTTTCACTCAATTTTCGAAAATTACTTCCCTTCTTCTCACATCTTTCTATTTATGGACTAACACTATTCCTTAATGCAAAATTCGAACTCCATCTCCTTTGATAAGTTCGAATTTTCTACTTCTGTCTTCTACTTTTCTTTTCCTCTGACACCTAAAGGAATCTCTATACTGTGACATAGAGGATTCCACATTTTCTTGTTCCCTTCTCTTTGTTATGAGCAGGAGCAAGGACAAAAGCATTCTTGTTGAGGCTGATCCTGAACCCGAAAGGACCTTGAAGCGAAAGCTAAGAGAAGCCAAGGCACAACTCTCTGTAGAGGACCTAACCGAATTCTTCAAAGAAGAAGAAC
>NC_029781.3:64793226-64793510 GCF_000817695.3 Arachis duranensis
AATTGAGAAGGCATGACCTCAAGCCCGTGGCTAGAGGATGGTTAGAGTTTATTCAACGCTCAATCATTCCCACTAGAAACCGGTCCGAAGTTACCATAGACCGGGCTATCATGATTCATAGCATCATGATTGGAGAAGGAAAGAAGTTCATGAGGTTATAGCTCAAGAGCTTTATAAGGTGGCGGTCAAGCCCTCTACCTTGGCAAGGTTAGCCTTCCCTCATCTCATTTGCCACCTCTGTTATTCAGTTGGAGTTGACATAGAGGGAGACATCCCTATTGATG
>NC_029781.3:64794976-64806530 GCF_000817695.3 Arachis duranensis
CAGATGCTGTTGGATTCTGACCTCCCTGCACTCGAAGTGGATTTTCTGGAGCTACAGAAGCTCAATTTGCGCGCTCTCAACGGCGTTGGAAAGTAGACATCCTGGGCTTTCCAGCAATATATGATAGTTCATACTTTGCCCAAGATTTGATGGCCCAAACCGGCGCTCAAATTCACCCTCAGGAATTTCAGCGTTAAACGCCGGAACTGGCACCAAAATGGGAGTTAAACGCCCAAACTGGCATAAAAGCTGGCGTTTAACTCCAAGAAGAGTCTCTACACGAAAATGCTTCAATGCTCAGCCCAAGCACACACCAAGTGGGCCCGGACGTGGATTTTTATGTCATTTACTCATCTCTGTACACCCTAGGCTACTAGTTTTCTATAAGTAAGACATTATACCATTGTATTTTCATCTTGGTTCCTCTGGTTCCCTCTCTGGGAATCATTCTCACCTATGAACGTGTGACTGACAACCACCTCCGTTCTACCTTCGACTGGGTGAATATCTCTTGGATTCTTTAACCGGAATCTTCGTGGTATAAGCTAGAACTGATGGTGGCATTCAAGAGAATCCGGAAGGTCTAACCTTGTCTGTGGTATTCTGAGTAGGATTCAATGACTGAATGACTGTGACGTGCTTCAAACTCCTGAGGGCGGGGCGTTAGTGACAGACGCAAAAGAATCACTGGATTCTATTCCGGCCTGATCGAGAACCGACAGATGGATAGCCGTGCCGTGACAGGGTGCGTTGAACATTTCCACTGAGAGGATGGGAGGTAGCCACTGACAACGGTGAAACCCTTGCTTAAGCTTGCCATGGAAAGGAGGAAGAAGGATTGGATGAAGACAGTAGGAAAGCAGAGAGACGGAAGGGAAGGCATCTTCATACGCTTATCTGAAATTCCTACCAATGAATTACATAAGTATCTCTATCTTTATCTTTATGTTTTATTCGCATACCACCATACCCATTTGAGTTTGCCTGACTAAGATTTACAAGGTGACCATAGCTTGCTTCATACCAACAATCTCTGTGGGATCGACCCTTACTCGCGTAAGGTTTATTACTTGGACGACCCAGTACACAGACGCAAAAGGATCAATGGATCCTATTCCAACATGAGTGAGAACCGACAGATGATTAGCCATGTGGTGACAGCACATTTGGACCATTTTCACTGAGAGGACGGATGGTAGCCATTGACAACGGTGATCCCCCAACATACAGCTTGCCATAGAAAGGTGTATGAAGAATTGGATGAAGGCAGTAGAAAAGAAGAGATTCAGAAGGAATAACGCATCTCCATACACTTATCTGAATTTCCACCAATGAACTACATAAGTATCTCTATCTTTATTTTAAGTTTATTTATCTTTTAATTATCAAAACTCCATAACCATTTGAATCTGCCTGACTGAGATTTGCAAGGTGACCATAGCTTGCTTCAAGCCGACAATCTCCGTGGGATCAACCCTTACTCACGTAAGGTTTATTACTTGGACGACCCAGTGCACTTGCTGGTTAGTTGTGCGACGTTGTAAAAAAGAGTTGAGATTACAATTGTGCGTACCAAGTTGTTGGCACTATTGAGATCACAATTTCGTGCACCAATTATATTAATTATAAGCTTATTGTTTTGGTTTTAATTAAACTTGTTGAATTAAAAAATAGATCAAAGAACCATAAAAGAAGATTTTATAGACAAATTCAAATTCAAGTATGGATATCAACTCCTCGATAACAAATAAACTTTTTCTTTTTTATAGATAAGTGTAATCACAATTTTTTGGCATAAATTTTATCAAGATCCGGACTTTACCCGGTCTAGACTACGTTTTAGTGTGGCTCAAAAATAGTATGATTTTACTGAGTCTAGAGTCAGGTAAGAATCTTCAAACTAGACCTAGTCATTATTTATGGCTGGGTCCGAATCAAAACAAACCCGTCTTTACGTAGTCCATGTGCACCCCTACCTAAAATTCAACTAAATTAATGCTTTCATAATTAATTGGATCAAATTGCACCTTTTTATTTTCTAAAAAATTAATTATAACATCAGAATAGATTAATAGTTTACAAATTTATTATTCTAAAGTTTGAATATTAAAAAAAACACGACATATTATTTATACATAAAAATCCAATGATATGAATCATATATTACTCGAATTTAAGACGCAAATTATAGATAGCATAAACAATATCATTTAACCTATCATGCTCTAATCTATTTCTCTTTTGATATAAATTTAATAAAAAAGAGTCTAATTCCTTTCACACCCTAAAGAAACTGATGTTCGGCTAAAAATGTGAACTATCATGCTTTGCAAGAAAACATAGAACAAAACCTCCAAATAACCTTCATCATTGATCTACCTGTTTGATATAATTAGTTATCAATGAACAATATAAAAGAATAAAATAAATTACTATTAAACTAGTATTCTTAATAGGTTTAATTTGTTTTATAGTAAAAGTAATTTTTTGCCTATCAAAACTTTTCTTTTTATCACTATATAATTATATTTCTTTTATTGTCAAAACTAAATCTGAATTGTAACAATATCAAATAGACCTTGTATAACATGAGTTATTTCTCTAAAATTATCATAAAAAAGAAAGCATGATTAAAAAATGACTATGTATGAAGATTTTTCTTAAATAATTGTTCCATCTTGAATTAATAATCTTTGTGTAAAGTTTATATACATTCTTATTTTTCTTAAATATTTTTTTATTATATTTTCAACCTTTAGTATACCTTCATACATATACCCTAATGATGGTTTATCATCACAATTTACAATCCTCAACAATCTAATCAAAAGACTTGCAAATTTGCATGTAGTAAAATAATCATCCCAAAATTTATTGTTTATGATAATGACATTAATAACGTTATCATTAGAAATCTTTCCTAAGCTATGCCGAATAAATTGTGCATCTACAATTAGTGCTTATAAATTCATGGTATGTCCAAATATACTTTTTAGTGCGATAAATACAATAGCAAAACGAGTTGTTCCAAGACGAACAATCCCTTTTTAAGTCTGTCTTTTTCTAAGCCAAAGTAAAAACACTGTATAATTAACATAAATATTGTAATCTTTAAATTTAAAGTATTAGATACAAGGTTAAAATATATGTCATACCACTTATATCTTTTAAAATAAGATTAAGACAATGAGTAGCACATAGTGATGAAAAGATACCCAATTTTTTTATTGATAAACTTACTAGTTGTATTATTAGTCAAGACATGCACAATATTATTAGACTCTATCCATTCAACCACTTCAGTAAATAAATTACACAATAATAAAGACTTTTTACCATACTTAAAGTATATACATACTTTACAAAATACAAACCTTTAGAATAATAAACTAACAAATTCATCAACGTTTTTTTGCCTTTTTTCTATCCAACCATTAGCCATTAGCCATGAGTGTGCACCCAGTTTCTCTCCATGCACCTAGAGTTATCAACAAGCATTTGACATTCTCTTTTCATATTAGCTAATAAATGAAGTTAAGTTATCAAAAAAACATTTATAGCCGGGGACAAATGATAGCAGTACCATCCAACATATCGAAGTAAATTGGTGGCATAATTATATTAAATACAATTCTTTCATCTAAAAACCATCTAGAAAATCAAATATCAACCTCATCTATCACTGTTTTATTTTTAAAGACACTTTCGAAACTTGGTGCAGCTTATAAAGTTGATCTTAGCTCAAACATAGGAGGAATGCCTTTTACTTTCTTTTTTGGATTGCCAACTTGTATTTTAGATGATAGTTGATTTGATGAAATCTG
Organism: Arachis duranensis; assembly: GCF_000817695.3. NCBI lineage: Eukaryota > Viridiplantae > Streptophyta > Magnoliopsida > Fabales > Fabaceae > Arachis > Arachis duranensis. The sequence continues at coordinate 64,798,801 of NC_029781.3, forward strand.
TTATTCTTCTTGTGTTGCTTCTTCATCATCAATTGCATATTAAATCTCATTACCACCTTCATCGCCAAAGCTTACTTTCCTTTTTACTTTTACCTTTTAGAGTTTCTTTCAACAAGCCTTTTATTTGTTTTTTACATCATAAAGAACTTTAGAATATTTTTTAAAGTCTTTTCTTGTCTTTGCCAAATATTTTTATCCTATTAATCCCTCCTCTAAAAGTACTTGATGAGCGGATAATTTATACGCTTTTTGGCATTGTTTTTAAGTAGTTTTTAGTAGGATCTAACTACTTTTAGGGATGTTTTCATTAGTTTTTATGCTAAATTCACATTTCTGGAGTTTACTATGAGTTTGTGTATTTTTCTATGATTTCAGGTAATTTCTGGCTGAAATTGAGGGACCTGAGCAAAACTCTGATAAAAGGCTGACAAAGGACTGCTGATGCTGTTGGATTCTGACCTCCCTGCACTCGAAATAGATTTTTTGGAGCTAGAGAACTCCAAATGGCGCACTTTTAATGGCGTTGAAAAGTAGAAATTCAGAGCTTTTCAGCAATATATAGTAGTCCATACTTTATTTGAGATTTGACGATGCAAACTGGCGCTCAACGCCAGTTCCATGTTGCATTCTGGAGTCAAACGCCAGAAACACGTCACGAACCAGAGTTGAACGCCAAAAACACGTTACAACTTGGCGTTCAACTCCAAGAGAAGCCTCTGCACGTGTAAAATTCAAGCTCAGCCCAAGCACACACCAAGTGGGCCCCGAAAGTGGATTTCTGCATCAATTACTTACTTCTGTAAATCCTAGTAGCTAGTTTAGTATAAATAGAACTTTTAACTATTGTACTAGGTGTCTAGTCTTTTGACCATTCGGTCTTTTGATCACATTTGGGGGCTGGCCATTTGGCCATGCCTGGACCACCATCACTTATGTATTTTCAACAGTGGAGTTTCTGCACACCGTAGATTAAGGGTGTGGAGCTCTGCTGTACCTCGAGTTTTAATGCAATTACTACTATTTTCTATTCAATTCAGCTTATTCTTGTTCTAAGATATTCGTTGTACTTCAACATGATGAATGTGATGATCCGTGACACTCATCATCATTCTCACCTATGAACGCGTGACTGACAATCACTTCCGTTCTACCTTAGACCGAGCGCATATCTCTTGGATTCCTTAATCAGAATCTTCGTGGTATAAGCTAGAATTGATGGCGGGATTCATGAGAATTCGGAAAGTCTAAACCTTGTCTATGGTATTCTGAGTAGGATTCAGGGATTGAATGAATGTGACGAGCTTCAAACTCACGATTGTTGGGCGTGATGACAAACGTAAAAGAATTAATAGATTCTATTCCGGCATGATAGAGAACCGACAGATGATTAGCCGTGCTGTGACAGAGCATTTGGACCATTTTCACTGAGAGGATGGGATGTAGTCATTGACAACAGTGATGCCCTACATACAGCTTGCCATGGAAAGGAGTTAGAAGGATTGGATGAAGGTAGTAGGAAAGCAGAGATTCAAAAGGAGCACATCATCTTCATACGCCTATCTGAAATTCTCACCAATGATTTACATAAGTATTTCTATCTTTATTTTCTGTTTATTTATTATTATTATTATTTAAAAACTCCATAACCATATATTATCCGCCTAACTGAGAATTTCAAGATGACCATAGCTTGCTTCATACCAACAATCTCCGTGGGATCGACCCTTACTCACGTAAGGTTTATTACTTGGACGACCTAGTGCACTTGCTGGTTAGTTGTGCGAAGTTGTGAAAAAAGTGCTGAGTTATAAACGCGCATACCAAGTTGAATGCCATTATCATAAATCACAATTTTGTGCACCAAGTTTTTGGCGCCGTTGCCGGGGATTATTCGAGTATGGACAACTGACGGTTCATCTTGTTGCCCAGATTAGGTAATTTTCTTTTTATTTTCTTTTCAAAATGTTTTCAGAAAAAATAATAAAATATTTTTCAAAATTTCTCATCTGTTTTCAAAAATTATTCTAAATTTTTAAGAATGAATTCTAGAGTTTAATGTCACATGTTGAAGCCTGGCTGGCTGTAAAGCCATATCCAAATCCTTTTGAAATGAGACTTCAACTAATCACCTCAATGCATGTAATGCCATCCTAAAGCTGGCTGACTATTAAGTCATGTCCAACCCTTGGATTGGAGCTTTAGGCTAACATTTAAAGATTCCTGGAATTCTTCTAAAAAAAATTTCAAAATTTTTATTTTCTTTTTCCTATATGTTTTTCGAAAAAAATAAAAGAAAATACAAAAATATAATAAAATCATAAAAATAAAAAATATTTTGTGTTTCTTGTTTGAGTCTTTGTTTCTTGTTTGAGTCTTGAGTCAATTCTTAAGTTTGGTGTCAATTGCATATTTCTAAAAATTTATGCATTTTTTGAAAATTCATGCATGGTGTTCTTCATGATCTTCAAGTTGTTCTAGGTAAGTCTTCTTGTTTGATCTTGATGTTTTCTTGTTTTGTGTCTTTTGTTGTTTTTCATGTGCATTTTTGCATTCATAGTGTCTAAGCATTAAAGATTTCTAAGTTTGGTGTCTTACATGTTTTCTTTGTATCAAAAATTTTTCAAAAATAAATCTTGATGTTCATCTTGATCTTCAAAGTGTTCTTGGTGTTCATCTTGACATTCATAATGTTCTTGCATGCATCATATGCTTTGATTCATAATTTTCATGTTGTGAGTCATTTTTGTTGTTTTTCTCTCTCCATATTAAAAATTCAAAAATAAAAAATATCTTTTCCTTTTTTCTCTCAAAAAATTTCAAAAATTTGATTTGACTTAGTCAAAAATTTTTAAAATAAGTTGTTTCTTATAAGTCAAATCAAATTTTCAATTTTAAAAATCTTATCTTTTCAAAACTTTTTCAAAAATATCAATTCTTTTTCATATTTTTACTATTTTTCGAAAATTTAAAAATATTTTTCAAAATCTTATTCTTAATTTTATTTCAAATTTTGAAACTTAACTAACAAGTAATGTGATTGATTCAAAAATTTGAAATTTGTTACTTTCTTGTTAAGAAAGGTTCAATCTTTAAATTCTAGAATCATATCTGTTAAGTTTCTTGTAAGTCAAGTAATCAATTTTATTTTTAAAAATTAAATCTTTTTCAAATTATCTTTTCAATCATATCATTTTCAAACATATCTTTTCAAATTATATCTTTTTCAAAAAAAAATTTGATTTCAAAATATATTTTCTAACTTCTTATCTTTTTTAAAATTAATTTTTAAATCTTTTTCAACTAACTAATTGATGGTATTTTGTGGAAAAATGAATTTCCAAAACACCTAAAACTCACCGACAAGTGTACCGGGTCGTACCAAGTAGTAAAACTCACTTAGAGTGAGGTCGATCCCACATGGATTGATGGATCAAGCAACTTTAGTGGGTGATTAGTTTAGTTAAGCTAACATTGAGTGAATTGTGTGAAATGTGCCCAACAAAAAGTAAATTGCAAGGAATTTAAAAGATGCAGAAAGTAAAATTGCAAGTAACTTAAAGAACAAGGAAGTAAAATAGCTGAAACTTAAATTGCAAGAAATATAAATTGCATTAAATGTAAAGGGGAGTGGATGCTGGAAATTAAAGAAAGCAATAGATCAAGCAACTAGAAATTTAAATTGCAGGAAAGTATAAATGTGCAGGAAATTAAACCAAGCTAAATGTGAACAGAAATGTGAAATTGCAAAATGCAGGAGAGGAAATTGAAGAGGAATGAAACAGAAAGTAAAATTGCTTGAGGAATTAAAAACAGAAAATGACTGGTGCTAAATTGCAGCAATTTAAAAGAATGTTGAAGATCTCAGGAGTGGAAGAGACTAGAAAACAAGTCTAGATCTCAAATCCTTCCTTGATCCAACAAGAACAATTGCAAAATGAAAATGGAAAAGTAAATTGCAGAAGAAGAACAAGAGAAGTTGCAGATAGAGAATGAAAACAGAATTCCTTCCACTCTCAATCCAAGATTTAAAACAGAAATGAAAATTAAAGAAAGAATTCTATAATCCTACTACTCCCTAGTGGAACTAGCCTACTAATGCTCTCTATTAGAGCCAACTCCCCTAACAAAGATGAAAATGGTGCCTTATATAGGCTTTTTACAAAATGAAAAAAATGAAAATGAAATTGAAATGAAAAACAAATTAAATGAAAATCCTAATTCTAGCTTGTTCTTGTGTCTTTGAGTGATGATGTGGGCTTTGCTTGCTTTGGATTTGAGAAAAAATGGGTTTGGTTGGCCTTGATTCAATTTGGAAAAGAATTGAATTAAATTGGATTTTTATTGAATTTTTGGCCCATGTGAAAATTGCTCCCAGGAGGATGCTCAGCTCAAGTGGGGAGCAGAGCATTGAAGCTTATGTTGGAGATCCATTGTAGCGTGCCTTGGCTGGGAGAAGCACCAGGGGAATGCTCTGCTCACAAGGGGAGCTGAGCATTGGTGCCTTGTGAGCATGTCTTGTGCGCGCCTTGTCCGTGTCATGATGCGCGCCTTCCTTCCTTGGACCGTGTCAAGCATGCTTGTGTGCACTCATGAGTAGCACTCTGCTCACCTTGTGAGCTGAGCATTGGCTTCCAAGGGGAGGTCCCAAGTTCAAGCCTTGGTGAAAGCATTTGGAGAAAAGATTTTCCTTGAATTTTTATGAAGAGAGCACGACAATGCTCTCCAAGAGAGCACTGTGCTCTCCAAGTAAGCGCTATTAGAAGCGCCTCTTTGTCTTGGAGTGAGGCTCCCTCTTCGAATCTTGGTGGTTGCAGTTTGGTCTATTTTTGCTTGTTTTTGGCCCTTAAAGATGCATTTCACTCGTGCCTCAATTTCATGCCAAATATGGATTGCCATACATCTTTGGAAAGCTCTGAATGTCAGCTTTCCAACGCAACTAGAAGCACATCAATCGAACATCTGTAGCTCAAGTTATAGCCCTTTGAAGGAGGCATCGTCATGCTGTGAGTGCCCAGATTTTAACTTAGCTAAAATTTTGCTTCCAAGCTCATCTTTGCATCAGGGTAATGCTTTGCTCTTGGAAAGAGCGGAGCATTGTATGTTGATTGCCTATTCTCTTTTAATTTGGTCATGGGCCACGCTTTTAAAAGCGTGGCCTAAGTGACGTTAGGATTTTTGCTAGTAAAGAATTATTAAAAATATTCGCGTTGTAGATACAGCTTCTAAACTAACAGAAATCCCTTCGTGCAAACGTTTTGGTTGTCACAAGTAACAAACCCCTTTAAAAATTGTTAACCGAGTATTTAAACCTCAGGTCGTCTTCTCAAGGAATTGCAGGGAGGTATGTTCTTATTATTGGATATGAAAAAGTGTGTTTGGGGTTTATGGGCACAGGTATATTTTCAAAGCAATAAAAGTAAATGAATGACTGTAAAATAAACTCTTGGCAAGGTGTAAGAACTGGAAGTCATATCCTAGTTATCCTTATCAATTGTGATGAGAATTGGATTTTTCTCCCACTTTGTTAACCTCCAACTATGAAGGTAAGTTAAATGGATGAATTAATTCTGATTCCTCAAGTCCTAGTCCTTCCTTGTGAAAGGCTAGAGCTATTGGAATGTGAATTAATGAAATGAAGAAATCCAATTTTCAATCAACAATGAGTTTGATAACTCTAGAGTCATCAATTATTCAACCAAAGCCAAAAGGGAAACTATCTGAATTAAATAAAAAACATTCATAAATAAAACAATCATAAACTGAAATACCTTAAATAACATTAAATAAAATATTCAAATCTTAACATGGAAAATATCATCAGCCAATTGGGCAATATCAATCAAACATAAATAAAAGCTTCAGAGTAAATAAAAATAGAACAGAAATTAAATAGTAAAATGAATATTGAACCTAGGATCGAGAGTCACTCTTAAAACTAAGAGAAGTCCTAAATCCTAATTTCTAAAAATCCTACCTAAATCCTAAGAGAGAGGAGAGAACCTCTCTCTCTAAAAACTACATCTAAATTAATAAAAAGTGAATTATGAGAGCCTCTGAAGTCTCCCCTTATTCCTCCACTTTGCAGCCTTTAATCTGTGTTTTCTGGGATTGAAACTGGGCCGGTAATAGCCCAGGATTCGCTGTTTGCGAAATCTGCCACGCTGATTTTCGCAGATGCGATGCGTCTGCATGGATGATGCGTTCGCGTCGCCTATTTATATGGTCACTATGGCAAATTATATATCAAATCGAAGCCCCGGACGTTAGCTTTCCAACACAAGTGGAACCGTGTCATTTAGACCTCTATAGCTAAAGTTATAGCCGTTTGAGTGTGAAGAGGTCAGGCTAGACAGCTTAGCAGTTTCTCCAACTTCTTGTATTCCTTCCACTTTTGCATGCTTTCTTTCCATCCTCTGAGTCATTCCTACCTTGTAATCTCTGAAATCACTTAACACACATATCAAGGCATCTAATGGTAATAAGAGAGGATTAAACATAGGGAACTTAAGGCCAAAGAAGCATGTTTTCAATCAAAACACATAATTAGGAAGGCAAATGTAAAACCATGCAAATAGTATGAATAAGTGGGTAAAGAGTTGATAAAAACCACTCAATTGAGCACAAGATAAACCATGAAATATGGGTTTATCACTAAGGCTCCAAAGTGTGCTCCAACTTCAAAATGTTCCCCAAAGCTCTTTTTTTCTCCTTTTTAGCTTATTTTGTGCTTCTTTGCTTCTTTTTCTTCTTATTTCCTACAAGATTTATAAAATTAAAAGATCAAAGAAATATACCAATTAAGCACAAAAGCATTCAATATTTAAGCACAAATCATCAATTTCTTGTATGAAAAAGCATAGAAAAACATGACATGGTGACATGTCATCACAACACCAAACTTAAACCTTGCTTGTCCTCAAGCAAGAAAAGAATCATGCAATAAAGATTGACAATCCAAGGTAAGAAGAATAGCAACTCAATGTTCATGGTTAGCTAGTTTTCTAAGCATGCTACAATCACAAAAGAGATGTAAATGATTGATGTAACACCCTAATATTCAAATCCTTATGCTCGAGTCATAAGTCAATGATATTACGGTGGTACGACTCTCAGGTGGATTTTTAAATATATAAACATAGGTAATTTCGAAAGGAGTATTAATCGAGAAGCCTGAAAAGAGTAGAAATAAAATCGCGAAGATGTATCACTCACGTTTTGACAACGAAAAGATAAAACGTGAAGCCGAAAGCGATATATGGACAAGGCATAAAGGAGATTAAGAGATAGATAACAGATAGATATATATAATATAAGTAAATAGCCACTAGTCGCGACCCGCGAAGTTTAGGCCGGCTAGGGTACAGTATGAAAGTAACTGACAACAGTACATCCTAATCTCTCCCAAAGGAAACATAAGAGCCTCTATAGGCAAGTCCCAAAAGAGTTCAACACATAATATAATCTTTTCAAAACAAAGGTGGAGAGATTCTAAGCAAAACACAAAGTAGAGAAAATAAAGATCTTCGCCGGCTCTCAGACGAACCACAGCTCACTTCTGAGCACCTGGACCTGTATCTGAAAAACAAGAGATATATACGGAATGAGAACCCCGGGCCCATGGGTTCCCAGTACGGTAAAAGTGCCAAATAAATACAATGCACTGCAATAAAAACTCACTAAGCATCCTAAACTCCTTTTCACCAAGTATCCAGCCTAGATTCTCACTAATC
>NC_029781.3:64807491-64808239 GCF_000817695.3 Arachis duranensis
CGGCTCATGGTTCAATCAAAAACCAGCCATTTATCAATAGATATAGCCCTTCGGCTCATGGCATACACGGTACTCCTACCGTCATCCTCCATATCTCATATAATCATCGTTGATCATCGTTGATCATAACTTTTCCCTTGCTTCACTCGCAAGTTATCACATCCCCTAACTCCTTCCCTCATAGCTAGGCATATCATAACGATTTAAGATATAAGTGGTGAGATCGGAGGCTTAGTAGTATGAGATTTGACTTTTAAAACTCAAAAATCAACTTTGGCATGAAAGCAGGTTCACGCGTACGCGTACTCCACGCGCACGCGTGGATAGCCACAAAACTCATCGGCGCATATGCGCCATTCACGCGGACGCGCGGATTAAAAGAAAATAGACAATGACACGTACGCGTCAGCCATGCGTACGCGTGGGTGCATTTGCGCCCCAGGTACAAAATTGGCACAACTCTGGCACAACTCTCGGGGAAATGGCTGGGCATTGGGTGCAGCGCATCGACGCGCACGCGCACACCACGCGCACGCGTGGATTGTGCCTTCTCGAAGAATGACGCGTGCGCGCCAAGTGCGCCTACGCGTGGAGGGTCATTCTGCTAAAAATTTTCTAAGTTAAAAGCTGCAGAATTCACAAATTCAACCCCCAATCTTCCAACGAACACAACTTTCTCATTTTAAATCGTTTTTCACCCGTTCTTCGAACAACATGGACATCCCGGATCCAATTTCATTTCTAAACA
>NC_029781.3:64810011-64810705 GCF_000817695.3 Arachis duranensis
CACTGCGCGCTTTTACGCAGAAAACTATGTCTTCCGACTCGGAAAAATTCACTGAATCCAAATATCATATTGAAATCATCAAATTCCAATCGCCAAATCTTCCAACCATATTCGCTCCTACTTAACTCATTATTTAATTAATTTCAGTTAGACCGGGTATTACATTCTACCCCCCTAACAGAAATTTTCGCCCTCGAAAATTCCATCCATCCCTACGAGTATGCGAGCATAGTATGCCTTTATATCAAACGCATAACAGTTCCAAGGTCCTTTTACTCTGCGCGTTTCTGTTGCCGCGCTCTGATTTCTCTATTCCTGAGGGTCTCGGTCGTTCATTCAACGCCGACCAACAGCCTCGTTCCTTACTTTTACCGTCTCATCAACCCACACCCTATTAAATCTCAAATCATGTCATCAATAATATTGCCATCTTCGTTAATCATAGCCATCATCCCACATCACTATAATCAACCAAAGCTTTCTTCATTTTTAGAATTCAATGAGTTTGGACTAAGAAGCTGACTCTTAAGAATCCGCTTTCTTTTACTAATCTATAAAAGCTTTCGAGACACATCTATTTTGTTGAAGTTACTCAGATCAAAATCATTTTCAAAAACATAACCAAATACTCCTTCAAATTCTTGGGAAAATTTTCAACAGCACCTCCCCAAAAATTGGAGTTTACCACCCGTCA
>NC_029781.3:64811242-64813710 GCF_000817695.3 Arachis duranensis
CTGGTAACCCGCACTTGTAACATACGCCTAACCCCAATCGGCACGGCCTATTTGGGTGATGACTTCCACACCTCTGACAGCTCGAAACATCATAAGCAGCCGCTGCCCGTTTTCCCTTACCGTTCCTTTGGGACTCCTCACTCGTCGCAAAGTTATTCCGTCCTTAGGGAAAGTGTTGTATGTATCCTTTCTCCTTAAACTCTCGACCCCTTGGTGCAAATTCTTGGTTGTGCTCTCTATGACTTCCTTCCTCTGCAACCCTCCTTTTCACACACTCTTCAGTAATTCTGCTCTTATTCACTAACTCTGAAAAAGTTCGGATCTCCATTGGTCCCACTGAACTTAAGATGTCGCTCCGAAGCCCTCCTTCATACTTAATGCATTTCCATTCCTCGAAGTCTCCCGGAGCTCCCTGACACATGCGGAAAAACCTGAATAGCTCCTCAAATTTGTCTGTATACTCAGATACGGACATAACACCTTGCTTCAGCTGCAGTAACTCCAATTCCTTGGCTGTCCTGGCAGAATTTGGAAGGTACTTCTTATAGAATTCCACCTGGAAGGCATCCCAAGTGATAGGATCATTCCCATGTTGCAGGAGACGTCGAGCCCCTTGCCACCAATGCGATGCTTCCCCCATGAGCAGATAGGTAACAAATTCAACACGCTGCTCTTCAGGCACCAACTGCGCTTGCAGTGCTTGCTCCATGGCCTAAAACCAAGTATCAGCTTCAGTCGGATTGGTGGTTCCCTTGAACTTAGGTGGATTAACCTTTAAGAAAGTTGCCAGTGTCATCGGGCCCTGAGCTTCCCTTCCGCCATTGCCATTATTGGTTATCTGTTGCCCAAGGGCCTCCGCAGTGGCCTGCATAGCAGCAGCCATATTCTCCAATGCCGCCATAAGGTTTACCGGGTTATTCGAGTTGATTTTCGGTTCCTGTGTACTAGAACAATCTCTCTCACGTCCCCGACCGGGTCCACGAGGCGCCATCTGGTTCCTATACACACCAAACAATCGATATCAAGTTGATCAGTCTCAATATCGGAAGTATAGTGCTTCAAAGTACCAAAGGTACACTCATGGACTTCATACTAGATGTATCAATTAGATACCCTAACTAGCACAGGCACAAACTCAGAGTATGCATTGAAGCATAAGCAGTTCCATCCCTCAGGCTCACGAGGACGAACTGCTCTGATACCATAATGTAACACCCTAATATTCAAATCCTTATGCTCGAGTCACAAGTCAATGATATTATGGTGGTACGATTCTCAGGTGGATTTTTAATACATAAGTATAAGTATAATTGAAATGAGTATTAATCGAGAAGTTTGAAAAGAGTAAAAATAAAATGGCGAAGATGGATAACTCACGTTTGACAGCAAAAGGATAAGCCATGAAGTCGAAGGCAATATACGGATAAAGGCATAAAGAAATTAAGAGATAGATAACAGATAGATATATATGACATAAGTAAATAGCCACTAGTCGCGACCCGCGAAGTTTAGGCTGGCTAGGGTACAGTATGAAAGTAACTGACAACAGTACATCCTAATCTCTCCCAAAGGAAACATAAGAGCCTCTATAGGCAAGTTCAAAAGAGTTCAATATATAATGTAAGCTTTTCAAATAAAGGTGGAGAGATTCTAAGCAAATCATCAAGTAGGAAAAATAAAGATCTTTGCCGTCTCTCAGACGAACCACAGCTCACTTCTAAGCACCTAGACCTGTATCTGAAAAACAAGAGGTATATACGGAATGAGAACCCCGGGCCCATGGTTCCCAGTACGTAAAAGTGCCAACTAAATACAATGCACTGCAATAAAAATTCACTAAGCATCCTAAGCTCCTTTTCGCCAAGTATCCAGCATAGGTTCTCGCAAATTCATGAATAGGCAACTATCATAAGGGGATACTAAATCTAGTTCATATTTCACATGTTTCCCAACTCACTGACTCTCCCATGAATCAGACTCAGAATCATAAACAAAACCATCACCAGTTGTTATGTCTCAGCAATTCCATATCAATACATCATATCCTCACTTGGAGCAAGTGAATCCACTTCACTGCGTCTACCCAGGAAGCTCAAATTATCTCATTCAAAAATTGTCATCATCATGCAATCGCATCACCAATTCATCTTGTCAAGAACAACTCTCAATTCCCACCGACACCAGCATGAGGGACCTCCCAGTTGTATAAACACAAGCAATACAGGAAAGTAATACACAAATAAAGTACAAGTAGAACAAGTAGCACATAATCAGGTAACATACATATATGATGTAGCATTCTAAAACAATTAGGCAAACCCAAACAATTCAAACATATACAAATGATGCATGCCTACCCTATGGCTGATGATATTATCTGTCGGTTATCAAGCCAACCTGACGTGTCCGGTAACTAACCTGTGCACAGTCTCTCTGTTGCACATTAATATCATTAGAGGGAATATGTG
>NC_029781.3:64814010-64814848 GCF_000817695.3 Arachis duranensis
CCCTTGCTTCACTCGCAAGTTACCACATCCCCTAACTCCTTCCCCATAGCTAGGCATATCATAACGATTTAAGATATAAGTGGTGAGATCGGAGGCTTAGAAGTATGAGATTTGACTTTTAAAACTCAAAAATCAACTTTGGCATGAAAGCAGGTTCACGTGTACGCGTACTCCACGCGCACGCGTGGATAGCCACAAAACTCATCGGCGCATATGCGCCATTCACGCGGACGCGCGGATTAAAAGAAAATAGACAACGACACGTATGCGTCAGCCACGCGTACGCGTGGGTGCATTTGCGCCCCAGGCACAAAACTGGCACAACTCTGGCACAACTCTCGGGGAAATGGCTGGGCATTGGGTGCAGCGCATCGACGCGCACGTGCACACCACGCGCACGCGTGGATGGTGCCTTCTCGAAGAACGACGCGTACGCGCCAAGTGCGCCTACGCGTGGAGGGTCATTCTGCTAAAAATTTTCTAAGTTAAAAGCTGCAGAATTTACAGATTCAACCCCCAATCTTCCGACGGACATAACTTTCTTATTTTAAAACGTTTTTCGCCCGTTCTTCGAACGGCATGGACATCCCGGATCCAATTTCATTTCTAAACAAGTTTGGCACAAAACAGAGATCCGTAGTCCAAGTTATGTCCCGTCAAAGTATGCCCAAAAACCTTATTTTTCATACAAAACCACAAAGTGCCATTTTCAAAACAAGTCATTTTCAACTCTTTTCAAGATCAATCAAAACATGCCAATTTCATCCCTTTTCTTTGAAATCAATTAGAATATATCAAATTCAATATCAAGCCTCCTCAACTCATACATTAACACTTC
>NC_029781.3:64815941-64819410 GCF_000817695.3 Arachis duranensis
TATGGTGGTTTGAAGATCAAAGAGAGTTAGGTTTTCTCTCTTCTCTTCCCTCTTCTCAATTCAGCGCCCCAACCCTTCTCTTTAGGGTAAAATGAGCTGAAATGCTCATAACTAATGTTTATATATGTTGGGTCTTGGGCCCACTTAGGCCCGGTTCACTTATTTTTGTCCGTTGGCCCAATTTTGGACCAAAACCTTTAAGATTAGCGCTCTAAATCGCACTTCAAATATTTCTACCTCCCCTAATTATAATTCCTCATTTCTTAATCTTATTTACTCATAATCAATTTTCTCAGCTGCAGTACCAGACAGGTCTCAGCCGGTACTGCCGGTCAAAATTCTACTGCGCGCTTTTACGCAGAAAACTATGTCTTTCGACTCGGAAAAATTCACTGAATCTAAATATCACATTGAAATCATCAAATTCCAATCGCCAAATCTTCCAACCATATTCGCTCCTACTTAACTCATTATTTAATTAATTTCGGTTAGACCGGGTATTACAATTGATGCTTCTATCTAGCTCAATTTATGAAATCTTTCCCTTATATTTCTTCCTTGAAACAAACTTTTGATTTTCTTATTAGCTTCTCCTTTTGGGTGCTTTGCCCCATGAGTTGATAACAAAGCTACGACTTCTAAATGCTTTATTTTCAAGTATTACCACTTGATACATAAGCACCACAAGCATTTGATTAGAGGACTTCATTAAGCACATTTTTCTTTTCTTTTCTTGACTCTCTAATCATTGATGCTCAGAGCCTTGAGCTTTGAGGGAGTGCTTTTGCACTTGAGCCTAGCCTTGACTTCTAAGTGTTTTGTTTTCAAGCATTTGGCTTGATACATAAACACCACAAGTACTTAACATATTGTCATTGGTACTCAGAGCCTTCAGCTTTCTCATTCTTTCCCTTTTTCTTTTCTTGCTTTAATTGTATTTGCTTTTTCAAGGTTTTCATGATTTCAAAAGATTTCACAAAATGTACTAGATGAAGACTTCAATTAAATAAAATCCAATGCAATTGAGCAACAATTAATCATACTAGCTTTCTAATACTTGTATGCACAAGCTAAACTCTTCTTTAATTCCTTGTTTGTTTATGATCGTGATACTTTACTGCTTTAAGCTTTACAAAACTCAAGTTGGTGGTCATAATGCATGGCAACATGTTACAAATCAATATTCAAGCTATGCTTATTCATACCACACATGCATACAGAGAATATAAAGACAATCATCCAAAACAAAGTGCTGGAAACAAAGGAGAGGAAAAAGAACTTTACAACCTTGTAGTCCATCTTCTCTATTGTTGTCATTTTCCTCTTATTCTTCCCTTTCCCTTGCCAAACTCAGAATGCTTGCTCATCCTCAAGCAACAATCAGAACAATGGCTATAGGGCTAAGATGGATCATGAATGTCTTATACAATGAAATGTTAGTAGCACATGTGTTTTAAGCAAGCAAAATTAAAGACAACAATCAAGACACAAGAGACAAAGACATTTTTGATTGCATATATAAGGAGGTGTGCACAATACATTGCATAAAAGATAAGTGTCACACCAAACTTAGTGTGACACTTTCACCTGGAATCTATGCAAGTATCTTGTAAGAATTGGAACCAAATTTTGTTGCATAGCAACACCAAACTTAGAATGCAATCATATGTCAATTTATTTGAATTAAAACTAAGCAGGTGAAACTGTTATTTGTTAAGTACAATCACCAAGTCAAGAATCTGTCATGAATAAAGCTCTCTTGGTAATGTATTAACAAACACAGTAAATAAGCAAACTAAAATGAAAGTATTTAAAAACAGAAAAATGACTAAAGAAAGTAGAATGAAAAAGTGTCAAATTAAAAGAAAAAAATAAAACTGCAGAGGCATTATGATTATGCAGACAAGTAGTGTTGCTTGAATGAATTGCATAGAAAATAAGTGGCATACCAAACTTAGAATCTTGGTGTGTCACTTTCATTTTTGATTTGATGCAATCATCCAAAAAGATTGAAAACAATTTGTTGCAAGGCAACACCAAACTTAGAATGTAACCATATGCCAATTTATTGAATTTAAACAAAGCAAAGAAAGAAAGCAAAGCAAGGAAGAGAAACATTACCTACTGTTGGCATGTTGTTCTTCACTTTCTTCCTCTTCTTCCAATTTGTTAAGAGAAATGACCTCAAGGGGGGAGAAGATTCAGCTATTGCCCCCTGTCTTGGTTTCCTCTCAGCACGCTTTCTTTTGTACATGGCTTGACTGAGCTTGCTTGCTAATGGTCCAGGGGTTGGATTGCTTGTGGTTGACCCTTTATTCTTCATGAATATTGTCTTTGGTAGCTTGGTCACAATCCTCTTCTTGGTGCTTTCGTTAATTTCCTTCACTTCCTTGAATCCAAGTCTTGGTGGTTGTGTGATTGTTGGAGTCTTCTTTTCATCAAGAGCCTCTTGTATTGGTGGTTCCTTGAGCCTTTCCTCTTTCTTCTTTACTTCACTTGAGTGTGAATTCTCTTGAGTATCTTCCTCCCTTTTCTCGTCATGATTTTCCATTAATTCCTTTGGGAGGGAATCTTTATGTTTCATTGTCACCTCAAGTAGCTTTTGTGATTGTAAAATCCTTGGCTCATGTCCCTCATCCTTTATTGCAATTTTACTTGCAACAGGGACCTTTTGTTCTTGTTTTTCCACTTCCTCACTCACAAATTGGTCTTCATCCTCACTGTTTGATGGTTCTAAGTTCCCCCTTGTTTGCTCTAAGGGCCCATTCATCTTCTTGAGGATGATTTCTTTCTAGGATTGGGGTTGTGTGTATCTTTCCACAAGTTTTCTATGTATTTCAATGGCTTGAAGGTAATCCTCATCTGCTGGTTCAAGAGATGAAGGTTGAGAGTAATTTTGGTGACGTGGATGTGTTATGGTGAAGTTATGTTGAGGGGTGTGTGATGTGTGGAAAACGATCCAACACAAAAACTCACCGGCAAGTGTACCGGGTCGCATCAAGTAATAATAACTCACATGAGTGAGGTCGATCCCACAGGGATTGAAGGATTGAGCAATTTTAGTTTAGTGGTTGATTTAGTCAAGCGATTCAAGTTTTAGTTGAGTGATTTGTGTTTAACAGAAAGTAAATGACATTAAATGTAAATGGGGAAGGGAAAAGTGCAGTAAATTAGAGAACAGAATTGTAAATGTGCAGAATCTTAAAGAGCAAGGAAGTAAATGACTGAAACTTAAAGTGCAAGAAACTTAAATTGCAGTAACTTAAAGGGCAAGAAAGATAAATGACTTGAATATAAAAGGGAATTGAGGAATGGGATTGCAAGATCTAAACAAAGAAGAAGTAAATTGACACAATTAACAGAACAGGAATTGAATTAGAAGCAATGAAAGCTTAAACAGAAATTAAAGTAAAGTGCAGCAAGGTTCACAGAAGAACCCAAGTAAATTGTGATCTCAGGACTCAAGAGC
>NC_029781.3:64821134-64822099 GCF_000817695.3 Arachis duranensis
TTCCTCATGGAGCCCGATCCTGCTCTCCACAAGGGCAGGGCAGAGTTTGCTTCTCCTTGCTCCAAGGCACCATTTTGTGCTCTGCCCTTGGAGTGGGCAGGGCAGAGTTGCCTATGCTTGCTTGGTCACCTAATGCTGCCATCCTAGAGGGCATTCTGCCCTTGTGGAGGGCAAGGTTGCTTCCCCCACTTAGTTGCGGCACGCTTCTCTCTTCTTTGGCCACGCTTTCCTTTTCTTTTCTTCACCTAAAATAAACCAAACAACTACTCAAAGTATCACTAAATTCAAGAGGCTTATAAATCAATTAAAATGCAATTAAAATTAGCTTAAACCTCATGATTTAACATTTATTTCATGGTGGTTGCTTGATTTAAAGAAGTTATGTATTTTTACTCCAAATCACTTACTTAGGATGCAAGAAAGTGCATAAATGCTAACAAAACAAGTGAAATTAGCTTAAAAAATGGGTATATGATGACGTGTCATCACAACACCAAACTTAAATCTTGCTTGTCCCCAAGCAAGCATTAAAACTAAGAGTAAATGAAATGAATAAGAAAAGAATGCATATCCTTATTATGCAGATAGCAGAACTTGATCTATGGGGCATTTATGCAGACAATGACAACTCATTTATTGTTGATGCTGCATAATACACATTTTGCATCAAAGGTTTGCTAAACTTGCTGTTATAAGACTCTTCATTTGATTACTCCCTTGGTAACTCTTCTTGGCTTATAATGCTTTGACAAGCTTGTTATTTTCTTATAGGTTGGGTGTCAAATGCTGCAGGATAGCCTTTGGCTTTATTTTCTTGTCTTTTGCTCAACATCTTTCCACCACAGACACTTAGCTCATTAATTCTTCCTAGGATCATTGATGCCCAGTGGTGCACGAAATTGCAATAACACTTTTGCAACTCCGCACAACTAACCAGCAAGTGTACTGGGTCGTCCAAGTAATAC
>NC_029781.3:64823001-64823265 GCF_000817695.3 Arachis duranensis
AGCTTTGCTAAAGTCCCCAATTAGAGGTGTCCAGGGTTCTTAAGCACACTCTTGTTGCCTTGGATCACAACTTTATTTCTTCCTTTTTCTTTTTCTTTCCTTCTTCTCTTTTCTCTTTTTTTTTTCGAAAATTTTTTTTTTCACTGCTTTTTCTTGCTTCAAGAATCAGTCTAATGATTTTTGGATCCTCAATAACAGTTCTCTTTTTCCTCCTTCTTTCAAGAGCCAACAATTTTAACATTCTCAAAACAACAAATTCAAAAG
>NC_029781.3:64823358-64823989 GCF_000817695.3 Arachis duranensis
GATAAATTTTGAAATCCTGTACTTCTTGTTCTTTTGTGATTAAAGCATTTTTCATTTAAGAGAGGTGATGGATTCATAGGACATTCATATCTCTAAGGCATAAAATTTCAATTTTATTAATTATGAATTAAAACATGACTCAAAAATAGATAGAAACTAAAAGAAAAAAAACGAAAAATAAAAACAAAACTTAATAGAAAAAAAAGAAAAACAGAGGCTCCTAATGATAGAGGTTTTCACAGAGTTAGGACTCAACAACCTTGATTTTGAGAAGTGGATGCTCCCTCAACTTGGGAGGAGAACTTCTGGCGTTTCAATTCTTGGAGTTCACGCCCCTGCTTCTCTTGTTCCTTCAGCAATTTGCAGAGCATGCAGTTCTGATTCTGCTGTTCTTCCTTCAGTTGCTCCATAGTCTCTTGCAGCTTGTTAATAGATGCTTCTAGGCTGGTCCAGTAGTCAATTCTTGGGAATTTAGGGAGGAATTCCTGCGCCCTCCTCTTGATAGAGTCGTCTTGCACTTGTCCTTCCATTGACTTCTTGGTGATTGGGTGTTCAATGGGTATGAACTCATCTACTCCCATCTTCACCCCAGCCTCTTTACAGAGCAAGGAGATCAAGCTTGGGTAAGCCA
>NC_029781.3:64827684-64828321 GCF_000817695.3 Arachis duranensis
TGTATTGAGCCTTCTGTAGTCAATACACATGCGCCACCCTGTGACTGTCCTTGTAGGAACCAGTTCATTTTTTTCATTATGAACCACTGTCATGCCTCCCTTTTTGGGAACAACTTGGACAGGGCTCACCCAGGGGCTATCAGAAATAGGATAAATAATCCCAGCCTCTAGTAATTTAGTGACCTCTTTCTGCACCACCTCCTTCATGGCAGGATTTAGCCTCCTCTGTGGTTGGACCACTGGTTTGGCATTATCCTCCAATAGGATCTTGTGCATGCATCTAGCTAGGCTAATGCCCTTAAGATCACTTATGGACCACCCAAGAGCTGTCTTGTGTGTCCTTAGCACTTGAATTAGTGCTTCCTCTTCTTGTGATAATCACTGAAAAAGTGTCACCCTCTCCCAAAAATGCATATTTCAAGGATGATGGTAGTGGTTTGAGTTCAGGCTTGGGAGGCTTATCCTCCTCCTGGGGAATTTTCGAAAATTCCCTTGCCTCCTCTAGTTCTTCTTGGTCAGGTTGAGCATCTTTAAAAATGTCCTCAAGCTCTGATTCTAGGCTTTCAGCCATATTGATCTCTTCTACTAGAGAGTCAATAATGTCTGCGCCCATGCAGTCATTTGATGTGTCTGGATG
>NC_029781.3:64832166-64836417 GCF_000817695.3 Arachis duranensis
ATCCTTATTATGCAGATAGCAGAACTTCAATTTATGGGGCATTTATGCAGACAATGATACTCATTTATTGTTGCTGCTGCATAATACACATTTTGCATCAAAAGTTTGCTAGACTTGCTGTTATAAGACTCACTTTTTGCTTCCTCCCTTGCTAACTTTTCTTGGCTTACAAAGCTTAACAAGCTTATTATTCTTTTATAGGTTGGGTTTCAAATGCTGCAGCATAGCCTTTGGCTTTATTTTCTTTTCTTTTGCTCAACATCCTTCCACCACAAACACTTAGCTTGCTTAATTCTCCTTAGGATCATTGATGCCCAGCATCTCTTTGGATCACTAAGTGCTTTGTATCTGAGTTGCTCTTTATTGTGGATTTTCAATTGGCCATCCCAAATCAGTTGATCTAAGTGACCGGGTTTCAAAATACCCCTTAGAATTTACTCATCCAAGCAGATCTCAGTACAAGAACACCACAGACATTTGTCCTAAGGTTCAAGCCATTGGTGTCCAACCTTTATTCTTTGTTTTTCTTGCCATTTTGGCTTTTTCTTTCCCTTTTTCTTTCTGTTTTTGTCACCAAGGGCTTTTTCATTCTTGATAAGAGTCTTTGTAACAGCAAGCTAACTCACAATTGGATGAAAATGATATTATGCAACATTTATTTCATGAGTTATGCATTTAATCAGACACATGTGCCACCACCAACTTTCATTCATACTCATGCAACATTGGACATTTTACTTTTTCAATTCAAACCAAACTCTTTTATTTAAGCAATTGGGAAGCAAAGCAATATTTAAAGCTAAGTGATGGATACAAGCACTAAGCAGATTTACCATTTTTCTAGCTATTTATTAACTAACTAAAATGAAAAGCAAAGAACAAAAAATGCATAAAGTAAAGGAAATAACTGATGGAGGTATATCATGTTTCAGACATGCATCTCCTTATTATAGACATGAAAGAGGAAGTATGAAAGAACTTTGCCACCTTCTAATGGTCATGGCTGCTGCTTGATTCTCCCTTCTTCTTCTTTCTCTTCCCTGTCTTGGAGTATTCTTGGATCTCTTCTCCAGGACATCTTCTAGCCCAAACAGAATCTATGAGTCCTTTGAGCCCAAAAGTTTCCAATGTGTTAAAGGTTGACTCAGTGTATTGACGAGATTTTGCTTGTTGCTTGGCTAAGAATTCAGGGCATTGCTCAAATGGCTTGATCTCAGGATTGAGTGTTGGCAAATTGTGGGTCAAGTACTCCAACCTTGCTTGCATGTTTTCATCATACTCCATTCTTTGTACGTGTCTAACTTCACCTATGGTATGATGAACATTCTTCCATTGATACAGGTTGTGACTATATTCCGATGCTTTAGCTTGACTGAAATACAGCTTATCATATGATTCCTTGAATTCTTTGTATTGCTCTTTCTGTCCTTCAAGGATTTGTGCTTGAAATTCTTGCTGCTGAGTCATCATTTTTGTTGTTGCCATCTCTCTTGTTTCTCCTCCATTTGATGCTGCCAAGTCCATCTCTCTTGTCTTTCCTCCATTTGATGCTGCCAAGCTTCTCGTGCTTCTTTTTCTTTCAAGAATTGATCCATGAATTCAGGATGGGGCTCTAGATATTTCTCTTGGCCCTCTTGATTTTGGCCTTGTTCGGCCTGCATAATTTGGTTTTGACCTTGTTGAGCCTGCATGAGCTGCTGAGATAATTCATCAATTGATCTTTGCAATTGGCTCATATCAATGGCCTCATAAGCTTGATTTCGTCCTTCCTCTCTTTGTGATCTCCTTTGTCTAGGAGCTACTACCCCTTCTTGATTTTCTTCTTCATTAATTCCCTCCATGCTCTTCTTGGTGATCCATTTTCCTACCTTCACCTTTGTTGTGTTCTCATCTTCAAAAATGACATGAGCTCTGTTACATAGCCTTAGGATGGTGCTTGGATGCCCAAGGCCTTTTGACTTGCTTGTGCTATCTGACATATCTTGAATGCTGTCGGCTATGAGTTGTGCAACGTTGATCTCACCTCCATGCAAGATGCAGTGTGTCAAGAGAGCTCGTTTGATTGTGACCCAAGAGGCATTTCCAGTAGGAAGAATAGACCTCCTCACTATCTCAAACCATCCTTTAGCCACTGGAGTCAGATTTACCCTCCTTATGTGACTTGGAATCCCCTTTGAATCTCTCTCCCAATCTGTATTTTCCATGTATATCCCTTGCAAGATCTCATCAGGATTATTTTGCCATTGCAATCTATCCTCGTAACTAAGCTCTGGATAGGTGATGGTTCTCAACTTGAGGGCTCTTGTGATGGCAGCAGGGCTAAAACTTACTTCAACCCCTCTGACATAACTTGTGTAGGGAGCACTGTTTTTGTTTTCTTTTGCAGCATTTGCATAGAACTCCTTGATCATTACTGCACTGATGTCAGTCAGAGGAGCACACAAGAGTTCCCACCTTCTTTCTCTAGTAATTTGCTTCATGATAGGGTATTCTCCTTCCCTCAAATCAAAGCCTTTCTCATAAATGACATTCTTTGCCACCATGAACCTATGATATCTCCCTTCATGGAATTGGGATCTAAATTTAGTTGCATCAAAGGTTGGGGGTTCGGTTATCATAGGCTCTTTTCCCGGCCTTCTTTGTGAGCTTGAGGAGGCCATTAGAATTAAAGTGAAAAGAAGGAAGAAGTGAGAGTAGAAGAAGAAATATGTGTTGTGTTTGGGGTGAACCTTGGTTCGGTTTTGATGTGTGAGGTAAGGAAATTATGTAGGTTTTGGAAGTGGAAGAGAATGTGGTTTTAATATGAAAATGGCTTGAATAAAAGGAAGTGTATGCTGTGTTAATGCAACGGCTATTTATAGGCCATGTTTCCAAGCTTTTCAACAAAACCACACTAAATGAATGAGGAGGGGACCGTGAGTGTTCATGAAGGGCTGAGATTGGGTTGCTCATTCAAAGAATGCATGAGATGGACGGCTTGCATGCATGGTTGAGGCTTGACGAGGATCCTCCTCCTATTGGTTGCATGTACTTCGGTGTCCAATGTTGCATGCATGCAAATTTTGTTCCCCATGAGCACGTTCTTCTAGGCACATGTGACCTCCTTCATATGGCTCCTCCTAGCCGTGGCCCTTCCTTGAACTTTGTCTTAATTCTTTTCTCCTGCAAGGATCAAGATAGCTAGCCTTAGATCATTAATATGGCCGTTGGCAATTAATTTGCATTAAAAGAAATATTAATTGTTTATTATTATAAAAAATATTTTTGTGGTCAATTGTGTCCCTTAATTAAAGATGTCAGAGGTTGGTAAACACCAAACTTATCTTTTATTTAGGGGATGGCTTAAACCTTTCTCACAATTGATGCATTTTCAAAACAATTTGATGTATGATCCCTTGTCTGTATGGTTTTGAGTTCATGATTGGAAAATGATCCTCTGATTATGCATACACCAAACTTAGTGTTTGGTCACATGCTTCATCAAAAGACTTATGCATATGCTCTAAAAGACAATACTCTCCTTTGAATAATGAACTTGGGTGTGCCTTAAGGCACACCAAACTTAGAAGTTTGCTATGTGCTTCAAAATGACATATGCATTTACCAGGCATGAAAATTCAAAACCATATTTAGAAGAATCATAGCTTATTAAATAAAAGAGAAGACAGAAATCTTAAACCATGGGTTGCCTCCCATGAAGCGCTCTTTTATTGTCATTAGCTTGACATTGACCTCCCTTTAAGGTGGTTGATGTTGGTGATGTCTCAGCTTGTCACCTCTCACTGTCAGCTTTCTCTGAGTGCTTTGATGCTCAATTTTCATATGCTCAAGAGAGAGAATTTGGTTGACAGTGTAATAATCTTCTGCTCCCTGCTGTTGGTATATTAATTGCACCTTATCACCCTTAGAGAATCCTTCAGTTGGGATTTTCTTGTTCTTCCACCCTTTGTGAGTCTTTTTCTTATTCTTCATCTTTTGCTTGCTTGTTGATCTTCCCTTCTTGACAGTTACTTGAGTTGTGATGCCTTCCTTCTTGCTAATCACCCCTGCTTCCTTGTGAATCCCTTTTTCTTCTTGCATCCGTTTGTTTTTCTGTTCTACTTCCTTGTCAGTTGATTGCTTTGGAAGAAGATCATCACTCATTTTGCTTGTTTCTTCATCCCTTTGTAATTCTAGGAAGACTTTCAGGATGATGCTCTCCTCATGCATCCTAAGGGTTAACTCTCCTTGCTCTATGTCCACAATGGCTCT
>NC_029781.3:64837068-64838541 GCF_000817695.3 Arachis duranensis
AACTTCTTGAAAGTCTCAAGAAATTTGTGGAAGTGTTGGTCCTTTGTTTCCTTGTGAAATCTTTGTGGGTAAGGTAGTGGTGGTGTTGAGCTCTTCTCCACTTGATGCTGTTTTGGAATTGGTTCCTCCATGATTTGCTTGCCTTTCTTTAAATCCTGTGGTTTGTTGTCTTCCTCTGTGAGCTTTTCTGGAGCATTCTTGCTTATCTTGTCTTGGTTGATGGTTTCATCCTTCTTTGTTGGCTCAGTGTCATTCTCCATGAGCTTCTTTGTTGCTCCTTGGCTACCATCTGTTAATACTCTTCCACTTCTCAGTTGCACCGCCTTGCATTCTTCCTTTGGGTTGGGAATGGTATCACTAGGCAGTGAACTTGATGGCTTCTCAACAGAGATCTTCTTAGAGATTTGTCCAATCTGCCTCTCTAGGTTCTTCATGGAGGCTTCTTGATTTTTGTTTGTCAATTCTTGGCTCTTCATTAGTTTCTCCAAGAGTAGCTCTAGATTGGTGATTCTCTGTGAGTCTTGGGAGATGGTTTGATTTTGGGGTGTTGATGGATGAATATAAGTGTTTTGGTTAGTTGGGTGGTTATTGGGTGGGTATTGGTTAGAATTTGGGTAGTTGTTTTGTGGTTTTCTGTATGAGTTTTGGTTAGTGTTTGGCTGGGGGTTGTGGTTTGTGTTTTTCCAATTGTTTTGGCTTGTGTTTCTTTGCCATGGTTGTTGGTTTTGAGTATGGTTATCTCCCCATCTAAGGTTGGGATGATTCTTCCAAGATGGGTTGTAGGTATCACCATAGACTTCATTTGTTCCAGGATTTTGGTTGTGCATGTATTGGACTTGCTCTTGTTGTTGCTCCTCTTGAGTTTCTTCATTTTGTACCCAAGTGGTTGGAGTTTGGCTTGTGGTCACTGCTGCCACTTGCAAGCCATCAATTCTCTTAGCCATTTGCTCAAATTGTTGTTGAATCTGTTGCTGCATCATCTTGTTTTGAGCTAAGATTGAATCAACTCCTTCCAACTCCATGACTCCTCTTCTCTGTGATGGTTGGTGTTGTCTTTGATGAGCAAAGAAATATTGGTTGTTGGCCACCATCTCAATGAGGTTTTGAGCTTCCTCTGTGGTCTTCATGAGTTGTAAAGACCCTCCGGCAGAGTGATCAAGAGCTTCTTGAGCTTTAAGAGTGAGTCCCTCATAGAAGTTTTGCAACTTATCCCACTCAATGAACATCTCTGGTGGACACTTCCTCAATAGAGCCTTATATCTCTCCCATGCTTCATATAAGTTCTCGGCCTCCATTTGAGTGAATGTTTGAACCTCTGTCTTCAACCTTAGGACTCTTTGAGGGGGGTAGAATTTGGCAAGAAACTTGCTCACTAAGTCATCCCAAGTATTGATGCTTTCTTTTGGAAAAGTCTCTAGCCATTGAGTTGCTTTATCCCTGAGAGAGAATGGGAAGAGTAGCAACTTATAGCTG
>NC_029781.3:64838680-64839263 GCF_000817695.3 Arachis duranensis
ATTGACATTGGGAGGAAGAATGCTACTCCCACAATGCTTGGCATTTGCAAATGTGTATGAAGCCAAGACTCTTCTCTGTTGGTTATTGTCAGCTCCTCCTCCTGGTTGACTAGTATCTCCTTCCATATCTTGGAATTCTTCCTCAGATTCTTCTTCTTCCCCAACAATGAACTTCCCTCTTTCAGCTCTTCTTATTCTCCGAAGAGTCCTTGGATCAATTTCAGAGATGATAGGAGAGGATCTCCCTATACCTGACATACAAACACACAGCAATAAACACACAAACCCAGAAAGCTAATGCAACTTCAATCTATAGCCACAAACCCAGAAAGCCAATGAAACTTCAATCTATAGCTAGAATGAAGGTTCAGTTAGTTTAAGCAAAAATTCAAACAGTTCGTGTGTTAGTGAGAGTTAGAACAACAGAAAAGAAAAATGCTTAATCTAGACCTCCACTTCACTTAATCATTGTCAATCTATTTCAATCCCCGGCAACGGCGCCAAAAACTTGATGTGTGGAAAACGATCCAACACAAAACTCACCGGCAAGTGTACCGGGTCGCATCAAGTAATAATAACTCAC
>NC_029781.3:64839569-64848365 GCF_000817695.3 Arachis duranensis
TGTGATGACAAGTCATCATATACCCATTTTTCAAGCTAATTTCACTTGTTTTGTTAGCATTTATGCACTTTCTTGCATCCTAAGTAAGTGATTTGGAGTGAAAATACACAACTTCTTTAAATCATACAACCACCATGAATTTAATGTTAATCATTGAGGTTTGAGCTCATTTTAATTGAATTTTAATTGATTTATAAGCCTCTTGAATTTAGTGATACTTTGAGTGGTTGTTTGGTTTATTTTAGGTGAAGAAAAGAAAAGAAAATGAAAAGCGTGGCCTAAGAAGCGTGACACAAGAAAAGGAAAGCGTGGCCAAAAAGGAAAGAAGCGTGCCGCATCACAATGGGGAAGCAATCTTGCCCTCCACAAGGGCGGAATGCCCTCTAGGAGGGCAGCATTAAGTGACCAAGCAAGCTTAGGCAACTCTGCCCTGCCCACTCCAAGGGCAGAGCACAAAATGATGCCTTGGAACCAAGAGAAGCAAACCCTGCCCTGCCCTTGTGGAGAGCAGAATCGGGCTCCATGAGGAAGAAAATCAAGGAGAAAATATCAACTAGGCATTCTACAAGGCTCGAACAAGGGACCATGAGGAAGCCAAGCCTTGAGACCCACTACCGTGCCAAGAAACCAAAAAAATAAAGAAGCGTGTTTGCATTGGCCCAGGATCGAACCTGAGACATGAAGGAAGGGTCATTGCCCTGCCCTCATTGGTGCGCGCGTTGGTGCTTCTTGATGCGCACACTCACGATTCTGCCCTGCCCGCGCCAAGGGCAGGGCAATGACCCTTCCTTCATGGCCCGTGTTCGAACCTGGTGGCTTGCAAACACGCTACTTTTTCTTTTGATTTCTTGGCACGCTAGTGGGTCTTAGAGCTTGGCTTCCTCATGGTTCATTGTTCGAACCTTGTGGCTTGCATAGTTGACATTTTTACCTTGATTTTCTTCCTCATGGAGCCCGATCCTGCTCTCCACAAGGGCAGGGCAGAGTTTGCTTCTCCTTGCTCCAAGGCACCATTTTGTGCTCTGCCCTTGGAGTGGGCAGGGCAGAGTTGCCTATGCTTGCTTGGTCACCTAATGCTGCCCTCCTAGAGGGCATTCTGCCCTTGTGGAGGGCAAGGTTGCTTCCCCCACTTAGTTGCGGCACGCTTCTCTCTTCTTTGGCCACGCTTTCCTTTTCTTTTGTCACGCTTCTTAGGCCACGCTTTTCATTTTCTTTTCTTTTCTTCACCTAAAATAAACCAAACAACTACTCAAAGTATCACTAAATTCAAGAGGCTTATAAATCAATTAAAATGCAATTAAAATTAGCTTAAACCTCATGATTTAACATTTATTTCATGGTGGTTGCTTGATTTAAAGAAGTTATGTATTTTTACTCCAAATCACTTACTTAGGATGCAAGAAAGTGCATAAATGCTAACAAAACAAGTGAAATTAGCTTGAAAAATGGGTATATGATGACTTGTCATCAGTGTGGAATGAGTTGTGTGATTGATGGGATAACTTGTATGGATTTTGGAGGAGACTTTGTGTTGAGGCATAATCAAGTGATGAAGAACTTTCAAATGAGAAATTGGGACGTGAGGGTGGATGCTCTTTCATTCCTTGGTGATACTCCCAGCCACCATTAGAATAATGACTTGAATCATTTTGTGGTGGTGGAAAGTATCCCATATGATTCTCTTGCTCATCTTGTGTCTCTGAAGCAAATCTCCATGAATTGGAGTGCTCAGGATCTGTAATTTGTTGGTGATATTCCCAGCCATCATTGGAAATTGGTGATGGTGGGTAATATCCCATAAAATTTGTTTGATCATAAGATGAGTTAAACTCCATTTGAATTTTGTAAAACACAACACCAATAAAAATTGAAATTACTCATATCAGAGATGAGAATTTCTTAGTGAGGCAAAAACTCAAATACCTTGGTTTCACTTTAAAATAGAGAACAAAAATAAAAAAAATGCTTAATCTAGACTTCTCACCCACTTAATCATTGTTGATCTAAATCAATCCCCGGCAACGACGCCAAAAACTTGATGGTATTTTTGTGGAAAAACGAATTTCCAAAACACCTAAAAATCACCGGCAAGTGTACCGGGTCGTACCAAGTAGTAAAACTCAGTTAGAGTGAGGTCGATCCCACAGGGATTGATGGATCAAGCAACTTTAGTGGGTGATTAGTTTAGTCAAGCTAACATTGAGTGAATTGTGTGAAATGTGCCCAACAAAAAGTAAATTGCAAGGAATTTAAAAGATGCAGAAAGTAAAATTGCAAGTAACTTAAAGGACAAGAAAGTAAAATAGCTAAAACTTAAATTGCAAGAAATGTAAATTGCATTAAATGTAAAGGGGAGTGGATGCTGGAAATTAAAGAAAGCAATAGATCAAGCAACTGGAAATTTAAATTGTAGGAAAGTATAAATGTGCAGGAAATTAAACCAAGTTAAATGTAAACAGAAATGTGAAATTGCAAAATGCAGGAGAGGAAATTGAAGAGGAATGAAACAGAAAGTAAAATTGCTTGAGGAATTAAAAACAGAAAATGACTGGTGCTAAATTGCAGCAATTTAAAAGAATGTTGAAGATCTCAGGAGTGGAAGAGACTAGAAAACAAGTCTAGATCTCAAATCCTTCCTTGATCCAACAAGAACAATTGCAAAATGAAAATGGAAAAGTAAATTGCAGAAGAAGAACAAGAGAAGTTGCAGATAGAGAATGAAAACAGAATTCCTTCCACTCTCAATCCAAGATTTAAAACAGAAATGAAAATTAAAGAGAGAATTCTCTAATCCTACTACTCCCTAGTGGAACTAGCCTACCAATGCTCTCTATTAGAGCCAACTCCCCTAACAAAGATGAAAATGGTGCTTTATATAGGCTTTTTACAAAATGAAAAAAATGAAAATGAAATTGAAATGAAAAACAAATTAAATGAAAATCCTAATTCTAGCTTGTTCTTGTGTCTTTAAGTGATGATGTGGGCTTTGCTTGCTTTGGATTTGAGGAGAAATGGGTTTTGGTTGGCCTTGATTCAATTTGGGAAAGAATTAAATTAAATTGGATTTTTATTGAATTTTTGGCCCATGTGAAAATTGCTCCCAGGAGGATGCTCAGCTCAAGTGGGGAGCAGAGCATTGGAGCTTATGTTGGAGATCTATTGTAGCGTGCCTTGGCTGGGAGAAGCACCAGGGGAATGCTCTACTCACAAGGGGAGCTGAGCATTGGTGCCTTGTGAGCATGTCTTGTGCGCGCCTGGTCTGTGTCATGATGCGCGCCTTCCTTCCCTGGACCGTGTCAAGCATGCTTGTGTGCACTCATGAGTAGCACTCTGCTCACCTTGTGAGCTGAGCATTAGCTTCCAAGGGTAGGTCCCAAGTTCAAGCCTTGGTGAAAGCATTTGGAGAAAAGATTTTCCTTGAATTTTTATGAAGAGAGCACGACAATGCTCTCCAAGAGAGCGCTGTGCTCTCCAAGTGAGCGCTATTAGAAGCTCCTCTTTGCCTTGGAGTGAGGCTCCCTCTTTGAATCTTGGTGGTTGCACTTTGGTCTATTTTTGCTTATTTTTGGCCCTTAAAGATGCATTTCACTCGTGCCTCAATTTCATGCCAAATATGGATTGCCATACATCGTTGGAAAGCTCTGAATGTCAGCTTTCCAACGCAACTGGAAGCTCATCAATCGAACATCTGTAGCTCAAGTTATAGCCCTTTGAAGAAGGCATGGTCATGCTGTGAGCGCCCAGATTTTAACTTAGCCAAAATTTTGCTTCCAAGCTCATCTTTGCATCAGGGTAATGCTCTGCTCTTGGCAAGAGCGGAGCATTGTATGCTGATTGCCTATTCTCCTTTAATTTGGTCATGGGCCACGCTTAAAAGCGTGGCCTAAGGCTCCAAAGTGTGCTCCAACTTCAAAGTGTTCCCCAAAGCTCTTTTTTTCTCCTTTTTAGCTTATTTTGTGCTTCTTTACTTCTTTTTCTTCTTATTTCTTACAAGATTTATAAAATTAAAAGTTCAAAGAAATATACCAATTAAGCACAAAAGTATTCAATATTTAAGCACAAATCATCAATTTCTTGTATAAAAAAGCATAGAAAAACATGACATGGTGACATGTCATCACTAATTAACTTTTTCTTTGTTTCTTATCTTTTTCAAAACCACCTAACTATTTTCCCTCTCTAATTTTTGAAAATTTCTCACACCTTTTTAAAATTCTTTTTAATTAATTAATTGTTTTAAATTTTAATTTTAATTTTATTTCCCCCTTTAATTTTCGAAAATCACTAACCCTTTTTCAAAATTAATTTTTGAATTCTCCCCCTCTCATCTTCTTCTATTTATTTATTTATTTACTAACACTTCTCTTCATCTCAAGAATCTGAACCTATCTTCACCCTTGTGTTTGGATTCTTAACTCTTCTCCTTCTTCTATTCCTTTCTTCTTCTACTAACATAAAGGAATCTCTATACTGCGACATAGAGGATTCCTCTTCCTTTTCTATTCTCTTCTTTCTCATATGAGCAGGAACAAGGAAAAAGGCATTCTTGTTGAAGCTGATCCTGAACCTGAAAGGACTCTGAAGAGGAAACTAAGAGAAGCAAAATTACAGCAATCCAGAGACAACCTTACTGAAATTTTCGAACAAGAAAAGGATATAGCAGCCAAACCCAACAACAATAATGCAAGGAGGATGCTTGGTGATTATACTACACCTACTTCTAAGTTTGATGGAAGAAGCATATCAATTCCTGCCATTGGAGCAAACAATTTTGAGCTGAAACCTCAACTAGTTGCTCTAATGCAACAAAACTGCAAGTTTCATGGACTTCCATCAGAAGATCCCTACTAGTTTTTAACTGAGTTCTTACAGATTTGTGAGACTATTAAGACTAATGGAGTAGATCCTGAAGTCTACATGCTCATGCTTTTTCCTTTTGCTGTAAGAGACAGAGCTAGAACATGGTTGGACTCACAACCTAAGGATGGCCTGGACTCTTGGGATAAGCTGGTCACGGCCTTCCTGGTTAAATTCTTTCTTCCTTAAAAGCTGAGCAAGCTTAGAGTGGATGTTCAGACCTTCAAGCAAAAAGATGGTGAATCCCTCTATGAAGCTTGGGAAAGATACAAGCAGATGACCAAAAAGTGTCCTTCTGACATGTTTTTAGAGTGGACCATGATAGATATATTCTATTATGGTCTGTTTGAGTTCTCTAAGATGTCACTGAACCATTCTGTAGGTGGATCCATTCACCTAAAGAAAATGCCTGCAGAAGCTCAGGAACTTATTGAAATGGTTGCAAATAACCAATTCATGTACACTTCTGAGAGGTACACCTCTGAGAGGAATCCTATGAGTAATGGGATGCCTCAGAGGAAGGGAGTTCTTGAAATTGATGCTCTGAATGCCATATTGGCTCAGAACAAAATGTTGACTCAGCAAGTCAACATGATTTCTCAAAGTCTAATTGGATGGCAAAATGCATCCAACAGCACTAAAGAGGCATCTTCTGAAGAAGAAGCTTATGATCCTGAAAACCCTGCAATGGCAGAGGTAAATTACATGGGGGAAGCCTTTGGAAACACCTATAACCCCTCATGGAGAAATCATCCAAATTTCTCATGGACGGATCAACAAAAGCCTCAACAAGGCTTTAATAATGGTGGAAGAAACATGTTTAGCAATAGCAAGCCTTTTCCATCATCTTCTCAACAACAGACAGAGAATTCTGAGTAGAGCACCTCTAACTTAGCAAACATAGTCTCTGATCTGTCTAAGGCCACTTTAAGTTTCATGAGTGAAACAAGGTCCTCCATCAGAAATTTAGAGGTACAAGTGGGCTAGCTGAGTAAGAAAATCATTGAAACTCCTCCTAGTACTCTCCCAAGCAATACTGAAGAGAATCCAAAAAGAGAGTGCAAGGCCATTGACATAATCAACATGGCTGAATCTAGAGAGGAAGGAGAGGACGTGAATCCCAATGAGGAAGACCTCATGGGACGTCTCTCAAGCAAGAAGGAGTTCCTTATTGAGGACTTAAAGGAATCTGAGGCTCATATAGAGACCATAGAGATCCCATTAAACCTCCTTCTGCCATTCATGAGCTCTGAAAACTATTCTTCCTCTGAAGAGGATGAAGATGTAACTGGAGAGCAAGTTGCTTAACATCTAGGAGCTATCATGAAGCTGAATGCCAAGTTGTTTGGAAATGAGACTTGGGAAGGTGAACCTCCCTTGCTCATTAGTGAACTAGATACATGGGTTCAGTAAACTTTACCTCAAAAGAAACAAGATCCTGGTAAATTCTTAATACCCTATACCATAGGCACCATGACCTTTGAAAAGGCTCTGTGTGACTTAGGGTCAGACATAAATCTTATGCCACTCTCTGTAATGGAGAAGATGGGAATCATTGAGGTACAGCCTGCCATATTCTCATTGCAAATGGCAGACATGTCAGTAAGACAAGCTTATGGATTGGTAGAGGACGTGTTGGTAAAGGCTGAAGGCCTTTACATCCCTGCTAATTTCATAATCTTATACACTAGGAAGGAGGAGGATGAATACATCATCCTTGGAAGACCTTTCTTAGCCACAGTAGGAACTGTGATAGATGTTAACAGATGAGAATTAGTCCTTCAATTGAATGGGGATTACCTTATGTTTAAGACCCAAGGGTGTTCTTCTTTAACAATGGAGAGGAAGCATGAAAAGCTTCTCTCAATATAGAGTCAAACAGAGCCCCCACAATCAAACTCTAAGTTTGGTGTTGGGAGGCCACATCCAAACTCTAAGTTTGGTGTTGAATCCCCACATTCAAACTCTAAGTTTGGTGTTGGGAGTCTACAACAATGACCTGATCACCTTTGAGGCTCCATGAGAGCCCGCTGTCAAGCTAGTGACATTAAAAGAGCGCTTATTGGGAGGTAATCCAATTTTTATTTATCTTATTTTATTTTTCTTTTATTGTTCTTTTATGTTTTATTAGGTTCATGATCATGTGGAGTCACAAAATAAATATTAAAATTAAAAACAGGATCAAAAACAGCAGAAAGAAAAAGCACACCCTAGAGGAAGGAACGCCCAAAACAAGCATGAAGCTGGCGTTCAACACCAGAAACAAGCACCAATCTGACGTTGAATGCCAGGATTGCATGAAAAGGGCGTTTTACACGCCTCATTGGTGCAGGGATGTAAATCCTTGACACCTCAGGATCTGTGGACCCCATAGGATCATCTCAGGATCTGTGGACCCCACAGGATCATCTCAGGATCTGTGGACCCCACAAGATCCCCACCTACCTCAACTCACCTTCTCTTCTCTTCACACAACCCAATAAACACTCTTCCCCAAAACCCTTTACCAATCACCTCAATCTCTCTTCCCCATCACCTCTTCACCACTCACATCCATCCACTTTTCCCCAAAAACCCCACCTACCTTCAAAATTCAAAATCTCTTTCCCACCCAAACCCACCCTAAATAGCCGAACCTACTCCCTCTCCCTCCACTATATAAACCCCTCCATTCTTCTTCATTTTCACACAACACAACCCTCTCTTCTCCTCCTTGGCTGAAACACAACCCTCTCTCCCTCTCCTCCATATTTTCTTCTTCTTCATCTATTCTTTCTTCTCTTGCTCGAGGGCGAGCAATATTCTAAGTTTGGTGTGGTAAAAGCTATGCTTTTTTTATTTTTCCATAACCACCTATGGCACTTAAGGCCGGAGAAACCTCTAGAAAAGGAAAAGGGAAGACAAAAGCTTCCACCTCCGAGTCATGGGAGATGAAGAGATTCATCTCTAAGCCCATCAAGACCACTTCTATGATGTTGTGGCCAAGAAGAAGGTGATCCCTGAGGTCCCTTTCAAACTCAAGAAAAATGAGTATCCGGAGATACGACATGAGATCCAAAGAAGAAGTTGGGAAGTTCTGACCAACCCCATTCAACAAGTCAGAATCTTAATGGTTCAAGAGTTCTATGCCAATGCATGGATCACTAGGAACCATAATCAAAGTGTGAACCCGAATCCAAAGAATTATCTTACAATGGTTCGGGGGAAATACTTAGATTTCAGTTTGGAAAATGTAAGGTTGGCGTTTAACTTGCCCATGATGTAAGGAGATGCACGCCCCTACACAAGAAGGGTCAACTTTGATCAAAGGTTGGACCAAGTCCTTATGGACATATGTGTTGAAGGAGCTCAATGGAAAAGAGACTCCAAAGGCAAGCCAGTTCAATTAAGAAGACTGGACCTCAAGCCTGTGGCTAGAGGATGGTTGGAATTCATCCAACGCTCCATCATCCCCACTAACAATTGATCCGAAGTTACTGTGGATCGGACCATCATGATTCATAGCATCATGAATGGAGAGGAAGTAGAAGTTCATGAAATCATCTCCCTTGAATTCTACAAAATAGCCGAAAAGTCCTCCACCATGGCAAGGCTAGCTTTTCCTCATCTTATTTGCCATCTATGTTACTCAGTTGGAGTTATCATAGAAGGAGACATTCCCATTGAGGATGATAAGCCCATCACTAAGAAGAGAATGGAGCAAACAAGAGAGCCCACTCATGGATCCCAAGAGACGCATGAGGAAGCTCATCACCAAGGAATCCCGGAGATGTCTCAAGGGATGCACTTTCCTCCCAATAACTATTGGGAACAACTTAACACTTCTCTAGAAGACTTGAGTTACAATATGGATCAATTAAGGGTGGAACATCAAGAGCACTCCATTATTTTCCATGAAATTAAAGAAGATCAAAGAGCAATGAGGGAGGAGCAACAAAG
>NC_029781.3:64848647-64854404 GCF_000817695.3 Arachis duranensis
CATGTTTTTAATACAAAAAGAACAAGAAGTACATGAGTTTCGAATTTATCCTTGAATTTAGTTTAATTATATTGATGTGGTAACAATACTTTTTGTTTTCTGAATGAATGTTTGAACAGTGCATATTTTTTATCTTGTTGTTTATGAATGTTAAAATGGTTGGCTCTTAAAAGAATGATGAACAAAGAGAAATGCCATTGATAATCTGAAAAATCATGAAATTGATTCTTGAAGCAAGAAAAAGCAGTGAATAGCAAAAGCTTGCGAAAAAAAGTAGCGAAAAAAATAATAGAAAAAGAAAAAGCAAGCAGAAAAAGCCAATAGCCCTTAAAACCAAAAGGCAAGGGTAAAAAGGATCCAAGGCTTTGAGCATCAATGGATAGGAGGGCCCAAGGAAATAAAATCCAGGCCTAAGCGGCTAAATTAAGTTGTCCCTAACCATATGCTTGTGGCATGCAAGTCCAAGTGAAAAGCTTGAGACTGAGTGGTTAAAGTCGTGATCCAAAGCAAAAGAGTGTGCTTAAAAGCTCTGGACACCTCTAATTGGGGACTTTAGCAAAGCTGAGTCACAATCTAAAAATGTTCACCCAGTTTTGTGTCTGTGGCATTTATGTATCCGGTGGTAATATTGGAAAACGAAGTGCTTAGGGCCACGGCCAAGACTCATAAAAGTAGCTGTGTTCAAGAATCAACAAACTTAACTAGGAGAATCAATAACACTATCTGAAATTCTAAGTTCCTAGAGATGCCAATCATTCTAAACTTCAAAGGATAAAGTGAGATGCCAAAATTGTTCAGAAGCAAAAAGGTACAAGTCCCGCTCATCTAATTAGAATTAATATTCATTGATATTGTGAGCTTTATAGTATATTCTCTTCTTTTTATCCTAATTGATTTCAGTTGCTTGGGGACAAGCAACAATTTAAGTTTGGTGTTGTGATGAGCGGATAATTTATACGCTTTTTGGCATTGTTTTTAGGTAGTTTTTAGAATGATCTAGTTACTTTTAGGGATGTTTTCATTAGTTTTTATGCTAAATTCACATTTCTGGACTTTACTATGATTTTGTGTGTTTTTCTGTGATTTTAGGTAATTTCTGGCTGAAATTGAGGGACCTGAGCAAAACTCTGATAAAAGGCTGACAAAGGACTGCTGATGCTGTTGGATTCTGACCTCCCTGCACTCGAAATGGATAATTTAGAGCTACAGAATTCCGAATGGCACGCTCTTAATGTCGTTGGAAAGTAGACATCCAGAGCTTTCCAGCAATATATAATAGTCCATACTTTATTTGAGATTTGATGATGCAAACTGGCGCTCAACACCAGTTCCATGCTGCATTCTGGAGTCAAACGCCAGAAACACGTCACGAACCAGAGTTGAACGCCAAAAACACGTTACAACTTGGCGTTCAACTCCAAGAGAAGCCTCTACACATGTAAAGTTCAAGCTCAGCCCAAGCACATACCAAGTGGGCCCCAGAATTGGATTTCTGCATCAATTACTTACTTCTGTAAACCCTAGTAGTTAGTTTAGTATAAATAGAACTTTTAACTATTGTACTAGGTGTCTAGTCTTTTGACCATTCGGTCTTTTGATCACATTTGGGGGCTGGCCATTCGGCCATGCCTGGACCACCATCACTTATGTATTTTCAACGGTGGAGTTTCTGCACACCATAGATTAAGGGTGTGGAGCTCTGTTGTACCTCGAGTTTTAATGCAATTACTACTATTTTCTGTTCAATTCAGCTTACTCTTGTTCTAAGATATTCGTTGCACTTCAACATGATGAATGTGATGATCCGTGACACTCATCATCATTCTCACCTATGAACGCGTGACTGACAACCACTTCCGTTCTACCTTAGACCGAGCGCATATCTCTTGGATTCCTTAATCAGAATCTTCGTGGTATAAGCTAGAATTGATGGCGGCATTCATGAGAATCCAGAAAGTCTAAACCTTGTCCGTGGTATTCCGAGTAAGATTCAGGGATTGAATGACTGTGACGAGTTTCAAACTCGCGATTGTTGGGCGTGATGACAAACGCAAAAGAATTAATGGATTTTATTCTGGCATGATCGAGAACCGACAGATGATTAGCCGTGCTGTGATAGAGCATTTGGACCCTTTTCACTGAGAGGATGGGATGTAGCCATTGACAACGGTGATGCCCTACATACAACTTGCCATGAAAAGGAGTAAGAAGGATTGGATGAAGGTAGTAGGAAAGTAGAGATTCAAAAGGAGCATAGCATCTTCATACCCCTATCTGAAATTCTCACCAATGATTTACATAAGTATTTCTATCTTTATTTTCTGTTTATTTATTATTATTATTCGAAAACTCCATAACCATATATTATCCGCCTAACTGAGAATTTCAAGATGACCATAGCTTGCTTCATACCAACAATCTCCATGGGATTGACCCTTACTCACGTAAGGTTTATTACTTGGACGACCCAGTGCACTTACTGGTTAGTTGTGCGAAGTTGTGAAGAAAGTGCTGAGTTATAAACGCGCATACCAAGTTGAATGCCATTATCAGAAATCACAATTTCGTGCACCAATACTCAAATAAAACAAAGATTAATAATGTGTCTTTTCATCTACTACTTATAAAGCAACATATCTTCAAATTGAATATGTTTTTCCCCGTACATTAGCAGAAGCTTGTAATTGGCTATCGATGTTGGAGTCAAAAGGATTATCAGCCAAATTATCATTCTCAAATGCATTGTTATCCATGTATGCTTCTTAATCAATAATATTGTTCATACCTGAGAAATCACAATTAATTTAAAATTAATTCTGATGACCAACACCAAAAAATCAATAACAGAAACTATTATACAACAACAAAAACATAGTTAAAAATATTTAACAAGTAAACAATCTAAGGTCTCTATAACCATTAACAAGAACAAAATAATCAAACAATAACAACAATAGAGTTAAAAGAATTCAACAAAAATAGGTAAATAATATAAGATAGCAATAACCATTAACAATTACAAATAATCCAACAATAAAACATTGCAACATTAAAAAACAAGCAAATATAAAAATAACAACAACATAATATAATAATAGTCCAACTATAACCACTAAAACAACAAGTATTGATATATTAAAAAAAAATCATTGCAACAATCGAGAAATAAAGGATAGTATACCTGAAACAAACAAGCAATAAAGTTTGAACACTAAGAAAGTGAGAAGCAAATTAGAAGAGGAAAGAATGAGTAGATCAAATTAGGAGGAGAAGGAGGACAATGACTGCTAGTGTAACACCCTTACTTTTAATACCTCATGATCGTACTAAAAGTTCAAGCGTTACTTACCTTTAATCCGTTAATTTCATATTATAATTATTTAATATTGAGCCTTTGCGAGCATAAACCGAATCCTTAGTTACAAAATCAAAACGTTTTTACTTTAATTCACTTAATCACATAATTCTATCCACATAAAAATAAATACATAAACTTATTCAAAACTTCTCAAATACAAGTCCTACCCCTCTAAAAATCAAAACAATAAATAACGAAGGGAAAATAGAATCTAAGATTAGACCAAATATAAAAAATAAAATTACATATATGTATATAAGGCTCCATAGTTCATTCACAGCTTCGTGCCAAAGCTTCTTGAACATGTCACTGAAAAAGAAATTTTGTAGGGAGTGAGAACATTGTCCTTGCAAGTTCTCAACAGGAAAGAAAATACCATCAAAGCAAAGAAATACTTGCAAATGGAATTAATTTCATTATAAAAATAGTTTATTATTGAAATAACCTTTTGGAAAGGCTTTATGAGAAAACCTATTTTGAAAAGTCGTAAAGAAACTCTTTTAGTTTACAAATCAGTAAGGTAAATAGTTTAAAGAAATGAAAAAGGACAAAGACGTGCTGATAAACCACTATTTTATGGTTTATCTTGTGCTTAATTGAGTAGATTTTATCAATCTTTCATACACTTGTTCATAGAAAATGCATGGGTTTACGTTCTCCTTCCTGATTTGGTGCTATGATTGAAAACATACTTCTTTGGCTTTTATTTTCTTTTATTTAAATCCTCTCTTATTATCATTTGATGCCTTGATATGTGAGTTAAGTGATTTTAGGGATTACAGGGCAAGAATGGCTTAGAGGATGGAAAGGGAGCACGCAAAAGTGGAAGGAATACAAGAAGTTGAAGAAATTGCTAAGCTGTCCAGCCTGACCTCTTCGCACTCAAATGGTCATAACTTGAGCTACAGAGATCCAAATGACGCAGTTCTAGTTGTGTTGGAAAGCTAATGTTCGGGGCTTCAATTTAATATATAATTTGCCATAGTGGACGTACAGCTAGGTGATGTGAACACGTGCTTCACGCGGACGCGGCCCAGTGACAAAATTCAGCGTGGCAGATTTCGCAACCAGCAAATCTTGGGCTGTTTCCGGCCCAGTTTCAAGCCCAGAAAACACAAATTAAAGGCTGCAAAGTGGAGAAATGAAGGGAGATGACTTATATTTCACTTTTCATAATTTAGATGTAGTTTTAGAGAGAGAGAAGCTCTCTCCTCTCTCTTAGGATTTAGGATTAGGATTCCTCTTAAAGGATTTACAATTTCTTCTTCTCAATTTCCAGGTTTAATGTTCTTTTTATTTATTTTCCGAATTTAATTTATGAACTTTTCCATGTTAGAATTGATATCTTCTTTTAATATAATTTGAGGTATTTCAGAGTTATGATTGCTTTGGTTGAGTCATTTGAGACACTTAAGTTATCAAACTCATTGTTGACTGAAAATTGGAATTCTTCAAGAATTAATTTGAGTTCCAATAACTCTAGCCTTTCCCAAGGAAAGACTAGGACTTGAGGAATCAAAATTAATTCATCCACTTAACTTACCTTCATAGTTAGAGGTTAACAAAGTGGGAGAAAAATCCAATTCTCATCACAATTGATAAGGATAACTGGGATAGGACTTCCAGTTCTCATACTTTGCCAAGAGCTTTATTAGTTATTATTTTGACGACTTGTTATTTTACATTACTTGTTCAACCCTTTTTGAAAACCCCAAAATATATCTTTGCATAACCAATAATAAGAACACCTCCCTGCAATTTCTTGAGAAGACGACCCGAGATTTAAATACTTCGGTTATCAATTTCAAAGGATTTTGTTACTTGTCACAATCAAACTTTTGTAAGAAAGAAATTTTTGTCGGTCTAGAAGCTATACTTACAACGGGAATTTATTTGTGAAAATTTTAGATCACGCAAGAGTTTCGTTCTTCACGTGCCTAAGGGCTTCCTACCTAACTTACATCGCTCATTCCTATCCAACCAATTCATAAATTAAGATAATAAAACAACACCAAGTCCATCCTACCTCAATCTCCATTACCACATATCAGAAACAACCCTCATCACACCTCCACCAAAGAGAGTCTCTCAGAGAAACATACACATACAAATCAAATAAAGAAATCACAGATAGAGCACAAATACAGCAAGTAGAGCAAGTAGCAGATAGACACGGTTAATTATTTAGGTAAACTAAGATAATGCACACTCAAGAAAAACATGTAAATGCATATGATGCATGCTTGTCCTATGACTGATGAATCTCGTCTGTCAGTTATACAGCCAACCTGACATGTCCTGGTAGCTAACCATTGGACAGTCCCTCTGTGCACGCATCCCCAAACTCAATAATATGCATGGAAAAAATTCCAGGCTCAATTCATATATATATATATATA
>NC_029781.3:64855114-64855766 GCF_000817695.3 Arachis duranensis
CAGAGCTCCACACCTTAATCTATGGTGTGTAGAAACTCCACCGTTGAAAATACATAAGCATAAGGTCTAGGCATGGCCGAATGGCCAGCCTCCCAATAATCTAAGAACTAAATGTCTAAAGATGATCAAAGGATCTAAAATAATCCCAAGATGAAAATACAATAGTAAAAGGTCCTACTTATAGAAAACTAGTAGCCTAGGGTGTACAGAGATGAGTAAAAGACACAAAAATCCACTTCCGGGCCCACTTGGTGTGTGATTGGGCTGAGCAATGAAGCATTTTCGTGCAGAGACTCTTCTTGGAGTTAAACGCCAGCTTTTGTGCCAGTTTGGGCGTTTAACTCCCATTTGGGTGCCAGTTCCGGCGTTTAACGCTGGGATTTCTGAGGGTGACTTTGTACGCCGATTTGGGCCATCGAATCTTGGGCAAAGTATGGACTATCATATATTGCTGGAAAGCCCAAGATGTCTAATTTCCAACGCCGTTGAGAGCGCGCCAATTGGGCTTCTGTAGCTCCAGAAAATCCACTTCGAGTGCAGGGAGGTCAGAATCCAACAGCATCTGCAGTCCTTTTCCGTCTCTGAATCAGATTTTTGCTCAGGTCCCTCACTTTCAGCCAGAAAATACCTGAAATCACAGAAAAACACACAA
>NC_029781.3:64856084-64856610 GCF_000817695.3 Arachis duranensis
CTCACTCTATCCTTTGAAATTCAGAATGGTTGGCTTCTTTAGGAACTTAGAATCCAGATAGTGTTAATGATTCTCCTAGTAAAGTATGATGATTCTTGAACAAAGCTCTCTTATTGAGTCTTGGCTGTGGCCCAAAGCACTCTGTCTTCCAGTATTACCACCGGATACATACATGCCACAGACACATAATTGGGTGAACCTTTTCAGATTGTGACTCAGCTTTGCTAAAGTCCCCAATTAGAGGTGTCCAGGGTTCTTAAGCACACTCTTATTTGCCTTGGATCACAACTCTTTATTTCTCTATTTTTTTTCGTTTTCTTTTTTTCTTTTTTTTTTCGATTTTTTTTTTCGATTCTTTTTTTTTTGAATGGAAATGCTTTTTTCTTGCTTCAAGAATCATTTTAATGATTTTTCAGATCCTCAGTAACATGTCTCCTTTTTCATCATTCTTTCAAGAGCCAACATTCATGAACCACAAATTCAAGATACATATGCACTGTTTAAGCATACATTCAAAAAACAAAAA
>NC_029781.3:64860272-64860846 GCF_000817695.3 Arachis duranensis
AACTCAGCTAAAAACTGATGAGGATCTTCCAATGGAAGTCCATGGAACTTGCAATTCTGTTGCATTAGAGAAACTAATTGACGCTTAAGCTCAAAGTTGTTTGCTCCAATGGCAGGGATAGAGATGCTTCTCCCATAGAAGTCGGGAGTAGGTGCAGTAAAGTCACCCAGCACCTTCCTTCGGGAGTAGGTGTAGTAAAGTCACCCAGCACCTTCCTTGCATTGTTGGCATTGTTGTTGTTTTCGGCTGCCATGAGTTCTTCTTCCTTGAAGAATTCGGTCAGGTGCTCTAAAGAGAGTTGTGCTTTGGCTTCTCTTAGCTTTCTCTTCAAGGTCCTTTCAGGTTCAGGATCAGCCTCAACAAGAATGCCTTTGTCTTTGCTCCTGCTCATAAGAAAG
Organism: Arachis duranensis; assembly: GCF_000817695.3. NCBI lineage: Eukaryota > Viridiplantae > Streptophyta > Magnoliopsida > Fabales > Fabaceae > Arachis > Arachis duranensis. The sequence continues at coordinate 64,860,671 of NC_029781.3, forward strand.
AGAAGAGAACAAGAAATGTGGAATCCTCTATGTCACAGTATAGAGATTCCTTGGAGTGTCAGAGGATAAGAAAAATAGAAGGAAAAGGTAGAAAATTCGAACTTATCAAGAAAGATGGAGTTCGAATTGTGATTTAAGGAATAGTGTTAGTCCATAAATAGAAGGATGTGAGAAGA
>NC_029781.3:64860970-64861177 GCF_000817695.3 Arachis duranensis
TGAAAGTGGAAAAGAAATCAAGTGATTTTTGAAAAAGATTTTGAAATTAGAAATCAAAAAGATTTGATTGAAACTATTTTGGAAAAGATGTGGTTAAGAAGATATGATTGTTTTAAAAAAAATGTGATTGAGAAGATATGATTTGAAAAACATTTTAAAAAGATTTGATTTGAAAATTAAAAACTTGACTAACAAGAAAAGATATGA
>NC_029781.3:64862509-64862893 GCF_000817695.3 Arachis duranensis
ATGAGACACTAGACTTAAACAAGAAATTTTTGGGTTTTATGATTTTGTAAAATTTTTTTGTGTTTTTCGAAAATTAAGTGGAAAAAGATATCAAAATTCTTAATGAGAATTCCAGGAATCAGTGCAATGTTTGTCTAAGACTCCGGTCCAGGAATTAGACATGGCTTCACAGCCAGCCAAGCTTTCAGAGAAAGCTTCGGTCCAAAACACTAGACATGGCCAAAGGCCAGCCAAGCCTTAGCAGATCACTGCTCCAAAAGCAAGATTGATAAAAATCAACAAGCTCTTGTGATGATAAGTTGAAACCTCGGTCCAATGAGATTAGACATGGCTTCTCAGCCAGCCAGATTTCAACAAATCATCATGAAACTCTAGAACTCATTT
>NC_029781.3:64863402-64874910 GCF_000817695.3 Arachis duranensis
CCATCAGTTCTTGCCTATACCACGAAGACTCTGATCTCACGGAATGGTTGGCTCGTTTGTCAGGCGAGCACTCGGTTGTCAGGCGATCAACCATGCATCGTGCAATCAGGAATCCAAGAGATATTCACTCAATCGAAGGTAGAACGGAGGTGGTTGTCAGTCCTTTGTTCATGGGTGAGAATGATGATGAGTGTCACGGATCATCACATTCATCAAGTTGAAGAACAAGTGATATCTTGGATACAGAACAAGCGGAATTGAATGGAAGAACAATAGTAATTGCATTAATACTCGAGGTACAGCAGAGCTCCACACCTTAATCTATGGTGTGTAGAAACTCCACCGTTGAAAATACATAAGCATAAGGTCTAGGCATGGCCGAATGGCCAGCCTCCCAATAATCTAAGAACTAAATGTCCAAAGATGATCAAAGGATCTAAAATAATCCCAAGATGAAAATACAATAGTAAAAAGTCCTACTTATAGAAAACTAGTAGCCTAGGGTGTACAGAGATGAGTAAAAGACACAAAAATCCACTTCCGGGCCCACTTGGTGTGTGCTTGGGCTGAGCAATGAAGCATTTTCGTGCAGAGACTCTTCTTGGAGTTAAACGCCAGCTTTTATGCCAGTTTGGGCGTTTAACTCCCATTTGGGTGCCAGTTCCGGCGTTTAACGCTGGGATTTCTGAGGGTGACATTGTACGCCGGTTTGGGCCATCGAATCTTGGGCAAAGTATGGACTATCATATATTGCTGGAAAGACCAGGATGTCTACTTTCCAACGCCGTTGAGAGCACACCAATGGGGCTTCTGTAGCTCCAGAAAATCCACTTCGAGTGCAGGGAGGTCAGAATCCAACAGCATCTGCAGTCCTTTTCCGTCTCTGAATCAGATTTTTGCTCAGGTCCCTCAATTTCAGCCAGAAAATACCTGAAATCACAGAAAAACACACAAACTCATAGTAAAGTCCAGAAAAGTGAATTTTAACTAAAAACTAATAAAAATATACTAAAAACTAACTATATCATACTAAAAACATACTAAAAACAATGCCAAAAAGTATACAAATTATCCGCTCATCAGCCAACAATATCTCAATTATACAAACCAAATAGTACTTTAATTCATTATTCTCAATGTCATCATCATTCATTAATTCATACCTCATTAAATCTCAAATTCATCATTATTCTCATCTTCACTATCATCAGCTTATTTATTATAACCTCAATATTTACTTATCTCAATCTTAAGCTAACTCAAACACCATCATGTCTTTCTTATCCAAGCTTATTAATCTCAAGCTAACTCAAATAAAACATCATCAGTCATAACCAACAACAATCCAACTCAACACGATATAACACCCTTCAATCTCTTTAAATCATTTCTCTAATTAATCGTTGTATAAATTGGCACACCAAACTCCTCTAAATCCTCAATTTTCATATAATACTCCCCAAAATGGTAACCATTGTCACAAGAATTCTTATAAATAAAAACTCAACTAACTCTTTTTTATATATCTCTTTTTCAAGTTTGTCACCTAACTCTATTAACACTATTTTCTCTCACACTTCCTAAATCGAAACCCGTGATTTAATAAAGTAGTTTGTAAGACTCTGGATTTCGAAAAGTTGTTGATAAATTATTTATAATTTATTATATTTAATTAAGATTATATTTTTAGAGATTTTTGTATACAAGTACAGTAATTTCTTATTTATAATTTAGAGTTCTTATAATTGAAAAATAATAAATATTTTATATGTCTTAATTTTAATACCTAGATTTTTAACATTATTTTATAAATAAAAGAGAGCTAATTTACTTTCACTAATTTTTATTAAATTAGCATTTGAATAAAAATAATTTACAAATTGTAATTAGAAGGTATTTTAAAAATAGAAATTTTATATTTAATTTGGTTTTTTTATTATTATTTTATCTCTTTAATTATTCTATAAAATTATACTACTAACCCTATTTTTAATAAAAATACCTAAACTACCCCACACTACCCTAAATCTTAACACTATACTCATCTCTCTCGCGCTCACCCTCACTAATACACAAACACACAGACACGGTTGTTGAGAGGGAAGAAAGAAAGAAAAGAAGAAGGAAAGGGGAGGAAGGAGAAGGAGATCCGGTGGGGGGAAGGAAGTGCTAGGGAAGAGGAGCCGCCGCACCATGCCGTGCTACTCAGGACTGCGTCCAGCTCGTCGCTGCGCTGTGTTCAATGCCGTCGCCGCCGCTACTCAGGACGCATGAGAGAGGAAGACATCGCCGCCAATCTGCCCAGTCGCCATTCGCGCCCATTGCCACTGTGTCCTCAACGCGTACCATGCTGCCGTCATCCATGGGAGAAGCCGAAGAGACAGAGAGAGTGCGCAGAGAGAGTGCGCAGAGAGAGAGAGTGTGCGAAGAGAAAGGGAACTGGTTTTACCACCACTGCCGAATCCATCCACTATCGCTTCATCCATCGCCGCTCTTGGAGGTGGGTGGCCGAGCCTCTGCCGTCGGAGAACGCCACTGCCGCCGTCGAGATCCATTGCCGGTAAGGGTTTCGAGTTTGGTTTTAGTTTCTTTTGAGATTACGGAAGCTTTATTGTCGTTGCATGTTAGTTTCAATTGCTGTCGCCGGAGTGCAGTCGCCGTTGCCGTGTGAGGTGGTTGCCTGAGCTGCCGCTGAACCAGTTCAGAGAGCGCCGCTGCTTCATTTCGTATTACAGTGAGTATTTACGTTTCGAAAACCTTCGTGTTAGTGTCCTATTACGTGTATTAAAGTCTTTGCGATATTCATGTTTTAGGAATTAGTAAGCGAGCTTTGCATGTGGTGATTGAGGCTGTTTCTGCTATTGAGAAAGCAAGCAGCTCTGAGGTTTCAGTTACTGCTTATTTCAGGCCGAGATGAAATGGATTCTTTGATGCGTTGGGTTGTGGTTTTGCTTAATCGAGGTAGAGGACTTTTCAGAAAGCTATACTTTATAAATTGGAATTATTATATATGGATATTGATGTGAGAAAATGTATCTTTGGTGATTTTATAAGTCTTATAAATTGTTTGGTTGTCTTAAATGAATATGAATGTTTGTTTAACTGGATTATTGTTTGGTTTTTTGAAACGGACTGTTTTTGAAGTGTTTCTTTAAAGTTGTTTCTTTAAAGATTTGAAATTGAGTTTAATCCATTTTCTTGAAATATGAAAATGGTATGCACTTTTGGATTCAGCCTGATTTTTAATTGATTTGGTTATGAAACCTATTAAAGAGGGTTGTGGAATGGTTTGGTTGGGACCCAGAAAGGGTAGCAAAGTCCAAGTTTTAGGGTAGATGCTGCTGAAATTCCTATAAAATACGAGATTTTATTGAAATGTTATTTGGAAAATTATGTGTTTAAGACTTTTACTATTTTACTTGAATTATTCAAGAAAATGATGAACCATGTTTTGAAATGAATTATTGAAATGAAATTATAATTTAGTCTTATTTTCTTGAGAAAAATATTATATCTCTTTTGGAAGAAGTCAGAGAATTGGTTTTAAAAGTGAACTTGAATGTGATGTTGATTTGAATGGGTTGCTTTTGTTCTAAGTGATTCGGCTTTGAAAATTGTTTAGGACTTCTGATTTCTGTGATTTGATTTTGATTCAAATTAGGAAAACAATGATTTTTAAGGATCTTTAATGAATTTAAGAAATTAAAATTTGGTAGATTTTCCCTCAAAATCTTGAGACTTTGTGGTGGTAATTAATTAATAATTCTTAATTTAAAGTGATTAAGCGAATGATTTAAGAATGAAATGATTTTGAAGTTGGTTTGGAAAAATTAGATGGTGTGGAAAAGAACGCTATAAAGAGAAAGGACTTTTGGTTTCAAGGTAAAGTGATTTGAGGAGAAAGTGATATATGGCATAAATGAATGTATGTTTGAGATACCTGGGTAGTAGCAAGGATAGTAGTTCATCCCACTTGCTCCACGTCAATGTTTGAGATACCTGGGTAGTAGCAAGGATGATGGTTCGACCCGCTTGCTCCAGGTCAGTGATTGTGATGCCTGGGTAGTAGCAAGGGTTGTGGTTTGTCCCACTTGCTCCAAGTTGAGCTTTTGAACACCCGCCTGAGTAGTAGCCGTAGTAGTGGTTATTCCACTGGCTCTAGGTTAAGCGGGTAGTAGTAAGGGGGTTGTAGCTCAAACCCACTTGCTCTGCAAGGGTGTTTTAGTCTATGGTTAGCTATCAAGACGTGTCGGGTTGGCTATATAACCAACAGATGATATCATCAGCCATCGGGAAGGTATTCATCATATGCATCTATGTGACATTGTTTGGGTGTGCATATTGTAATTGGTTTGCCTATGTGATTATTTATGTTTAATTGCTAATTGCTCTACTTGATGTAACTATTTGATTGTGTTTGAACCTTCTTACTTGTGTTTGTGACTGAAACGTGGTTAGATTGTGGTGAATTGGTTGTTGATTGAGTTACTTGGGCCTAGGGCCGTGGTTGATTATGAGATGGGCCGAGGGCCGTGTGGTTTGTGTTTTTGGTTTAGAAAAGTATGAAAAACTAAACTGGTTCAACATAGACTTAATGAACCTATGCTTCGAACAGCTTGGTCATTCATTGAAGCCTGAAACACTTAACACACAGATCACGGCATCGAATGGTACGAAGGAAAATAAAAATATATAACTAAAAGGTCTTTAGGAAGCAAGTTTTCAATCATAGAATATTTTTAGGAATGAATTGTAAATACATGCAAATTATATGAATAAGTGGGCAAAGACTTGATAAAACCACACAATTAAATACAATATGAATCATAAAATAGTAGTTTATCATTCATACTGTTTAGGAAAAACTTTAAAAAGGGTTTAGGATTTTTGAAGACTTAACAGCTTCCTCTTTTAAAAAGAATTTCGGATTTTGAATATTAAATCTTTGGTTTTGAAAAGATACATAAGGCGGCTATTAATCATGGTACTTCAGAAACAACTTTATTTTCACATATCCTGTTATAATATTTCTATAACCCCATAGTGAGAACCAACGAGGACGATGTTCTCACTCCCCTACAGGTCTTTTCTTTCTCAGGTCATGGACAACGAAGTTTGGAAGAGCTTATTACTTTTCTGTTTATCCTATATTTTGTATTATTTTAGTATTTATGTTTCCCTCACTTTTAATTTTACAAGTATATATATGTATGTATGTATTCTTTGTAAGTATAATAAGTTGTATTGTATGTATGGTTTTATGTTATCTATCAAAAAGTATTTTGGGGCGGTAATACGGTTTAAAGTTTTAACAGATTTATATTTTAGTATTAAATATATTAAGGGTCGTCATAATACCCGAGCTATCAAAGCGGCGTAGCCAGAAGCGTGACACTTTGATAGTTAGGGTGTTATATCAGAGCGGTCCTTCCTGTAGAGCCTAAAGAATGGACCGACTATGCTTCAATTGCATACTCTGAGCGTCTGTCATGTAGTAGGTCTTGTTCAGATAACGAGAATTAGAGCTTTATATACATGACGGTCTATTGATTAATGTCATTAGTCATGCATTGTATAATTCCTGGTATTAAGTTTGGCCGGCTTAACACTAGTAAATTATGTATATGGAAGCACTAATGGGTTATCAGAGATGATATACGAGTTATAGGTAAAGCGAATTATGGGTTTTGGGAACGTTAGGGGTTAATTCTAGAGGTTACTCAGTTAGGTGTCTTGAACTATGCGAATATCATGTGTCTTGTTCTTTCTTGATGTGCCTTGAGGTTTTTGTTTGCGATTTCTTCCTTGAGAAGTAATTTGATTATCTCCCAATCCTGTCCTTTCGTTTTTATGTATTCTTGTCTGATTTAAACTGCATATGTCTGTTTACAATTCCTTGAATTACCTATCTTTTCTTGACTAAATTTTTCTCCTTGACTCCTGTACTCTTTGATGTAACTTTGAAAATTGTTTGATGCATAAAAAAGATTCTTGAAAATCTTAAGGGAATTATTACCAACTGAGTTGTCCTTCTTTGTAAGTTTGGTAATTCATCGAATCGGTTAAAAACTTGTTCCTTATTTCATGCTTTGAGAATCCTGCTTTTTTTCCTTCGAATTGAGTTCCTTTCTTGAAGGCAATTTAATTTCCGTTTTTGCTCATTCTGGATGTTCTTATGAGGGTGCTATTTTTATAATACACACGGAGTTTTGTTTCAAACCTTTTGAAAGAAGTTTTGAACTCTCTTAAAGAAAATTTCAAATCAATTCTTCTCTTATTTGATTGCATTTATAGTCATTCTTCAAACTTTGATAAAGTTATTTTAAAAAAATTAAGCATGTACTCCTTTATATGAAACTCTAAGAACTATATTTAACTGAAAACTTGTCTATTCGTCACACTTCACTTATATTCTTTATTGACCCATAAGAAAATTTTATCTCGACCTTTCTTTTTAGATAAAGTTTGGTTTTTGCTGCTTGATAAACCGCTATTTTACGGTTTATCCTGTACTTAATTCAGTAGATTTTACCTATTATTCTCACACTTATTCATAAAAATCACATGTTTTACATTTTCCTTCCTAATTTTTTGTTATGATTGAAAACATGCTTCTTTGGTCTTAAATTTGCTATTTATGGCTTAGAGGATGGAAAGAAAGCATGCAAAAGTGGAAGGAATACAAGAAATTAAAGGAATTGCAAAGCTGTCAAGCCTGACCTCTTCATATTAAATCGATCATAACTTGAGCTACAGAGGTCTGAATGAGGCGTTTCTAGTGGCGTTGGAAAGCTAACCTCTGGGGCTTTGAAATGATATGCAATTTATCATAGTTGCCTTGCTGTTAGGCGATGCATACGCATGGATAGTACGGCAGACAAGCGACGCGTACGCGTGGGCGACGTGTATGCGTGACGGAGCCACATGCTATACATATCAGAAATCGCTGGGGGCAATTTTTGGGCTGTTTTGGCCCAATTTCAAGCCCGAAAACACATATTAGAGGCTGGGAGTGGAGCAGAATTAGGAATCCAACTTTTCATTCACACATTAGGTTTTAGATGTAGTTTTTAGGGAGAGAGACTCTCTCCTCTCTCTAGGTTTTAGGTCTTAGTTTTATTCCTTTTCAATTTATGAATTCTATCTTATTCCAATTTAGTTTCTCTTCTACTTTTAATTGTTCTAGCATTCTAGTTTATTTATTTTCCTTGTTGATGACTTTATGTTGCCAATTTAATTTATGAATTCTCATGTTAGATTTGATTCTCCTTTTAATGCAATTTGAAGTATTTCATGTTTATTGCTTCTTCTATTATTTGTTATCATTGATTTTGCAATTGTTGGTTTTAGGTTTTATATTCTCTTATTACTCTTCTATGCTTTTATTTTATGTCTTCTAAATATTTGATAAAATGCTTGGAAGGATGTTAGAGTAGATTTTCTCTTCTTGGCTTAGGTTGAGTAATTAGTGACTCTTGAGTTATCTAGTGCTTTTGTTGATTGATAACTAAAAGTTGCTAGTTGATTTGAATTCCACTAAAGCTAGTCTTTCCTTAGGAGTTGACTAGGACTTGAGGAATCAAATTGATTTATCCACTTGACTTTTCTTCATAGGTAAGGTTGACTAAGTGGGAGCAATGGATATTTGTCATCACAATTGATGAGGATAATGAGAATGGGACTTCTAGTTCTCATACCTTTCCAAGAGCTTTATTAGTTATTAGTTTAATTCTTGCAATTTACATTTCTTGTTTCTTATCTTAAAAATCCCAAAATATACGTGTCCATAACCAATAACAAGAACACTTCCCTGCATTTTATTTGAGAGACGACCCGAGGTTTGAATAATTTGGATTATTTTCATAGGGGTTTGTTATTTGTGACAACCAAATGTTTGTATGAAAGGATTCTTGTTGGTTTAGAAGCTATACTTTCAACGAGAACTTATTGTGAAATTCTTTACCAAACAAAAATCTGATAATCAAAATGGCGCCTTTGTCGGGGAATTGCAAACGTGTGCCTTATTATTGGTTATTGTAAATATTTGCTTTTTGCTTATTTGTTTGTTTTTGTTAGTTTTAGGACTTTGTTGCTTATTTTTATTAGTTTTTGTTTTTATTTTCTTCTATGAATTCTCATCACTTTGGCTATGAGTTTGGTTTAAATTATGTTGTAGGGAATGAAGGCTACAATGAGAATATGCATCAAGGATGGGACAATCAAAGATGGGAGGAGCCACAAGGATTTGATCAACCCTCTTGGCAACAACCTCCACCAACATACTATGAACGAGAGCCATTCCAAGAGGCATACTAAGATAATGGCTATGGTGAGCACCTTTTTTATTATCAACAACCACCACCATATGCCTATGAACCCCCTCCTCAACATAATTTTGAACTACCATACTCACAAGCCCCTTACCACCAAACAACCCCATATGACCCTAATCCTTACCCACCATACCAACCACCTTATGAGCTATACGAGTCATACTTAGAACCATCCCCATTCCAACACAATTACTCCCAAGAACCACCACCTCAATATACACTATCTCCATACCCTTATCAAGAGGAGCCATCTCCCTATCATGAGCCCTTTCTCCCAACAAATGAACCCTCCTATGTTATTCGCCAAGGCCAACGAGAGCTTCAAACCACACTTACCTCTACTCTCTAAGCTCTTATATCCCATATGAATCCATCAATCCAAGAGCAAGATGATCTCAATTATGCTATTGAAATGGAACAAGAGAGAAGGGATCATCTTAGGGACGTAATAGATCGAGTTCACGTATCCATCCTTCAAGAGAAGCAAGAGGAGCCGCAAAAGGTGGAGGTAGGAGAGACCCTTAAAGATGAAGTAGTTGACGAATCAGTGAAGGTTGAACAAGAGGGAAGCTCCATCATTGAAGACAACTCTACACTAAGTGACATCAAGGAGGAGTTTGATTTTGTATTAGAGCAAGTGGAGAAAGCCAAAATTATCAAAGAAGAGGAAGTTTGAAGACTTAGGAGATGCAGAACCTCCATGGGAATCTAGAGTGGAAGAAAACCCCTCCAAGAAGATTGAATTTGATGTTGAGGAGGAGAGTGCACAACCTCCAAAACAATTGTTGAATGAAAACTTGGAAGGAATGAAGCAAGAGTTGAGTTCCCATGGTGATGAAGATCATGCATCAAACTTTCTTGGTGATGAATCCTTTGAACTTGAAGAACCTTCTCCCGGTGAATTTGAAAGCAATGAGGAGCTAGATTTCTCTCATCCTTCTATTTATGATTTGAGTGATGGGGAAGAGTTGGATGAATGTAATGAACAAAGGATTGAAATTGAAGAAGCTCGCAAAGAGGTGGAAGTTGTCAAGGAAAAGCATGTGGGAGTGGAGCTTGCAAGATCATTAGAAACACCTCTCCCAAAGCCATTACCATCCAATATAACATTCAAGTGGGTAAAATTCTTATCCTTAACCTTTACTTTCCCACTTGAATATGGGTTACGTGAGACGGATGGTCAACTTAGAGCTCTTTGTGGCTTTAAGAGTAAGAGGGAGATAGGTACTGGTTGGAGTTGTCAGGCAAGGTTCAATATAGTTGCAGGCTCTAAGTTGAAGTGCAAGGATTGGTATAGAGCTTGATTGAATAGGTATAGGAAGTGGTTTGGATGTCTCAGTGAGAATTCAGATTGCTTGCCACCCAGTTGGAAAAATGATGATCAAGAAGAAGACGGGTGTAAAAGCAAGGTTTGGGACCCCGTAATTCATTCCAACAATCAACACTCTTTGGGCCTTATCATTTGCTTTAACTTGTTTGAAGGCTTTATGCACCTAGTTTGGGATCCCAGAGGCTGTTGGAATTGTAAACATTGGTGGGGGTTCCTGGACGAGTTCAAGCATAAGCCACCATGACAAAGAGCTCACCAAATGTCCAACTTAAGGACAATAACTAAAAGTGCTAGGTGGGAGACAATCCACCATGGTATGTCCTTTCCTGTTTATTTGTTTTATTTTATTAATATTAGTATTCATTTCCAATTCTGCATATTTGCCTATTTTCATGTTAAAAAAAAAAAGAAAAAGAAAAGCGCGTCACGCGCACGCGTCACATGCGACGCTAAAACTTACAGAAAGTTACGCGAGAGCTGTGCAGAAAGGGTGCTTGTGCACGAGCCAACCCACGCGTACACGTGGGCGATGCATTCGCGTCCCCCGTATTTTAGTCAACCAACGCGTAAGCGTGAGCGACGTGTACGCGTCAGATGAAAATTGGCATAAATGGCGATTTGAACAGAGAGTTGGTCAGGAATCAGGCTGGAGTCATGCGTCTGGCACGACGAGATGACATGCGTACGCGTGACCGACGCTTACGCATCGCCTCTTCTTCTGCACACCCACACGTACGCGTCGGCGATGCTTATACGTCACGTCGCAGATTTCGTTCCTCCCATTTTTTCTCTCCTTTCTTATTCTCTCCTCTTTCTTTCTTACTTTCTTCTCCTCCCTTCTTATCCTTATTCTCTTTCATTCACTTTTACATATTACATTTGCATACTTTCCTACACTGCATTTTACTTTTGTTCATGTTTTTATCTTGTTTTTTAATTTCCTCTTTTATCATTGGTGTTACATGTTCTTATTCAACTGTGCATCTTTTCTTGTATTATTTTAGTGTTCAGTGACTTGTTTTATATTGTTGGGTGATGTTATTTATAGGTCAATGCTAATCTTTTATAATACTTGTATTCCTTTTGCATTGATATGAACTTATACTGTCTTTCATTACCCACTCTCTCTCCCCCATTATTGCAATTTTTGCAGTATTGATATGCCATTTGCTTCTACTATTTTCTCACTCGCTTGTTGTAGCTACCATGTAGTTGAGACCCTCATTATTTGGCATTAACCCATCCATATTTCATTTGTTTTCTTATCTCTATTTCTGGGTTACTTTTCCTCCTTTTTCTCTTCTTTCAGGATGGCCACTAAGAAGGGAAAGGAAAAGCTTCACAATAGAGCAACAAACAAGTTCATCTACACAATCTTTGAAAAACTGCTTCAGTTGGAGCCATGGTGCACGAAATTGTGATCATCAATGGTTCCATCAACATGGTACGCTCAATTGCAATCTCAACTCTTTATCACAACTTCGCACAACTAACCAGCAAGTGCACTGGGTCGTCCAAGTAATAAACCTTACGCGAGTAAGGGTCGATCCCACGGAGATTGTTGGTATGAAGCAAGCTATGGTCACCTTGTAAATCTTAGTCAGGCAAATTCAAATGGTCATGAATGATATATGAATAAAGCATAAAGATAGAGATACTTATGTAATTCATTGGTGAGAATTTCAGATAAGCGTATGGAGATGCTTTGTCCCTTCCGTCTATCTGCTTTCCTACTGTCTTCATCCAATCCTTCTTACTCCTTTCTATGGCAAGCTGTATGTTGGGCATCACCATTGTCAGTGGCTACAATCCCGTCCTCTCAGTGAAAATTTTCAATGCACCCTA
>NC_029781.3:64874988-64878136 GCF_000817695.3 Arachis duranensis
GCCATCAATTCTAGCTTATACCACGAAGATTCCGATTAAGGGATCCAAGAGATATCCACTCAATCTAAGGTAGAACGGAGGTGGTTGTCAGGCACACGTTCATAGGTGAGAATGATGATGAGTGTCACGGATCAGCACATTCATCAAGTTGAAGAACAAGTGATATCTTAGAACAAGAACAAGCTGAATTGAATAGAAGAACAATAGTAATTGCATTAATACTCGAGGTACAGCAGAGCTCCACACCTTAATCTATGGTGTGTAGAAACTCCACCGTTGAAAATACATAAGAACAAGGTCTAGGCATGGCCGAATGGCCAGTCTCCCAAAGAGGGTTCAATCATAAAAACATGATCAAAAGATGATCCTAAGATTGAAAGATGATCCAAAGATCCAAAAAATATCAAAAGATGAAAATACAATAGTGAAAGGTCCTATTTGTAGAAAACTAGTAGCCTAGGGTTTACAGAGATGAGTAAATGACATAAAAATCCACTTTCGGGCCCACTTGGTGTGTGCATGGGATGAGCATTGAAGCTTTCATGTGTAGAGACTTTTCTTGGAGTTAAACGCCAGCTTTTATGCCAGTTTGGGCGTTTAACTCCCATTCTTGTGCCAGTTCCGGCGTTTAACGCCGGGCAGTTTTGTGCTGATTTGGAACGCCGGTTTGGGCCATCAATCTCGGGAAAAGTATGGACTATTATACATTGCTGGAAAGCCCAGGATGTCTACTTTCTAACGCCGTTAAGAGCGCGCCAATTGGGCTTCTGTAGCTCTAGAAAATCTACTTCAAGTGCAGGGAGGTCAGAATCCAACAGCATCTGCAGTCCTTTTCAGCCTCTGAATCAGATTTTTGCTCAGGTCCCTCAATTTCAGCCAGAAAATACCTGAAATCACAGAAAAACACACAAACTCATAGTAAATTCCAGAAAAGTGAATTTTAACTAAAAACTAATAAAAATACACTAAAAACTAACTAAAACATACTAAAAACATACTAAAAATAATGCCAAAAAGCGTATAAATTATCCGCTCATCAAGCCACCTATCCACTTGCACATCTTTGCATGCACCGAGGACGGTACAATCTTTAAGTGTGGGGAAGTCGATACCGACTTCTACGGGTAACTACTTTCTGTCTTAACACCAATGTTTAGTTTTCTTTGTTAAATTAGTTGTTACATTTGCATGTTTGATTGCATGTTTGTTTGATTTCATGCATATTTTACCACTACTTGGTTGGAGTGATAAATTCTTTTCTAAGAAACTATTTTAAAGCACTTCACTAATTTGAATTAAAACCTTTGTTAAACTTGTTTGAAGAAATTTATTTTGGAATATGGTTTAGAGCTCGAACACACAAAACCAGTGAGATTTTGAGCCTACTTGATTGGTCGCATTTTATCAACCAATATTTTATTTTGGTGTGTGTTGTTCTCTCTAAAATTGTGATCTATATCTTACTTGATTCTATATTTCCATGGTTTACTGTATGCATACTGGTGCACGAAATCACAATCACACTTTTGCAATTCCGCACAACTAACCAGCAAGTGCACTGGGTCGTCCAAGTTATACCTTACGTGAGTAAGGGTCGATCCCACGGAGATTGTCGGCTTGAAGCAAGCTATGGTTATCTTGTAACTCTTAGTCAGGATATCAATAACTCTAAGATTTAATTGTAAAAAGTAAAAGAACATGAAATAAATACTTGTTTTGTAGTAATGGAGAACAGGTTGAGGTTTTGGAGATGCTATATCTTTTGAATCACTACTTTCCTACTGTCTTCTTCTTCATGCACGCAAGGCTCCTTCCATGGCAAGCTGTATGTTGGGTTTCACCGTTGTCAATGGCTACCTCCCATCCTTTCAGTGAAAATATTCAACGCACGCTGTCACCGCACGGCTAATCATCTGTCGGTTCTCGATCATGTCAGAATAGAATCCATTGATTCTTTTGCGTTTGTCACTAACGCCCAACACTCGCGAGTTTGAAGCTCGTCACAGTCATTCAATCCTCAGATCCTACTCAGAATACCACAGACAAGGTTTAGACTTTCCGGATTCTCAAGAATGGCCGCCAATGGGTTCTAGCTTATACCACGAAGATTCTGCTTAAGGAATCCAAGAGATACACACTCAAACGAAGCCAGAACGGAGGTGGTTGTCAAACACACGTTCATAGGTGAGAATGGTGATGAGTGTCACGGATCATCACATTCATCAGGTTGAAGAACAAGTGGTATCTTAGAATAGAAGCAAGCGTGATTGAATGAAAAACAGTAGTAATTGCATTAATCCATCAAGACACAGCAGAGCTCCTCACCCCCAACCATGGGGTTTAGAGACTCATGTCATAGAAGATACAATATGAAACGTGTAATGTGTCATGAGATGAAGATACAATAGCAAAAAGTCCTATTTATAGTGAACTAGTGACCTAGGGTTTACAAGAATGAGTAAATGACGTAAAAATCTACTTCCGGGGTCTACTTGGTGTGTGCTTGGGCTGAGCATTGAAGCTTTCATGTGTAGAGACTTTTCCTGGAGTTAAACGCCGCTTTTGTGCCAGTTTGGGCGTTTAACTCCAACTTTTGTGCCAGTTTCAGCGTTAAACGCCGAAAATTCTGAAGCTGATTTGGAACGCCATTTTGAGCCATTAATTCTTGAGCAAAGTATGGACTATTATATATTTCTGAAAATCCCAGGATGTCTACTTTCCAACGCAATTGAGAGCTCGTCAATTGGGCTTCTGTAGCGCCAAAAAATTCACTTCGAGTGCAGGGAGGTCAGAATCTAACAGCATCTGCAGTCCTTTTTCAGCCTCTGAATCAGATTTTTGCTCAGGTCTCTCAATTTCAGCCAGAAAATACTTGAAATCACAGAAAAACACACAAACTCATAGAAAAGTCCAGAAAAGTGAATTTTAATTAAAAACTAAAAAAAATATAATAAAAACTAACTAAAATATACTAAAAACATAGTAAAAATAGTGCCAAAAAGCGTATAAATTATCCACTCATCACAACACCAAACTTAAATTGTTGCTTGTCCCCAAGCAACTGAAAATCAAATAGGATAAAAAGAAGAGAACATACTATAGACTCCAAAATATCAATGAAACTTAGCTCCAATTAGATGAGCGGGAC
>NC_029781.3:64878217-64881228 GCF_000817695.3 Arachis duranensis
GATTGGCATCTATAGGAACTCAGAATTCAGATAGTGTTATTGATTTTCCTAGTTAAGTATGTTGATTCTTGAACACAGCTACTTTATGAGTCTTGGCTGTGGCCCAAAGCACTCTGTTTTCCATTATTATCACCAGATACATACATGCCACAGACACATAACTGGGTGAACCTTTTCAGATTGTGACTCAGCTTTGCTAGAGTCCCCAATTAGAGGTGTCCAGGGTTCTTAAGCACACTCTTTTTGCTTTGGATCACGACTTTAACCGCTCAGTCTCAAGCTTTTCACTTGACACCTTCACGCCACAAGCACATGGTTAGGGACAGCTTGGTTTAACCGCTTAGGCCAGGATTTAATTCCTTTAGGCCCTCCTATCCACTGATGCTCAAAGCCTTTGATCCTTTTTAGTATCCTTGCCTTTTGGTTTTGAGGGCTATTGGCTTTTTCTACTTGCTCTTTTTTTTGTATTCACTACTTTTTCTTGCTTCAAGAATCAATTTGATGATTTTTCAGATCCTCAATAACATTTTTCCTTTTCCATCATTCTTTCAAGAGCCAACAAATTTAACATTCTTTAAACAAATTCAAAAGACATATGCACTGTTCAAGCATTCATTCAGAAAACAAAAAGTATTGTCACCACATCAAACTAATTCAACTAGTTTCAAAGATGAATTCGAAATCCTGTACTTCTTGTTCTTTTGTGATTAAAGCATTTAGCATTTTTCATTTAAGAGAGGTGATGGATTCATAGGACATTCATAGCTTTAAGACATGAACTTTAAATTTTATTAATCATGGAATAAGAACAAGACTAAAAAATAATATAAGATAAGACCAATAGTAATAGAAAACAGAAAATTAAAAACAGAAATTTAAATGACTCTAAAATAGATTCCTAATGATAAAGGTTATCACAGAGTTAGGACTCAACAACCTTGATTTTGAGAAGTGGATGCTCCATCAACTTGTGGGGTGTTTGACCCTTCAAGGGAGAGCTTCTGGCGCTTCAGCTCCTGTAGCTCACGCCCCTGCTTCTCTTGTTCCTTCAGCAATTTGCAGAGCATGCAGTTTTGATTCTGCTGTTCTTCCTTAATTTGTTCCATAGCTTCTTGCAGCTTGGCAATAGATGCTTCTAGGTGGGCCCAGTAGTCAAATTCAGGAAGTTCAGGGAGGAATTCATGCGCCCTCCTTTTGATAGAGTTATCTTGCATTTGTCCTTCCATTGACTTCTTAGTGATTGGATGTTCAATTGGGATGAATTCATCTACTCCCATCCTCACCCCAGCATCTTTACATAGAAAAGAGATTAAGCTTGGTAAGCCAGTTTGGCTTCAGTGGAGTTCTTGTTTGCAATTGTGTAAATCTCACAAGAAATCAGATGATGAATCTCCACTTCTTTTCCCAGCATAATGCAATGAATCATCACTGCTCTCTTGACAGTGACCTCAGAATGGTTACTAGTGGGCAATATAGAACGCCCAATGAAGTCTAGCCAACCTCTTGCAACTAGTTTGAGATCTCCCCTCTTGAGTTGGTTTGGGACACCTTTTGAATTGGTTATCCACTTAGTTTCAGGGAGGCATATGTCCTCTAGAACTTGATCCAACCCCTTATCTGCTCACCATTCTCTTATTAAAGGATTCAGGATCATCTTGTAGTTGAGGCAGTATGAAGACCTCTCTTATTTTGTCCAGATGGAAGTAAATAGTTCTCCCTCTGACAATGGTTTTGTAGGTATGGAAAGCATTTCCAGTCATTCTCTGCTTATCTGTCAGCCACAGATTTGAGTAGAATTCCTGAACCATGTTTCTTCCAACCTTTGTCTCAGGATTGGCTAGAATTTCCCATCCTGTATTTCGAATTTGCTCTTGGACCTCCGGATATTCGTCTTCTTTCAGATTGAATTTAACTTCCGGGATCACTGACCTTAGACCCATTATTTTGTGGTAATGGTCTGCATGTTCTTTGGTTAAGAACCTCTCTTGACTCCAAAGATTCTTTGGAGTATTCTCTTTCTTGCCTCTTGAATTGGTTTGTTTTCCTTTGGGAGCCATGGTCTTGATGAGCCTTAGCTTAGTGATCACAGAAAGCCACACCAAACTTAGAGGTTTGCTTGCCCTCAAGCAAAAGAAAGGAAAGGGGAGAGAGAGGAGGAGAAGCAAATTCGAATGGTGAAGAGAGGGGGATGGCCGAATGTGTATTTATAAGGGAGGGGGAGGGATTTCAAAAGTTTTGAAAGAGATTTGAGAAGATATGGAAAGAATTTGAGAGAATACTTGAGTTTTTGAAGAAGATTTGGAAAGGATTTGAAAGAGATTTGAGAAATAATTTAGAAAATTGTTGGATTTTTAAAATTTGAGGGTGAATGATGAAAATTTGTAACATGTTTATGTAGAAAATTATGGGGCAAAACATGAAAGTGTGAAAAAATTTGAAGTGGAAAGCGAAATCTCCTTCCCCTGCCTTTTTGGCGTTAAACGCCCAGAATGGTATCCATTTTGGCGTTTAGCGCCCAATTGTTGGCCATTATGGGCGTTTAACGCCCAGCCAGGCACCCTGGCTGGTGTTAAACGCCAGAAACCCCTTTATCACCGGGCGTTTCGCTGAACGCCCAAGATGCTGTAATTCTGGCGTTAAACACCCAGAATGGTGCCCATTTTGGCATTTAACGCCCAAAATGGTGCCTTTACTGGCGTTAAACGCCCAGAATGGTATCCATTCTGGCATTTAACGCCCAGAATGGTATCCATTCTGGCGTTTAACGCCCAAAATGGTATCCATTCTGGCATTTAATGCCCAGAGTGCCCTTTACTGGCATTTTCTTGCCAGCAAGCTCCTTTTCTCTGCTTTTTTCACTGAATCCTTTCTGTAACTCTGTGAATTCCTTCAATTTCAATGATCAACCTTGAAGAATATATATCAAACTTTTATTAAGTAAAACAAATAAGCTGCTAATGACTGGGTTGCCTCCCAGCAAGCGCTTCTTTATTGTCTTTAGCTGGACCTTT
>NC_029781.3:64881303-64881948 GCF_000817695.3 Arachis duranensis
TTGATCCTCTGTCCATTAACAATGAACTTTTTGTCAGAATCAATATCCTGAAGCTCAACATATCCATATGGTGACACTCCTGTAATCACATACGGGCCCCTCCATCGGAATTTCAGTTTTCCTGGGAATAGTCTGAGCCTAGAGTTGAAGAGCAGAACTTTTTGTCCTGGCTCAAAGACTCTGGATGACAACTTTTTGTCATGCCACTTTTTTGCCTTTTCCTTATAAATTTTTGCATTTTCAAAGGCACTGAGTCTGAATTCCTCTAGCTCATTTAGTTGGAGCAATCTTTTTTCACCAGCTAACTTAGCATCCAGGTTTAGGAATCTGGTTGCCCAGTAGGCTTTATGTTCCAGTTCCACGGGCAGATGACAGGCCTTGCCATATATAAGTTGGTATGGAGAGGTTCCTATAAAAGTCTTTGCCTAATCCTTTCTACGGGCAATTACAGTCCGTTCCAGGATTCTTTTTAGCTCTCTATTAGAGACTTCAGCTTGCCCATTTGTCTGTGGATCATATAGAGTTGCTACTTTGTGGCTAATTCCATATCGGACCATAGCAGAGTACAGCTGTTTATTGCAGAAATGAGTGCCCCCATCACTGATTAGTACTCTGGGAACACCAAACCTGCTGAAGATGTGTTTT
>NC_029781.3:64882150-64885498 GCF_000817695.3 Arachis duranensis
GCATGGCGTAACCATGAGACAAGTTACCAGCTCTTTGGCAACTGTCACAGTTACGCACAAACTCTCGGGCATCCCTATAGAGAGTAGGCTAGTAGAAGCCACATTGGAGGACCTTAGTGGCTGTTCGCTCACTTCCGAAATGTCCCCATACTGTGATCCATGGCAATGTCATAGGATCCTTTGTGCTTCCTCTCTAGGTACACATCTGCGGATCATTCCGTCTGCACATCTCTTAAAGAGATATGGCTCATCCCATAGGTAGTACTTGGCATCTGAAATTAATTTTTTTCTTTGCACCCTGCTGTACTCCTGGGGTATGAACCTCACAGCTTTATAGTTTGCAATGTCTGCAAACCATGGTTCTTCCTGAATGGCAAATAGTTGCTCATCTGGAAAGGTCTCAGAGATCTCAGTAGATGGGAGGGACGCCCCAGCTACTGGTTCTATCCGGGACAAGTGATCAGCTGCCTGGTTCTCTGTCCGTTTTCTGTCTTTTATTTCTATATCAAACTCTTGCAGAAGCAACACCCATCTTATGAGTCTGGGTTTTGAATCCTGCTTTGTGAGTAAGTATTTAAGAGCAGCATGGTCAGTGTACACAATCACTTTTGATCCTACTAAATAGGATCTAAACTTGTCAATGGCATAAACCACTGCAAGTAACTCTTTTTCTGTGGTTGTGTAATTCTTCTGTGCGTCATTTAAAACACGGCTAGCATAATAAATGACGTGTAGAAGCTTGTTGTGCCTCTGTCCCAACACTGCACCAATAGCATGGTCACTGGTATCACACATTAGTTCGAATGGTAATGTCCAGTCTGGTGCAGAGATGACTGGTGCTGTGACCAGCTTGGCTTTCAGGGTCTCAAACGCCTGCAGACACTCTGTGTCAAACACAAATGGTGTGTCAGCAGCTAGCAGGTTGCTTAGAGGTTTTGTAATGTTTGAAAAATCCTTTATAAACCTTCTGTAGAATCCTGCATGCCCTAGAAAGCTTCTGATTGCCTTAACATTGGCAGGTGGTGGTAATTTTTCAATTACTTCTACCTTTGCTTTATCCACCTCTATTCCCTTGCTTAAAATTTTGTGCCCAAGGACAATTCTTTCAGTCACCATAAAGTGACATTTCTCCCAGTTTAAGACCAGGTTAGTCTCTTGGCACCTTTTCAGGACAAGTACTAAATGATCAAGACAGGAGCTAAATGAGTCTCCAAATACTGAGAAGTCATCCATAAAGACTTCCAGGAACTTCTCTACCATATCAGAGAAGATGGATAGCATGCACCTCTGAAAAGTTGCAGGTGTATTGCATAGACCAAAAGGCATTCTTCTGTAAGCAGATACGCCAGAAGGACAGGTGAATGCTGTTTTCTCTTGATCTTGAGGGTCCACTGCAATTTGATTGTATACCTCCTTCATGGCTGGATTTAGCCGCCTTTGTAGTTGAACCACTGGCTTGGCGTCACCCTCCAGTAAGATCTTGTGCATGCATCTGGCTGGGCTAATGACCTTGAGATCACTAATGGACCACCCAAGAGCTGTCTTGTGTGTCTTTAGAACTTGATTTAGTGCTTCCTCTTCCTGTGGCTCTAAGGCAGAGCTTATGATCACTGGAAAAGTGTCACCTTCTCCCAGAAATGCATACTTCAGGGATGGTGGTAGTGGTTTGAGCTCAAGTTTGGGAGGCTTATCCTCTTCCTGAGGAATTTTCAGAGGTTCTTTTATTTCCTCTGGTTCCTCCTGATCAGGCTGAACATCTTTAAAGATGTCCTCTAGCTCTGATTCGAGACTCTCAGTCATATTGATCTCTTCCACCAAAGAGTCAACAATATCAGCACTCATGCAGTCATTTGATGTGTCTGGATGCTGCATAGCTTTGACAGCATTCAACTTGAACTCATTCTCATTGACTCCCAGGGTCACTTCCCCTTTCTGTACATCAATAAGAGTTTGTCCAGTTGCTAGGAAAGGTCTTTCTAGGATGAGAGTTGCACTCTTCGTCCAGTTGCTAGGAAGGGTCTTCCTAGGATGAGAGTTGCACTCTTGTGCTCCTCCATTTCCAGCACCACAAAGTCAGTAGGAAAGGCAAATGGCCCAGCCTTGACAATCATGTCTTCAATCACGCCTTATGGGTATTTAATGGAGCCATCAGCAAGTTGGAGACATATCCGGGTTGGTTTGACTTCTTCAATCAACCCAAGCTTTCTGATAGTGGTTGCAGGTATTAGGTTGATACTTGCTCCAAGGTCACATAGGGCTGTCTTGGTACAAGCACCTTCTAATGTGCATGGTATCATAAAGCTTCCTAGATCTTGAAGCTTCTCTGGTAAGCTTTTCAAAATGACTGCACTGCATTCTTCAGTGAGAAACACCTTTTCAGTTTCTCTCCAATCCTTCTTATGACTTAAGATCTCTTTCATGAACTTAGCATAAGAGGGTATTTGCTCAAGTGCCTCTGCAAACGGAATCTTTATTTCAAGAGTCCTGAGATAGTCTGCAAAGCGGGCATATTGTTTATCCTGTTCTGCTTGGCAGAGTTTCTGAGGATAACACATCTTGGCTTTATATTCTTCAACCTTAGTTGCTGCAGGTTTATTCCCTACAGCGGTGGTTGGAGAAGCCTTCTTAGAGGGGTTACTATCAGCACTCTCAGGTGTCTGATTCCTCATTGGCGTTTGAACGCCAGGACTGGGTGCAGGATGGGCGTTTAACGCCAGCTTTCCACCCTTTTTTGGCGTTTGAACGCTAGAACTGGGCAAGGAATGGGCGTTTAACGCCAACTTTCCCCCTTTTCTGGCGTTTGAACGCTAGAAGTATTCCTCTTTGGGCTCTTACTGTCCTCAGAGGGATTTTGGGCAGTGGTTTGGTTATCCTCTATTAGTTGTTCCTTTCTTGGCATTCTACTGCTTTGAGTTGATACATTCAATATCTTCCCACTCCTTAATTTAACAGCTTGGCATTCTTCTGTTATCTGTTTAGATAGCTGCTGTCTTGTCTGATTCAATTGTGCTTTCATATTCTGGTTAGCATTTTTAGTTTCTTGGAGCATCTCTTTAAACTCTGCTAATTGTTTTGTCATCAAGAGTAATTGTTGATTAAGTTCAACAATCTGTTCTTGAGGATTAGGATCAGTAGTTACTGTCATAGCTTCTTCTTTTATAGAGGACTCACTGCTTGAGTATAGATGTTGATTTCTAGCAACCGTATCTATGAGCTCTTGAGCCTCTTCAATTGTCTTCCTCATGTGTATAGATCCACCAACTGAGTGGTCTAAAGACATCTGAGCTTTTTCTGTAAGCCCATAGTAGAAGATGTCTAACTGTACCCACTCTGAAAACATTTCAGAGG
>NC_029781.3:64885663-64900113 GCF_000817695.3 Arachis duranensis
AGACATCCTGATCCACTTCTTTATCACGTACTGTGTCAGCAATTTGTAAGAACTGTGCCAGAAACTCAGCAGGTTCTTCCTGTGGAAGACCGGAATACTGGCAATTTTGCTGCACCATGATAATGAGTTGAGGATTTAGCTCAAAGCTGCTTGCTTTAATGGGAGGTATACAGATGCTACTCCTATATGCAGCTGTAATGGGGTTAGCATATGACCCCAGAGTCCTTCTGGACTGCTCAATTCCACTTAGGTCCATGATAGAGAACGGGAGATGATGTGGATATTATTTTATTTTATTATTATATATTTTTTTTAAAAAAAATTTTAAGTAAACAAAAGCACAAAAGACACCAAACTTAAAATTTTTAGAAAATCAAACACAAAATTTCGAAAATTTAAAGGACAACACAAAGAAGACACCAAACTTAGAAATTTTTTTTAAAATTAAAGAAAGAACTAAGGACATGCAATTTCGAAAATTTGAAAGAAAATAAAAGCATGCAATTGACACCAAACTTAAAATATAAAACTAAACTCAAATAAAAGACTCTAAACCACAAAAATAAAATATTCCTAATCTAAGCAACAAAATAAACCGTCAGTTGTCCAAACTCGAACAATCCCCAGCAACGGCGCCAAAAACTTAGTGCACGAAATCACAATCACACTTTTGTAATTCCGCACAACTAACCAACAAGTGCACTGGGTCGTCCAAGTAATACCTTACGTGAGTAAGGGTCGATCCCACGGAGATTGTCGGCTTGAATCAAGCTATGGTTATCTTGTAACTCTTAGTCAGGATATCAATAATTCTTAGATTTAATTGTAAAAAGTAAAAGAACATGAAATAAATACTTGTTTTGCAGTAATGGAGAACAGGTTGAGGTTTTGGAGATGCTATATCTTTTGAATCTCTACTTTTCTACTGTCTTCTTCTTCATGCACGCAAGGCTCCTTCCATGGCAAGCTGTATGTTGGGTTTCACCGTTGTCAATGGCTACCTCCCATCCTCTCAGTGAAAATGTTCAACGCACGCTGTCACCGCACGGCTAATCATCTGTCGGTTCTCGATCATGTTGGAATAGAATCCAGTGATTCTTTTGCGTCTGTCACTAACGCCCAACACTCGCGAGTTTGAAGCTCGTCACAGTCATTCAATCCTCGGATCCTACTCGGAATACCACAGACAAGGTTTAGACTTTCCGGATTCTCAAGAATGGCCGCCAATGGGTTCTTGCTTATACCACGAAGATTCTGCTTAAGGAATCCAAGAGATACACACTCAAACGAAGGTAGAACGGAGGTGGTTGTCAGACACACGTTTATAGGTGAGAATGGTAATGAGTGTCATGGATCATCACATTCATCAGGTTGAAGAACAAGTGGTATCTTAGAATAGAAGCAAGCGTGATTGAATGAAAAACAGTAGTAATTGCATTAATCCATCAAGACACAGCAGAGCTCCTCACTCCCAACCATGGGATTTAGAGACTCATGCCATAGAAGATACAATATGAAATGTGTAATGTGTCATGAGATGAAGATACAATAGCAAAAAGTCCTATTTATAGTGAACTAGTGACCTAGGGTTTACAAGAATGAGTAAATGACGTAAAAATCTACTTCCGGGGTCCACTTGGTGTGTGCTTGGGCTGAGCATTGAAGCTTTCATATGTAGAGACTTTTCCTGGAGTTAAACGCCAGCTTTTGTGCCAGTTTGGGCGTTTAACTCGAACTTTTGTGCCAGTTCCGGCGTTAAACGCCAGGAATTCTGAAGCTGATTTGGAACGCCGGTTTGGGCCATCAATTCTTGGGAAAAGTATGGACTATTATATATTGCTGAAAAGCCCAGAATGTCTACTTTCCAACGAAATTGAGAGCGCGCCAATTGAGCTTCTGTAGCTCCAAAAAATCCACTTCCGAGTGCAGGGAGGTCAGAATCCAACAGCATCTGCAGTCCTTTTTCAGCCTCTGAATCAGATTTTTGCTCAGGTCCCTCAATTTCAGCCAGAAAATACCTGAAATCACAGAAAAAGACACAAACTCATAGAAAAGTCCAGAAAAGTGAATTTTAATTAAAAACTAAAAAAATATAATAAAAACTAACTAAAATGTACTAAAAAGATACTAAAAACAGTGCCAAAAAGCGTATAAATTATCCGCTCATCACATACACTTATATGATTGAGGCCTTGTTTCACTGTAGCTCACATATCCATATGGCCTTACCCTATCATTACCCTTGCAACCCCATATTGAGCCTATATTACCCCCCTTTTGTTCTTTATTATAACACATTATTACCTCTAGGAATAAAACAATAATTGTCCCTAATCCGAATCCTTGATTAGCTTAGACTAGTGAGGTGCACATGAATTAAGTGTGGGGAAATTGAATTGGGGGAATACATGTTTAGGAGATTGGGTACTTTATATGCTTATATAAAAATGTGAAAACAAATTGAGCACTTGTTCATGCAACATAAATCATATGCATTAATTCACTGAAAAAAATAAAAAAAAAGAAAAAAATAATGAGAAATAAGAAAAAGAAAAAAAAGAGAAAATAAATAAAAAGGAAACAAAATACCCCATTGCAAATAAGTGAACTAATGCATATGACTTGTACTTATAAGATATCAAGGTACATGAATTTATGGAAAAATAGTTAATGGATGGCTAGGTTTTGCATTGTAATAACTTGGAATGTCTTAAGTTAGGTGAGAAGTTTAGGTTGATCAAGGATTTGAATTTTAGTCCACTTAACCAAATACATTCCTACCTTGACCCTAACCCCATTACAACTCTTGAAAAGGCCTCTTGATATGTGTATTGGTGCATTAATTGTGTTGATTGGTAGAAAAAAAGCAAGCCTTAGAAAGCAAGATTAGTAGAGAATCGAGAGACTCGACCCTCAAACACTAGAGTGATTAGAGTGTATACACTTCCAGTGAGGGTTCGATGCTCGACTCTATGTTCCCGGCTTTCATGAGCTTTCTTCTTGCAAGTTCACTTGTATCTTGTTGCGTGATTTGAATTAGTGGAATTTATTCATGTTTATCTTGGAGAGTTTGTTTAATTTTAAGCAAGTAGGTAGAAACATTTTAGCATATAGCTGCATTCATATAGATAGGTTACATTTCATAAATCTTACCATTCTTCTTCATTGTCTTATAGTCTCTCTTGAGCTTAGCATGAGGACATGCTAATGTTTAAGTGTTGGGAGATTGATAAACCACTATTTTACGGTTTATCTTGTTCTTAATTTAGTAGATTTTACCCATTATTCTCACACTTATTCATAGAAATCGCATGTTTTACATTTTCCTTCCTAATTTTGTGCTATGATTGAAAACATGTTTCTTTAGCCTTAAAGTTTCTATTTTTAATCCTCTCTTATTACCATTCAATGCCGTGATATATTTGCTGAGTATTTTTAAGGTTTATAGGGCAGAAATGACTTAGAGGATGGAAAGAAAGCATGCAAAAGTGGAAGGAATACAAGAAATTGAAGGAATTGCAAAGCTGTCAAGCCTGACCTCTTTGTATTAAATCGATCAGAACTTAAGCTATAGCGGTTTCAGTTGCGTTGGAAAGCTAACATCTGGAGCTTCAAAATGATATGCAATTTGCCATAGTTGCCTTGCTCTTAGTTGACACGTACGCGTGGATGACGTGTACGCATGGGCGACACGTACGCTTAACAGAGCCACGTGCTGTATGTATCAAAAATTACTGGGGGCGATTTCTGGGCTATTTTTTGGCCCAATTTCAAGCCCGAAAATACATATTAGAGGCTGGGAGTGGAGCAGAATCAGGAATCCAACTTCTCATTCACACATTAGGTTTTAGATGTAGTTTCTAAGGAGAGAGACTCTCTCTTCTCTCTAGGTTTTAGGTCTTAGTTTTATTCCTTTTCAATTTCTGAATTCTATCTTATTCCAATTTAGTTTCTCTTCTACTTTTAATTGTTCTAGCATTCTAGTTTTTTCCTTGTTGATGACTTTATGTTGCCAATTTAGTTTATGAATTCTCATGTTAGATTTGATTCCCCTTTTAATGCAATTTAAAGTATTTCATGTTTATTGCTTCTTCTATTATTTGTTATCGTTGATTTTGCAATTGTTGGTTTTAGGTTTTATATTCTCTTATTACTCCTGTATGCTTTTATTTTATGCTTTCTAAGTGTTTGATAAAATGCTTGGAAGGATATTAGAGTAGATTTTCTCTTCTTGGCTTAGGTTGAGTAATTAGTGACTCTTGAGTTATCTAATGCTTTTGTTGATTGATAACTAGAAGTTGCTAGTTGATTTGAATTCCACTAAAGCTAGTCTTTCCTTAGGAGTTGACTAGGACTTGAGAAATCAAATTGATTTATCTACTTTACTTTCCTTCATAGGTTGAGGTTGACTAAGTGGGAGCAATAGATATTTGTCATCACAATTGATGAGGATAATGAGGATGGGACTTCTAGTTCTCATATCTTGCCAAGAGCTTTATTAGTTATTAGTTTAATTCTTGTAATTTACATTTCTTGTTTCTTATCTTAAAAATCCCAAAATATACGTGTCTATAACCAATAACAAGAACACTTCCCTATAATTCCTTTGAGAGACAACCCGAGGTTTGAATACTTCGGATTATTTTTATAGGGTTTTTTACTTGTGACAACCAAATGTTTGCATGAAAGGATTCTTGTTGGTTTATAAGCTATATTTTCAATGAGAAATTATTGTGAAATTCTTTACCACACAAAAATCCGATCATCACTGCTACCTTTATGCCCGTTTTGTTTGAATATGAATTTTGATAAATTTCCCTTGGCATCATGAGTTTTGAAAGATAGAGGGTTTGCGAATTTTAATAAGGACTCGATTTTGACCAACTTTAACGAGCCATAGCTTGACTTTCAGATCTCCAAATTTTGTAAAACTTATTTTGAATAAAGCATGGGTCTGTGTAGTTTATAAGGTTCAAAGAACGGATGGAAATATTTTAAAATGAAAAAAGTTATGCGCATTTGGAGTTCGGCATGCAAATCTAAGATTTTGCAGTTTTTGAAAAGTTTCAAATTTTCTAAGGCATGCGTATGCGTAGCAGCGCATGCGACGCGAAAATTGGCCACTGCAAAGTGATCTCGCATACGCGGGCACTGGCATGCGTACGCGAGTATGTTATTTTCGAAGCATGCGTATGCGACTTGTGACACGCGACGCAGGGAACCCCCCCTCTGTTTGGGACTCTCACGTACGCGGGAGAAGTGCTGCATATGCGGCCACCCCTTTTTGTTATTGTGTGTACGTGGGGCAGGGGCATGTGTATGCATGACCCCTGTTTTGCTGACAACTTATTTCTTTTACATGTTAATCATTCCTTAGCTTATTAATCGTTTCTAAACACTATTTAAGTTTCATAACTGATGACAAGGCTTTGAGTACTGGAGTTGATTATGATTTTCACTTTTCAAAAAATTTCTCCCATTCCATTTTTAAACTTGGAAATTGTTTTAACGTAATATAACTTGAACTTTCTTTTGACTATATGCCAATTTTATACATGCATTTGGTTAGTGATGCACCTAAATATTTTTACTCTTACCCTTTTTAAACCTTGCCTAATCTCCTTCAACCTGAGTTTGTATTAAAGTAAGGTCACATCTATGCTTTCGACATTCTTTTACAAATATGTTGTTACATATTTTCTCTTTTGGAATGTAAAATAATTTTCTTAGGTTCCGATTCTTATGGACAATGCCTTCGAAAGAGTTTCATTCATACTTGAATCCTGTGAGTTTGTCTTTGGCCTTGGGTTTTCTTTTCTGTAAACCTCATACTCCTTGACTCAGCTTGAATTCGTTTCAAACCGTTGTATTGTTTTCTAATCCTCAAGGTTGTCTCTTAAACTCTTGTGGACGCCGTCCTTGTCACTTGTCCTTTATCTCTAGTCTTGTATCTTTTTGAATAAACCCGAGGATTGCTTTACAGTCACGTACCTTTAGGCAGAGCGAACGAAACGTTAGTCTCCTTAGAATGCTATTCGTGAACGTAAAAAGACGAAGCAGTAAGTGTGTGAAGTTATGAAGAGTTATGGTAGTTTTGTTCTTCATGAAAGCTTGCGGGTGTTAGGCTTGTGACCAGTTATGGAGTTGTAATGCGATTACTGGAGTTGGGATGTTGAAATTCTAAAGTGGGTACATTATATGTGTGCGAACATTACACCTGTCGTTTTAAGACCAGCCTGCCTTATAACTTTTGGCCACTTTAACTACCACCTTACTTTTGCGAATGCCTATCTTGAAAAGCTTGCACCCTATTGTGTTTCTCAGAGTTTTTTGCAGTCTTGAAGCTATATCACCTTTTGCATCTAGCCTTCTTGTATCTTCTGCCTTACAATATACTCTACCTTTATATTTAAGTCTCGTGGTTATGTGGTGTTTGAACATATATATATATATATATATATATATATGCTAAGATTTCTTACATTTCTAAGAAGCATTTAAAAGTAGAATACTAAGACTAAATATTATCTTATGTATTACTTGAATTTTCGAGAGTGAAAATTTTTATAAATGGGGTAGAATGTAAGACTCCGGATTTTGAAAAGTTGTTGATAAATTATTTATAATCTATTATATTTAATTAAGATTATATTTTTAGGGATTTTCGTATACAAGTAGAGTAATTTCTTATTTATAATTTAGAGTTCTTATAATTGAAAAATAATAAATATTTTATATGTCTTAATTTTAATATCTAGATTTTTAACATTATTTTATGAATAAAAGAGAGTTAATTTACTTATCTCTAATTTTTATTAAATTAGCATTTGAATAAAAACAATTTACAAATTGTAATTGGAAGGTATTTTAAAAATAAAAATTTTATATTTAATTTGGTTTTTTTATTATTATTTTATCTCTTTAATTATTTTATAAAATTACACTTCTAACCCTATTTTTAATAAAAATACCTAAACTACCCCATACCACCCCAAACCTTAACACTACACTCATCTCTCTCATGCTCACCCTTACCAATACACACAAACACAGACACGGTTGTTAAGAGGGAAGAAAAAAAGAAAAGAAGAAGGAAAAGGGAGGAAGGAGAGGGAGAACCAGTGGAGAGAAGGGAGTGCCGGGGAGGAGGAGCCGCTGCACCTCGCCGCACTGCTCAGGACCGCGTCCAGCTCACCACGATGCCGTGCTCAATTCCGTCGCCGCTGCTTCCCCGCCAAGAGAGAAGGACGCACGAGAGAAGAAGACGTCGCTGCCAATTTGCCAGGTCATCATTCACGCCCGTTGCCACCACGTCCTCGCCGCGTACCATGCCACCGTCATCCATGGGAGAAGCCGAAGAGAGAGGGAACCGGTTCTGCCACCACAGTCGCTTGCTCTATCGCCGCTCCTGGAGGTGGGTGCCCGAGCCTCTACCATCGGAGAACACCACTGCTACCATCGAGATCCACTGTCGGTAAGGGTTTCGAGTTTGATTTTAGTTTCTTTTGAGATTCCTGAAGCTTTATTGTCGTTGCATGTTAGATTCAGTTGCCGTCGTCGGAGTCCAGTTGTCGTTGCCGCGTGAGGTGGCTGCTTGGGCTGCCGCCGAACTGCTTCAGAGACTGCCGCAACTTCGTTTCGTATTACAATGAGTATTTACGTTTCGAAAACCTCCGCATTAGTGTCATGTTCTGTGTATTAAAGTCTTTGCGATATTCATGTGTTAGGAATTAGTAAGCGAGCTTTGCATGTGGCGATTGAGGCTGTTTCTGCTATTGAGAAAGAAAGTGGAGCTGAGGTTTCAGTTACCACGGATTTTGGGTCGAGTCGAAAGGGATTCTTTGACGCGTTGGATTGTGGTTTCGCTTAATCGAGGTAGGGGCCTTTTCAGAAAACTATACTTTATAAATTGGAATTATTATATATGGATATTGATGTGAGAAAATGTATCTTTGGTGATTGTATAAGTATTATGTATTGTTTGGTTGTCTTGAATGAATATGAATGTTTGTTTAACTGCATTATTGTTTGTTTTTTTTTTAAACAGACTATTTTTGAAGTGTTTATTTAAAGTTATTTCTTTAAAGAATTGAAATCGAGTTTAATCCGTTGGAAATTGATTTGAGTTTGAGTTGGTTTTCTTGAAATATGAAAATGGTATGTGGTGCACGAAACTGGCTCCGCAGAATTCACACAGATAGACCGGCAAGTATACCGGGTCGTCCAAATAATTCCTCAGGTGAGTGAGGGTCGATCCCACCGAGATTGTTGGTTTGAGCAAGCAGTGGTTACCTTGCATATCTTAGTTAGGTGGATAGAAATTATAGTTTGTCATGAAAGATACATAAAACAAAATAAATAAATAAAACGCTACTTAGATAGACACGAAATCAATGGTATGTGAACTGTTGAGGCTTCGGAGATGCTTTGTCTTTTCGGATTAACTTTTCTTACTATCTTCTTAAATAATCTTCTAATTCCTTCAATGGCAGCCATAAGTGATTAACTCATGTCCTCTCATCAAGTTAGCCTCCTCTACTGCAGCAATCCACCATGTTGAAGTGACTCATGTCCTCTCAACAAGCCACATTTAGGTTTCTCACTATAGCAGAAGATGAAGCTCTAAGCAGTCCACTCCCCTTCACGATCCTACTCAAGGTGCCACAGACAAGGCAGATCTTCTGGATCAGAAAGTGCTACTTCTCTGACTCTAGCCTTAACGCCATAGAGACCTCACACACCTATAGTCAACGGGATTATATGTCACATATTCAGAGTTTCTCAAATGCTCTATTGGAATCCGCAATACAATCTCTAGCTTTAGTTCAATGCTATCCGGGTTAGGAATTGCACGGAACCTATGTAGAACAAGGGTGATTGTCACGGGTCACTCTCAATTCATAAGATGAAGAACGAGGTGGCATAAGAGAATAGAATCAGACATATTGAATAAAAACAGTAATATTATTGATTTATGAAACTCAGCAGAGCTCCTAACCTTAACCTTAGGAGGTTAGTGACTCATACTGTACAGAAAAGTAGTAATGTTTGAATAGGGGAGGAAGAAGATGAGGTAGATCCCCCCAAACAAGGGTGATCTTCTCCTATATATACTAATCTGCTAACTAAGGATTACAGAAATAAGATAAACTAGTCTTGTAGTGCGAAATCTACTTCTAGGGCCAACTTGGTGAGTGTTTAGGCTGAGCTTGAGTGTTTTCCACGAGCTAGTACCCCTTAGTGGGGTTGAACGCTGGCTTGGGACCCCCTAAAGGGCATTGGATGCTAGCTACCACCTTATGGGCGTTGGACACCAGGACTGGGGCTGGTGGCTGGCGTTGAACGCCAGTTTTGGGCCTTCATTTCCAAAGCAAAGTATAGACTATTATATATTTTTGGAAAGCCCTGGATTTTAGTGTTCCATAGCCGTTGAGAGCGTGGAGGTCAGATCCTGATAGCATCTACAGTCCTTTCTCTGCTTCTGAATCAGACTTTTGCTCAAGCTCCTAAATTTCAGCCAGAAAATACCTGAAATTACCATAAGACACACAAACTCAAAGTAGAATAAAAAATGTGAATTTTGCACTAAAACCTATGAAAACTTAATAAAATTTAAACAAAACATAGTGAAAACTATATGAAAATAATACCAAAAAGTGTATAAAATATTCGCTCATCAGTATGCACTTTTGGATTCAGCCTGATTTTTAATTGATTTGGTTTTGAAACCTATTAAAGAGGGTTGTGGAATGGTTTGGTTGGGACCAGAAAGGGTGGCAAAGTCCAAGTTTTAGGGTAGCTGTTGCCAAAATTCCTATAAAATTCGAGATTTTATTGAAATGTTATTTGGAAAATTATGAGTTTAAGACTTTTACTATTTTACTTGAATTATCAAGAAAGTGATGAACCATATTTTGAAATAAATTATTGAAATAAAAATTATACTTTAGTCTTATTTTCTTGAGAAAAATATTATATCTCTTTTGGAAGAAGTCAGAGAATTGGTTTTAAAAGTAAACTTGAAGGTAGTATTGATTTGAATGGGCTAGCTTTGTTCTAAGTGATTCGGCTTTGAAAATTGTTTAGGACTTCTGATTTATGTGATTTGATTTTGATTCAAATTAAGAGAACAATGATTTTTAAGGATCTTTAATGAATTTAAGAAATTAAAATTTGGTAGATTCTCCCTCAAAATCTTGAGACTTTGTGATGGTAATTAATTAATAATTCCTAATTTAAAGTGATTAAGCGGATGGTTTAAGAATGAAATGATTTTGAGGTTGGTTTGGGAAAATTAGATGGTGTGAAAAAGAATGCTATAAAGGGAAAGGACTTTTGGTTTCAAGGTAAAGTGATTTGAGGAGAAAGTGATATATGGCATAAATGGCATAAATGAATGTACGTTTGAGATACCTGGGTAGTAGCAAGGATGGCGGTTCGTCCTGGTTGCTCCAGGTCAATGTTTGAGATACCTAGGTAGTAGCAAGGATGGTGGTTCATCCCGCTTGTTTTAGGTTAGTGATTGTGACGCCTGGATAGTAGCAATGGTTGTGGTTCGTCCCACTTGCTCCAAGTTGAGCTTTTAAACACCCGCCTGGGTAGTAGTGAAAGAGGGTTATCGTCGGTTAGGAATTTCACACAAATAATTTCATTGCAAGTATAGTTTACAACCAACAAATAACCTTCAATCAAAGTTTTAATATGGTTTCCACAAGTACAAACCCCAATAAAAATAAATCGAAGTATTTAAATCTCGGGTTGTCTCACAAGGAATTACAATGAAGTGATCAATTATTGGCGATGAAGGAACAAAGGGGTTTGATTTGGTGATTGGCAAGAAAAGTAAATAACAAGAAAGTAAATAACAATTAACTAATAAAGGAAAGGAAAAGAACTCTTTGCTAAGGCATGGAAATTGAAATCACCATCCTCGTCTAACAACCATATATTGACAATTATGAGGGACCAACCCATTAAGTCTACTTCTATACTTGAAGTAAGTCAAATAGGCTTGACCAACATCAACCATAAGTCCCAAGCTAGCTACTAATTGACTTAGTAGTAGGCTACTGTTAATGGGTATCAAATTGACCACTAAGAGTTCTCAAATCACCAATTCAATGAGACCCAATGACTCAAGCTCACCCAATTTCCTTAGCCTAGGCCAAGAGTAGAGAAAACTACTCTAATACTAGTGAAAATATTTTATCAAACACCTAAAGTGCAATAAAAGTAAACATCATAAATTGTAAGAATTAATAAAAACTATAACTAACCCAAGCAAGAAATCAACAATAGCAACTAAAGCAAACATCAAAAGACATGAAAACATGGAATTGCATTAAAAGAGGAATGAAATTAACAAGAGTGTTCATAAACTAAAATTGGCAACATAAAAGAATTAACAAGAAAAACTAAGAGGATTAAGACAATAGAACAAGAAATAGTGAAGGAAACTAAATCAAAACAACAATGAAAACCTAAATCTAAGAAAATTTGACCAAAACTACCCTAAATTCTAGAGAGAAGGGAGAGCTCCCTTCTCTCTCTAGAATTCTAACCTAAAACATGATGAAAACTATACTATGACTACTTCCATCCCCCCATTCCCTTCCAATTCCTGGGTTCAAAAGTATTAGAATTGAGTTGGATTTGGGCCTCCTTGAACTCAGAAATCACCCCAGCATGTT
The DNA here is from genome assembly GCF_000817695.3 of Arachis duranensis. Classification (NCBI taxonomy): domain Eukaryota; kingdom Viridiplantae; phylum Streptophyta; class Magnoliopsida; order Fabales; family Fabaceae; genus Arachis; species Arachis duranensis. The sequence goes on from NC_029781.3 coordinate 64,897,354, forward strand.
GCCTTTAATGAGGTCACGTGCCGCTTGTCACGCGTACGCATGGGTCACGCGTATGCGTCACTGGTAACTTTCCTTATCACGTGTAGGCGTGGGCCACGTACACGCGTCGCTGGCAGATTACCAAAATCTCATTTCTTCATGAATTCTCCATTTTTGTATGCTTTTTCTTCATTTCTTCTACCCAATCTTTGCCTTCTAAACCTGAAATCACTTACAAATATACCAAGGCATCAAATGGAATTAAAGTGAATTAAATTTAGCAATTTTAAAGCCTAAAAAGCATGTTTTCACACTTAAGCACCAGTTAGGAGAAATTCACAAAACCATGCTATTTCATTGAATAAATGTGGGATAAGTTGATAAAATCCTCTAAATTCAACACAAGATAAACTACAAAATTGGGATTTATCAAGTTGCCACAGTAGTAGTTATTCCACTGGCTTTGGGTTAAGCGGGTAGTAGTAAGGGGGTTGTAGCACAAACCCACTTGCTCCTCAAGGGTGTTTCAGTCCATGGTTAGCTACCAGGACGTTTTGGGTTGGCTATATAACCGATAGATGACATCATCAGCCATAGGACAGGCATTCATCATACGCATCTATGTGACATTGTTTGGGTATGCATATTGTAATTGGTTTGCATATGTGATTATTTATGTTTAATTGCTAATTGCTCTACTTGATGTAACTATTTGATTATGTTTGATCCTTCTTACTTGTGCTTATGACTGAAAATTGGTTGGATTGTGGTGAATTGGTTGTTGATTGAGTTGCTTGGGCCTAGGGCCGTGGTTGATTATGAGATGGGCCGAAGGCCGTGTGGTTTGTGTTTTTGGTTTAGAAAAGTATGAAAAGCTAAACCAGTTCAGCATAGACTTAATAAACCTATATTTGGAACAGCTTGGTCATTCACACTGTTTAGGAAAATTTTTTAAAAGGGTTTAGGATTTTTGAAGAATTAACAACTTCCTCTTTTAAAAAGAATTTTGGATTTTGAATATTAAATCTTTGGTTTTGAAAATATACATAAGGCGGCTATTAATCACGGTACATCAGAAACAACTTTATTTTCACGTATCCTGTTATAATATTTCTCTAATCCCATAGTGAGAACTAGTGAGGACGATGTTCTCACTCTCCTACAGGTCTTTTCTTTTTCAGGTCATGGACAATGAAGTTTGGAAGAGCTTATTACTTTTCTGTTTATCCTATATTTTGTATTATTTTAGTATTTATGTTTTTCTCGCTTTTAATTTTACAAGTTTTTATAAGAGGGATAGGATTTTGATTATGTAATGCTTGAAAATTAATAATATATATATATATGTATGTATGTATGTATTCTTTGTAAGTATCGTAAGTTGTGTTGTATGTATGGATGTATGTTATCTATCAAAAAATATTTTGGGGCGGTAATACGGTTTAAAGTTTTAACAGGCTTATATTTTAGTATTAAATATATTAAGGATCGTCGTAATACTCGAGCTATTAGTATGGCGCAGTTGGAAGCATGACACTTTGATAGTTAGGATGTTACATAGTTTACCTTTTTAAAACATTAACTAATTAAATAAATCTCTTTTTGTTATTTAAAATTAGATAAGTTAAAATCATAATCCATTTTCACAAATCGAAATCATAAGATATATTTCTCATTTAAACCAAATGTCCAAAACTCTTTAAATTTTTACAAAAATTTCAGGAGAACCTTCTCTAAAAACCGGAGATTTTCACCCTTCACGGGTTCCCTCTATTCAACCTCAACCCAACAAAATCACTATTTCAAATTATCATTTCCAAGTCCATCATTAAAAAACAATCAGTACCAATTTTAATAAAAGTTCAAAATTATCATATTCAACAACAAAATCAGCCACAACTTCAATCTAACAGAAATCATTTAAATCAAAAACCATTCATTTGCATTAATTCACTAAACTCATCAGTTATTCAAGCCGAAAATATTTTTTATTTTTAAACAATCTCCTACCTTGATAGTCGAAACCCAGTTAACGCATCAAGAGTCCCTTTTTAGTCTTAACTTGCGGCAACACCTGGTTGATTTCCAGGCTATTCTCAATAGCGACAATCAAGGTTCACAACAACGACTTATCTGACATAAATTGGGATTAACGCAGAATGGATATTAAACAAAATTTGAACATAATTGTTAATAGAGTATTACGGTGACATGCAATCATCAAAACTCAACCCTACGGTACCAACAGCTCAGAATCTCTAACAACTTATAACAGAATACTAATTTTAAATGTTCTAGAAACAAAAATACTTACCAAGAAGATAGAGGCTTTAGCGGCAATTTCTGACAACCACAGCTGTGGCGGTGCAACTTCCAACAACAGTGGCAGCGATGGCGAAGCACAAATGGCAACGACACTCCTCTTCTCCCCTCAGGTCGTGCGTTTCTCTCTTTTTCTTCGCTGTCAGTGGCGTCAACGGATCCGGCGGTGATGGAGGCACAAACGGCGAGGGCAACAGGCTTCCTCTTGGCGACAGAGGCAGGTTCAATGGTGATGTGGCTCCAACGGTAGCGACAGCATGGATGGATCCTCGATAGCCTTGGTTGCTTTGCGCGAAGCTGTCGGTGACAGGAGGCGCAAACAGTGGCGATGGAGGCACAGTGGCGCTCCTTCCTCGTACAGCTCTTCCTCTCGCTCAACATCTCCCCCTCCTAATGGCGACACGACGGCGAGGTGGCAGTGATGCCCGCTAGCCGTCCTCCCTCTTCTCTTCTCCTTCT
>NC_029781.3:64900208-64900892 GCF_000817695.3 Arachis duranensis
GTGTGTGTGTATATTTGGGAAGGGGATGGCGATGGAGTAAAAAGGTTAGGATTAGGGTTAGGTTTTGGAATATTTAGGTTAATTAGGGTTTGATAATTTTAATAAAATTGGGACATAGAGTATTAATTTAAAATCTAATTTAATCCCTTAAAATTATTTTAAAAATATTATTTATTGTATCAATTTACTATTTGACTTTCAATTAGGTACACTAATTTAATATATAAGATAATATAATTAATTTTTTTCACTCATAAAATTTAAAGTATTAAATTCTAAAATTAGAAAATTATTCAATAATTATAAGATTAAATAAAATTTTTAATTTAATTATTAAAATTTGATTTAATTATTTTTAATAAAATAATTTTTAAAAATAAAATTTTAATAAATAATTAAATTAAAATTAACTTACAATAAGATTTTTTGAAAATTCTAGATGTTATAGCTAGGCCTTTTAGGAAGAGGACATGGTAGATGGCGACAACATATTAACTTTAACCACTTTCTTCAATAGTTTTCACTTCGAATAGGTTTTCAGAATCATCATTTTCACTTCACTTGGCCAATTCTTGCCTAAAAATTTAGTATTTTGAAAATAAAATAAATATGTGAAAATAATATTTTCTTTTATGAGAGATGTCTAAATATCACTTCTTTTCTTTTATTAATATACAAAAATCT
>NC_029781.3:64901192-64902181 GCF_000817695.3 Arachis duranensis
ATGTCTAAATGTTTTGTAATATTTCATTTATATTAATTAATATATTTTATTTATTATCAAGATAATGAATTTTATTTATTTTTAACATTTTATCAACAATGATAAAATATATAAAATTTTAAACAAAATATTTTTGTAACAAGTTAAAATATTTTATATTATTATTTTAATTAACAAAATATACTTGTCACTATATTATATATAATTATTATTATTATTGAGGAATATTTCGATAAAATCAACTAAAATGTACCTTATTTTTATTTTATAAAAAAATGTATATTTTATAAATAAAAAATCACTTAAACATCTCATAAAAAATAGTGTCATTTTCTTAATAAATATATACAAATATATCAACTATAATATCATTATATTATTCTATAACAAGTAAAATTTTAACGTCAAAAATGCTAATACGTGGTGTATTCTGGTATATATAAATTAATAATTATAATTAATGATTATAATTAATATATATTAAATTAATTTAGTATTAATTAAAATTTTATTTTTTTATTTTAAAACGAACCAATCTTATCATTATTATTAAATAAATGCATAATTATCATTAACATTATTTTACGTAATCATAATACTATTCATAATTATTATTATTCCTATTATATCACTATTTGCATGAATACATTATTAAAAGGAAATTATTATATATTAATTAGATTACTCATTAATATACATAATTAAAAAGGAAATTATTATATATTAATTAGATTACTCATTATTAAAAGGAAATTATTATATATTAATTAGATAACTCATTAATATACATAATTATTTTATTATACACTTTTAAAATAATAATTAATTAATCTAATTTTTTAATTAAGAATAATTAATTTGCATACAAGTTCATTGTCTTTAGTAGTGATTTATGAAGATTATCGTGATTAACGAAGATTACTGTGACTTATGAAAATTATATGTACGATGATATTAATAATAAGAAAAAAATTATTAAATAATTGTAG
>NC_029781.3:64902364-64917470 GCF_000817695.3 Arachis duranensis
TATTTTTAATTATTATAATTATATTAATTATCAATTATTTTAATTGTCAATAATTATAATATAATTTTTAATCAAACATAATTAATTATAAATATGATATTAACATTAATAGTTTTGTTAATATTCTCTATCATGCATGTGTGTATTCTATTAGAGCATCTCTAATAAAGTGTTTTTAGAGTATCACTTTTGATACTTTTAAGAAGTGAATTGATTTAGAATTGAAATCTGCATTGGAGTTGATTGATGAAATGAAACCGTACAACTAAAAAAATGGATTAATACAAACAGATTTAGTCTTTATTACAGACGAATTTTTGGTTACCGACAGATTTTGTCCCTTTATAAAGTCTCATTGAAAATTATTTACCGACGGATTTTTTTCCGTCAGAAAAATACTGACAAATTTTCACTAGTTACCGACAGATTTTCCGTCAGTAAATTCTCCCATCCATTTTCCTGAAACATCAAATTTTCCGACGAATTTTCCGTCGGTAATTACAGACAGATTTTTTGACGAATTTTCTGTCTGTGATTACAGACGAATTTTCCGTCGATAATTGGCAATAGATTTTTCGACAGATTTTCCGTCTGTAATTTGAACCTTGAAAAATTATCCCACATTTTGAATACAGACAGAAAATCCGTTTGTAAATCTGTCAGTAAGGTAAAATAGAATTTTTTTTAAATTTTTTCGTTGCAAAATAAATACTTTAGATTTGTTTTCTAAATTTACTCCATCAAACACACTGTAAATTAAAACAAAAAAAAGCCAAAAATCACATAGATAAACATAATATTTATATGATACTTATAAAATTGGATGTTATTTTTCTACACTATTATCCAATATCTCACTGTCTCAATAAAAAGATACCCCAAAAAAATAAGATAACCATCCCAATATTACATGGATCTCTTTCATTAACTGATGTCACAAATTACACTTAGCACCTAAAGATGGAATAATCTAAAATATTAATGGATAACCAAGTTGCATTGGCAGCATCAAACTCCACATTGAAAGTTGATCTTGGCATCTTCTGACTGAAATAGAATTAAAACCCGAATTGAAATTGGAATGAATTGGAATGCTTGAATTCATTCATATCAAAGTTAAGATGTCTATTCAAATAGTCATTTTCGAAACTGGGACTTACCAAGACTTTTGATTGTCTCTTTTTCCATTGAGAACTAGTTTGTAAAAAGTGCATGCTTGTTATGTTAGACGAGGAAAGAACTTAATAAAAATATCAGCTTAGTATTCCATGTGCATATTAAAGTAACCATACAAGGAAAATTTTGTGTTTCCATGTGCATATTAAAAAAGATGGATGTGTATAACTTGCCACAGCTCACTTACTTTTATGAAAATTGAGTAGAAGATAGTGATAAGAACAATGTGAAAAATATCAAAAGAAACACCTTAAAGTCGTTATTGCAGGCACAGGAAACAAACCTGAATTATTTTTCTGAAATTCCTCGGGACATCCTGGTCCTCAAATGGATATGCTCCAACCAACATGACATAAAGAGTCACTCCACATGACCACACATCAGCCAACTAAAACAACGTTTAGAAGAGAAAACATTGTAGGAATCACAATCATATCCATGGAATTTTAAACTAGGGATGGTCAAAGAGAAAAGAAATAATACTAGGGATGAGTGAATAAGTTACAGAACAAATTCCACCCTCTCAGCCCCTCCATATAAAATATAAGAGCTTAAAGATGGAAATGTGAAGATTCAATCCAATGAGAGGAACCCTAGAGAACTAATTCAATGTGAAGCAAATATATTTACCTTGACATCATACTCTCGCCTAGAAAGAACCTCCGGTGCTATATAAGCTGGTGTTCTAACAGTTGATTTGGGTTGCGAATGCAGCAAAGATGACTATATAATGAAAAATGAACACTCAAAAACTATAATAATAACAATAATAGTAAAATACTTAGTATTATACAAAATCTTTAAGCTTGATGATATAGTTCCAATACCTTGGAATAACCGAAGTCATAAATTTTTAAGCGAGGTGCTGGACTTCCATCTAAAAGGGTATTTTCTAGCTTCAAATCTCTGTGGCATATTTGCAGCAAAGTGAAAAAGAAAATTAAAATCTTTAGCCCTCGCTTTCCAATACGCTAATTTCTAAATAAGGAAAATGCTGCAAGCTCGTGATTTTTGAAATACCATATTATGACAGAAATGGACACCAGAGATCAGCTGCTGAAAGAAATATCTAACCTAAAACAATCACCAGGAAGAAAGTTAGACATGACAACAAGAATAAGGCAGTAAAATAAAACAGAAAATCATAAGACATAGGGTAACCTCGTCTTCACTGAACCTGCCAGCACTTTTATTTATTCTAAACAAATAGTACTTGTATTTATTCTCTATGCCACCTTGGAACATTAGTATGAATGCGACTTACCAAAAAAACATAACAGGGAGATGGATCCATAGTTCCATACCAAGTATTTTCAGACTAAAGCGCTTATATATAGGACTGGAGTGATCAACCTTGAAGCCCATCTCCTCAAACATTCAAGGGAATCTGCAGGGGGAAAAAGATAACGTCATATAAGATCGAGAAATGTCAATATTTCAATGGTTCCACTTTCAGAAAATAAGCCCGAATTAGAGAAGACACTCATATTTATATAGACATATTCCAATAATAAACAACATACATAGAAAGGTCTATTATATATGTACATTCCAATAATAGTGGCCCTCTCATTTGTATGCATCATGCTATGATAAGAAACACTACTCCAGACCCCACAATTCCCTGCACCAATAATAAATCAATTAATTAAAAAAAAAAGCTAAGTTAAGAGTAATAATACAATATAATGTATGAAGTATCAATATAATTGAGGTTTAAATTCTTGTACTTTCTAATAAGATTAATTTATTGGTTCGTAATTGTAAAAATTGTTGAGACCTTAGATATAATTAACAATTTAACACTGGAGTACAATTTCAGAATTGGAAGATTAGATTCCTATTATCTGAAATTTAGAATTGGAAGATTAGATTCTTATTATCTAAATTGGAAGACCAACTAGTTTGTTATTGATGCACCACTATTTCATGGTACATCTTGTGCTTAATTTTGGTGAATTTTATCCGCTTTTTCCATATTTATTCAATGAAATAGCATGATTTCATGATTTTCTCCTAATTTGTGCTTAAGTGTAAAAATATGCTTTTTAGGTCCTTAATTGGTTGATTTTAATTCACCTTTGATTTCATTGGATGCCTTGATGTGTTTGTTAGTGAATTCAGGTTGAAAAGGCTAAGGATGGATCAAAGGAATGAAGAGAAAAGCATGCAAAGTGGAGAAATCATGGAAAATTAAGGATTTGGAATGCACTCACCAACGCGCACGCGCAGCAGACACGCACGTGTGGATACGAAGTCGCATGGCGATGCATACACGTACATGACGTGTACATGTCGATGCTCGCACGTGACTTCATTAAAGTGAAAACGCTGGGGGCAATTTCTGCTCTTCCCAGGCCCAAATCCAACTCAGTTTCTGAGCCTATTACATGCAGAAATCAAGAGGAGTCAAGGAAAGAGGGACACAATTGAGTTTTCATCATGATTTAGTTAGTTTCTAGAGAGAGAGACTCTCTCTTTTCTCTAGAATTAGGTTAGATGTAGATTAGGATTTCTTAGATCTAGGTTTAATTCATGCTTTGATTTACTTTTCCTCTCTAATTTCTTGTTCTTCTACCTTTGCTTCTCTAGTTTAATGTTTTACTTCTTGTAATTGTTTACTTTGTTGTTGATGCACTCTTGTTCCTCCTATTTTCCTTTTAATGCAATTTATGTTTGATTTCCTTTATTGTTGATTTGAGTTGTTGTTGTTAATTCCTTGCAATTAGTAGTTGTAGATTTACATTTCTTGCAATCTTGTTTTACTTTCCTTCTGTGCCTTACAAGTGTTTGATAAAATACTTGAAAGAATGTTAGAGTAGATTTTTCTCCTCTTGCCTTGGGTTGAGTAAGTGGAGACTCTTGAGTTATCAAACTCTTTTGTTGATTAAGTTGCTATGACTTGAAAGCCACTAAAGCTAGTCTTTCACTATGATTTGACTAGGACTTGTGGACTCAAGTTGATTATTTTCACTTGACTTTCCTTCATAGTTAGAGGTTAACTAAGTGGAGCAATGGATAATTCTTGTTCACATTGGATGATGATAATAAGGATAGGACTTCTAGTTCCCATTCCTTGCCAAGAGCTTTCTTAGTTGCTAGTTTATTTCTTTTGCAATTTACATTTCTTGTTCCTTATTTCAAAACCCCAAAAATATACTTCTCATAACCAATAACAAGAACACTACCCTGTAATTCCTTGAGAGACAACCCGAGGTTTAAATACTTCGATTTATTTTTTTATTAGGGTTTGTTACTTGTGACAACCAAATTTTTCATTGAGGAATTGTTTGTTGGTTTAGAACTATACTTGCAACGAGAATTCATTTGTGAAATTCTTTACCGACACACAATTTCCGCTTGTAACACCCTACCATACAGAGTCTTATGCTTAAGTCATAATTCAGAGATGAAAAGGTATTACGGCCTCTAAAAATTAAAATTTAGTACGTATATTAGTATGAAAGATGATTATAACTAGGAGCCTTTGATGAAAAAGGGGTAAACAAAAATCGTAACTCGAAGCGCAACACTCCGATCGAAAACGTAACAAATAAAGGATAAACTAACACGAGATTATATATATACAAAAGAGTGTCAAAAACAGGAATATCAAAACTCAAAATCTGGTTGCGAAGATAACCGGTCTGAGCATAGCAATATATACATGTAAATAAAATGAGAAACCCCAAAGGAAACCCAAAAGGACATAAATACAGAAAACCTATTCTCCAAAAACCTCCTATAAGAGGAGTCATCACAGTTTGTATTATTTAGTCGAGATAAAAGTATCTAAACAAAATATATAAAACCAAAACAGAGTCCTGAGAACAAAGGATCTTCGCAAATCCAGAAGCCTCCGGCATGCTTCAGCGGGAAGCCTCACGTCCTGCATCTGAAAATCACAAAATCTACATGGGTGAGAACCGGAGGTTCTCAGTATGATAACAGTGCCCACATATCTAACATGTAATGTCCTGGGAAAGCCAAAGGCAATCCTAGAACTTCCACCAGATAAATTCAAAGCTTATAAACAGACTAAACCATAAATGGCAACTAACTAAAGATTCTTCAGTCTATTTATTACTTCCCTTTCCAAATCCTTCAGACCTCCCAACCACCAACAGGAGTATAATATGGCGAACACAATTATGTCAAACAAGAGATATACAAATAGGAGACACATAAGGCATTTAGACAATTAGCAAGTAATATACAATCAATTAGGAAATTCCAAACAATTCACATAATATGCATATGATGAATGCCTATTCCTAATGGCTGATGATATCATTTGTCGGTTATATAGCCAACCCGAAAAGTCTTGGTAGCTAACCATTGGACTGTCCCTCTGTCGTGCATCCCCAACTCGAGTTATTCTCGATTATCATCATGATCACAATCATAATCCATATCCAACATCCTTACTGGTGTATTTCATGGGGGTGAGCTCATCCGGAACTTTCACAGTGTCCGGCCATACTTACGACATAGGGTCAGCAGAGTATCAGGTCTCTATCTGGAGCACGTGGTGACTAGCCACTGCTATCATCCAGGGAAACTCGTGTCTGAGATAGTGAAAGTGCAACATTCACATTTCATTCAATAGCATATATGCATTTATACTCAGCCATGATCAATAATGGCTCCGCCATAACTCAGCAATAACTCAGTCATCCGACTCATAGTTCAATCCAAAACCAGCTATTTCATCAACATATACAGCCCTTCGGCTCATGGCACATAACGCACTTCCACCGCGATCCTTCGCATCTCATATAATCATCTTTGATCATTATTGATCATAATTTTTCCCTAGCTTCATTTATAAGTTACCACATTCCCTAACTCATTTCTCATTGCTAGGCATATCATAATGATTTAAGACATAAGGGGTGAGATTAGAGGCTTAGAAGTATGAAATTTGGTTTTTAAAACTCAAAAATCAACTTTGGGATGAAAATAGGGCCACGCATATGCGTCCTCCACGCGCACGCGTGGATGGCCACAAAGTTCATCAACGCGTATGCATTGCCCATGCGCACGCGTGGATGAAAAAACAGCTATATGACGCGTACGCGTCAGCCACGCGTACGGTGGGTGCGTTTGTGCCCCACGCACAAAATTGGCACAATTCTGGCATAACTCTCAGAAAAATGGCTGGGCATTTGGTGCATCGCATCAACGCGCAGGCGTGGGCCATGCACACGTGTGGATGGTGCATTTCTGAAAAACAACGCGTACGTTTCAGGCACGCTTACGCGTGGGGGGTATTCTGCTAAAAATTTTTCTAAGTTAAAAGCTGCAGAATTCACAGATTAAACCCCCAATCTTCCAACGGACATAACTTCCTCATTTTAAATCATTTTTCACCCGTTCTTTAGAAGGCATGAACATCCCGGATCCAAATTTCATTTTTAAACAAGTTTGGCACAAAATGGGAATTCGGAGTCTAAGTTATGCCCCGTCAAAGTATGCCTAAAAACTATATTTTTATACAAAACCACAAGGTGCCATTTTCAAAACAAATCAATTTCATCCCTTTTTAAAATCAACCAAAACATACCAATTTCAACCCTTTTTGAAATCAATCAAAATATACCAAAAATCAACATCAAGCCTCCTCAACTCATACATTATCATTTTCCTCAAAATCACAACCACCATTCCATTATTTTAACTCATCTCAAATCAATGGCTAAATTGCAAACATATTAACATGTCATACATCCTTCATCATCCCAATTTCCAACAATACCATTTCCAATTAGTCATCATTTCACATAATCAATATCATACTCACCATCAACATGGTTTCACCCATAATTCAACCTCAACCATTCATCAAACATATATCACAACATGCATTTTTCTCATATATCACACCCATAAGGCATCAATATTCTCAATCACATATATGACTACATCATATATCTCAACCATTCAACAACATCAACAATTCAATGCCTATCTTAGGGCCTCTAGCCTAAGTTTTCACACCACATTACATTTTAGATACAGGAAACCGAGACTATACGTTAGCCGATTTCCCAAGCTCAATCGGAGCACTTCTAAATCACTTGTCCACAAGCTTTCAAGGTCTCAACACCTCCAAGAACATATTTTTATCACCAAAGCTCTCTTCTAAGCTTTCCACACTACAACATTTTTTAACTATTGCAACATATACTGCAAATAACACTAAAAAAGTGTTATCTAAACTAACTAAAGACAACACTTAATATTTGTTACATAAAAATAAAGCTGTTGCAACTTTCTTTTAACAACACCCCATAAATGTTCCTTTTTAATCAATTAAAGTACAAGTAAAAAGTGTTACTTTTGTAAATTAAACAGGCAACATTTGTGATATTTATATATTACCCTTTATAAGTGTTGTTTTTAAATTTTTAATAAACTTCTCATTATAACTGTTGCCAAAAATAAATTAAAATTTTTTTTCAAAAATTTTGACCTTCTCTCCAAATATTTTAACAAAAAAGTACTTTTTCCTTCTTTTAACTTAGCACAAAACACATCTTTGTAGTTTATATGTTATTTACTGATTCAAATCTAGAGTTCAAAACAAAATTCCAAGCCCTATTTTCGATTAGAAACCCTAACCCCAACCATTTCAAAATTTTATTGATGCGCGATTTTTCTTTGTTTGTTCGATTTCCTCATAGTTGCTTGTGAAGTTGTGTTCCTCTCTGCTCGTGTCGCCGTCGCGCTTGTCGCTGTTCGCGCGCCGTCGTGCTCGTCGCTACTCGCATCGGCGCATTGCCGTCGTGCTTGTTCGCTGCTCGCATCGTCGTCGTGTTCGTTGCTGCTCTGCATTTCCTCATCGTTGCTTCTGAAGTTGTGTTACTCGCTGCTCACGTTGCCTTCGTGCTCGTCTCTGCTCACGCGCCGTCGTGCTTGTTGCTGCTCGTGCGCCTTCGTGCTCATCGCTCTGCATTTTGAACTTCTGAATTTTGCTCTGCTCGATTCCAATTTGCTCGCCTTCTTCTACTTGCGACGTTTTTCTTAGCCCCTGGCTAGGTGCTGATATGCTTTGCTTCCCCGTGGTGCTCGTGCTCTTTCCATCACAGATAGTCTCCTTGCTTTACTCAGCTTTGTTATGGCTGAAGTTGATGAGAAATTCTAGTAATGATAATTTTTCTTCATTGATGAGAAATGATTGTTTAATTAATTATGATCCTATTAAATCACTGTAATGTTTTATTGTTATTGTGTATTTGCCTGCTTGTGCTTTAATCACTAAATGATGTCAATTTTAGGGCTTGGAATTTAATTATTGTTGGTGGAATCTCAATTTAGGGAACTTAACATTAGATTCACAGTTGTTGTAGGTGTTGGAGTTGGCTGAGAATGCTTCCGGTTCAATCAATTTGCTGCCAGGTTTTTCCCAATGCTTCCAATTATCTTCACTTTTTCTTTTTCGTACATGTCTCTGTCTCTTGTATTTTGAGTCTCTGTCTTTGCTGTCTCTAAGTATTTTGGTTATTTTAAAGAAAACTCATGTTATTTCAATGGATTCAATACATGCTTGTGGAGTTGACATTTGACTTACTTGCATTGCTATTTAATCAAAGTTTTACTTGGAAAATGTTTTTATACTCTGTTGTGGATTTATTTATATACAGAGTCATGATAATTGCTTGGCTGATTTATCTGGAGCATTGCATTGTGATGCTGTTATGAATTTCAAGTTCTCTAGAACTAAGTGTTATCCAGCAGCTGCTGCAAAAAACCGTCACCTATGTGAGGTTGCTTTCATTTTTTATTATTTTTTATATTTATTTGTCGTTTTGGCCTAGTTCTACCTAATTTATATCCATATTTTGTCCAGAGTCTTGCTGACAGTTGCTTTCCCATAAGCCAGGGGCCATCAGCAAGCCGTCTTCATGGTATACTTGTGTTTTTTAATTTTAGTTCCCCTAGTTTACTCTTGTTATACCATTTTGGTGTTTATTGTAACCCATTTCCCCAAAAATAAATTTGAGATGTGTTTCTTATAGTGCTCTTTTGGTTTGATGGCAGAATTGTTTATACACCAGTTTTGTGATGCTTACACCTGCTCAGGGAAACAGAAGCCTTTCTCTAGAGGAGGCAAGGTATGGCCCAATTCAAAATGTTAATGTATAATAAGCTTATCATTTGTTAAAAACTTGTCATTGCTGACTTTTAGCAATAAAGGGATATCTATAAAATTCATCGGGTAGATGATCTACATTGGGCTATGGGTCATGTCATTAAAAAAATTCCATGCAAAAGGTTTAGGCATTCTTTTTTTCCCGTTTTCAGTTCATCATGCAACAATTTCTGAAGATTTTATATAGCCAATTTATCATCACAGTGATCAGTGAACACATATCATATAGGACATGCCTGCTGTTTATTAAACTTGGTATTTTTCTCTGCAGGAGCAAAGTAGTTTCTTCCGCCTGGCTGCTGGAGCATTGATCTTGGTGCTACTTCCTGTGTTCTATCTTTTTCTTTATCTTGTTCAAAGGTACCTTTACATTTCTATATCTTTATCTTGTTAATCAAGGTTTTGCACCGTTAGTTCCTAACATTATTGGGGGAAGTTGCAGTGATATGAAGGGTCGAACTCAGGAGCTTCGTCGCATCTCAAAAGCAGGATGGAAAGGCAAGCCGTCATGAGTCATGAATGGTAAATGTTTATATTCCTTATAAAGATAGCTTATCGAGTTATCGCAAGACAGAATGGGCTGTATACTAATAAAATTCAATATCATAATGAATTGTACACTTTAACTTCCCGCTTGTAGTGTCCTTCATGGACAATTCTACAATTCCTAAAGACAAGAAACTGGAGATCTACACTGCAAAATAAAAAAAGAGTAACTAGTAAGTGTCCAACAGAGAAGAGTTGAATCTAATAAGAAAGCTGAGGTTGGTTGTGTGTTATGAAGTTAGAGGGTACTGAGATTTTGAAGTGCAACTATGCAGCAAGAAACATCCCCAGAGGTGTGGTCCTGTTACCCTTCACTCTTGTTGTGATAGTGCTCCTCTTTCCTCTCCTCAGAACCTTGAATATATCAGCTTCTAAGATATTTGCCAGCTTTGAATCTAAAGAAGAAACAAGAAGGACTAGTTGCAATGTTTTCTCTGGGAACTAGACTCCTTATCTGAAGGGACCGTACTACAGCAATGAGACATGCCCTTTCATATTTGACAAGCAGAATTGCCTTCTACATGGAAGACCTGACAGGGAGTTTCTTCAATGGAGATGGAAACTTAATGAGTGTCAGCTTCCTCTCTTTGATGCTACTTAGTTCTTGAAGATGGTCAAAGGGAAGTCAATGGCCTTTGTTGGGGACAGTTCTGTAAGTAATTAATTTTACTCTTTAATTTTGAGCTTAATCAACAAACCAGTCTATTATACCTCGATTCTTCCCCCAGTTCCGTCTTGTTTTGTTTCAGTTCTTGAAGTGTATGAAGGGGGATACACTGACCAAGAAACATTAATTTTAACTTTTATATATGTTGCTAACTAGCTTGAATCTAGTACAGTAGTTCTCACATACTTGATTACAGCTGATGAAAGACTCCAGAAGTCTCGGGCAATTATCCTGCGACATGAACTTAATATTAACTAGTAATTAACCTATGAAATTCCTAGACATGAACATAAAAGCGAAAGTTTTTATGTGAAAAATTTTGCAATGACTTAATGCTTCTAATTAAGTTTTTTTGTGAAAATAATGTGTGACACTGGGCCTGCCATCATAGTTAATAACACATCACAGTTGTAATTTTCCAGAGGTTAGGACTAGCCATGTCCTTGGCTGACTTTCAATTTTAATTTTATGAATTATTGGCATTACTGTTGGACTGTTATCTTTTAAGGAAATTTAAAATTGTTTTCTTATTCTCATTTAGATTGAATCTAGTGCCTAATGCTGACTGTTATTTGTTAGATATCTCATGGTTTTAATCATAAATTGGTTGATGCCTTGACTAGTTTCCTTGTAAAAAGTTACTAACGAGAATGCTTGAACATATTAAAAGTTCATCCAACGGAAATGCAGTTATATACATGGGATTAAATTTGCTTTCATGAGAAGACCCAGACCCATTCAATTTATCCATTCATTCACACTCATGATATTTATATGTTGTTAGGAACATTAGAATGAGTTTTTTAGACCTATTTATTGCTTTTATATCTATGTATTTAATATTATAAAAAAATTCTATTATTATAATTTTTCAGTTTTAATGATAAGTTGCTTATTTTTTGTTGTGTATTATTTGCAGATTTAGCATATGGGACAAGTCAAGCATGGATATAAAATATGCAAGTAGATTGATATCTTTTTGATAAATATTAATTACTATTTTGTTATGACAATTATTGTTAGACAAGAATTTTATTATTTTGTTGAGAATTATTGATGAACATGTATTTAAAATACTAATTGAACTTTTAAATATCTATTTTAATTAGAATTTTATTATTAGTTATTTTGTCTCTTTTATAATTTTTTTCTATTGTGCACAAATTTATTTATTAATTAAAATAATTACACATGTATGAACAAAAAATTTTATTATAAATTTTAATTTTTTGTATTTTTATTACAAAAGTAATTTTTATTTTTATTAAAAAGGTAACCTTTTTATTAGTTGCATATTTTGAATATTAGACAACACTTGTATGGTTGCATATCTAAAAGAAAAAATAACACTTGTATAGGTTGCATATCCAAAAGAAAAAGCAACGTTTGTATGGGTTGCATATTCAAAAGAAAAGACAATGCTTTAAAAGGTCGCATATTCAAAACTAATAGGCTAACACTTTAAAGTATTGCAAATTCAAACTTATAAGCAACACATAAAAGGGTTGAATTTTATTGCAAATAGGCAACATTTTTTAGTAGTGGTCAAAATATGAGAAAAGACAATATTGTAAAAGTGTTGTCTCAAACACCATCTTTGAAGTGTTGTTGTTTTTCAACCAAAGGTAACACTTTTCAAGTGTTGCTCTCAAAAGCATTGCTTTTGAAACAAAAAAGTGTTGCCTTGATCTAAGGCAACGGCTGCATATGCAACGCCGCCCAAAAACGTTGCCTTAGGTCCAAAAGTGTTGCCATAGATCAAAAGCAACATTTTGTCAGCCTTTAGACAACACTTTTTAAATGTTGCCTCAACTTGAAAATGTTGTAGTGCCAAAACCTCAATCAAGGTTCAACATTCACATACACACTACCTAAGCCACAATTATCATACCCAAACACCACAACTCAAAACCCAAGTATCATAAAATAACAAATTACACTAGGGTTGAGAATCTTACCACACCCAAGGTTCAAGGAGACAAGATTAATCTTTTCCTTCAAGAGAGTTAGGTCATATAACATCAAAGAGTTCAAAATCTCAACACATTTCTCCATGAAACTCAAAATTTAGGGATGATAAACTGAAATGGATTCGTGAATTACCTCAAGAATAAAGTAGTGGGTTTTGTAGAGCTCTTCGCGGTGAATGCGTAGCCACAAATAGTGCGGTAATTGGAGCTCTAGATCAAAAGTTATGGTGGTTTGAAGATCAACCAAGGGAGAGAACTTGAGAGAGTGTTCTTCCCCCCTCCATTCCCATTTTCAACGTGTGTTTGTGTGTTGTGAGGAGAGAGAATACTGAAAATTATGGTTTTTGTTTAGTTAGGTTGGGCCAAGGGCCCAATATGGGTCCGGTTGGTCCGGTTTGGCCCGTTTGCTCTAATCTTTGTCCGATTTCTAAAAAATTGGTATCGAAATTCTCGTCTCAATCTTATCTATCATATTAAGCCATAAAAATCACATTTTTAGCTTTTGAGAGCAAATTCTCATTTATGGGTTAATTACCATTACTTAATCGGGTTTTACACCGCTCATCAGTTATAAGATACATTACTACAAGATTCAAGATATATTACTACAACATAGAAGGACAAAAACCAATTAGCAAACAAAGAAAAAAGGAAGTAATCAAAGGAGAAAAAAGATTTCATATGAGAAAAGAAAAAGATAAATGACTTGCATGTCCATAACACTTCTAAGATTAGTAAATTCTGCTAGAATAAATCATCAGTGTGAACCAGAGAGATTTACATTTTACATAAGTAGATACATTAAATTTTTCATACTTACAATGTATCGAAATTACCAATCCGTGATAGCTGATTGGAATAGTCCCTTGAAGATTGTTGGAAGAAAGGTTTCTAATGGATAGTGATCACAATTTCATGAAACAAGGACTAATTAAGCAAAATTCAAATGTAATATTTAACAAGTTGTTAATAAACTTCAGTTGAATCTTACATAATAGAATTGTAAATAGGTTCTAGCTATCACTTACAAATAAGTCATACTCTCCAAGCTCTTTAGCACCTTGGGAAATGTTCCAGTCAACTTGTTTTTTGTTTTAGTCAAAAGAGATTTAAGATAATCTTTGATAAATGATAATTTTTTACACTCTTCTTTTATAGTGTAAAAGAAATCTTTTTTATATTCCCATTTCTTGTCAATAACTCTTAACACAAAAAATAGAAAATATACAAGAGAGGAGTGCAACGTATTACATTTCTCCATTTCTTTTATCAATTATACAGTATTATAGTAACTAATGAAATGGCTTATCGATCCACATAGAAGTGGCAACTAATGCTCATAGAAGTTAGAATACAATGTTATAGTAACTAATGAAATGAAATACATGCTTACATGCTTATAGTCAAGAGTTTGTTTTCATATTTCAATATTTTCTAATTCTAGAATTTTGTGAAAGATAAATTAATAACAAAATACAAATTTTTATTATTTTCACCGATTTTACTTTATCTTCATAAACTAATGAAAATGAATACGCAAGGCACTAAGGCAACAAGGCCCGTTAATAAACAGGGTCGTAACTGGTAAGTGTATGTGACTATGTGCATAGAAAAAAAGAAAGGAAGTTGTATGTGACAATATGATGTATCTGAAGCTAACCTCCACAGAAAGATCTAGTTCAGTCAAGGCCTCCTGTACCCTTCTACAAAAGGGCATGCCTCTGTTGACAAACAATGTTTTAGCTTTCAAGATTTAATATTGGACAAGTACAAACTTTAATGATAAATTCACAACAATCACGAGGGTTTGGATGAGAACTAGTACAGTAAATATTAACATTGAGTGAGAGTGTGAGACCAAGAGCAGGGCTTAGCAATAATATAATGTTCTCAAAAGAAATAAATCAATATCTTGTAGAACGTTGTGCAGTATAAGTAAATGAAATTATTAGCAATAGCATGTGAGGATTGCTAGAAAACATGTAGCTAAAGTGAAAAAAGCATATCAAATTCAAAAAGCTACAGATTAACAAGAAGATTTAAGGGTAGAACCTATGCACAATTACTCAAGAGGGGGGGTGAATTGAGTAATGCAACAACAATTTATCTTTTTGCGAAAATTAAGAACAATATATAAAAATGTTATTGTACTAGTATTTTTCCAAGAGCTTAACTCAATTGCTAAGCATTTATAAGGAGCTTTTACTTTCCAATAGACACTAACTCAAATAAATTGATCAAGATTTTCACCAATCGGACTTAAGCCACTCCTTAAGTACTTACGAAGCTACTTTTCGATCACAATTTATTTGTTCAAAAGTAAAAAGGCAATATTATTAAAGAGATAAGTTTGGAGAGAGGCAAACGCTGTTTAGAGTGGTTCGGCACAATCTTTGTCCTACGTCCACTTTCTTTCTCAATCGCAATTGAGAAGTTCCACTATTGCCAAGCTTCAAGGTGCTCGCGCAAAACCTTTTACAATCCGAGTCCTTAGTTTCTAACACCTCACGGTATATAATCACCACTCGTATACTAACCCACTCCACTTAGAGATACCTTCTCTAAGATTTGCCTTGAGTACTTAGTATACCT